>NC_143260.1:5960000-6285416 GCF_984573655.1 Nuphar pumila | reverse complement strand
TGCACTTGTGGACGTATTGTATCATTGACACAAGATATTGTCACGAATGCATGACCCATATGCACAGATATGTGCATAATGTATTGGCAAAAAATTGTCATGTAGACATTCCTGATATGCACAGATGTTTATATCTGCTGTCTACTGTGTTTTATTTGGACTTGATACGTTAATCTTTCAGGCATGTCTTACTGCACTTTTGGATGCATTGTATCATTGACACAAACATGCAAGATATTGTCGTGAATGCATCCATATGCACAGATATGTTTGTATCTGCTGTCTACAGTGTTTTATTTGGACTTGTTGGTAGGTTAATCTTTCAAGCATGTCTTATTGCACTTTTGGATGCATTGTATCATTGACACAAACATGCAAGATATTGTCGTGAATGCATCCATATGCACAGATATGTTAAATTGTCATGTAGACATTCCTGATATGCACAGATATGTTTGTATCTGCTGTCTACAGTGTTTTATTTGGACTTGTTGGTACGTTAATCTTTCAAGCATGTCTTACTGCACTTTTGGATGCATCGTATCATTGATACAAACATGCAAGATATTGTCGCTAATGAATGAACCATATGCAATATGCACAGAAATGTGCATAATGTATTGGCAAAAACGTTGTCATGTAGACATTCCTGATATGCATCGTATCATTGACACAAACATGCAAGATATTGTCGCTAATGCATGACCCATATGAAATATGCACAGATATGTGCATAATGTATTGGCAAAAAGTTGTCATGTAGACATTCCTGATATGCACAGATATGTTAATATCTGCTGTCTACTGTGTTTTATTTGGACTTGTTGGTACGTTAATCTTTGAAGCATGTCTTACTGCACTTGTGGACGCATCGTTATCATTGGCACAAACATGCAAGATATTGGTACGTTAATCTTTCAAGCATGTCTTACTGCACTTGTGGATGCATCGTATCATTGACACAAACATGCAAGATATTGGTACGTTAATCTTTCAAGCATGTCTTACTGCACTTGTGGATGCATCATATCATTGACACAAACATGCAAGATGTTGTCGTGAATGCATCCATATGTACAGATATGTTAAATTGTCATGTAGACATTCCTGATATGCACAGATATGTTTATATCTGCTGTCTACTGTGTTTTATTTTGGACTTGTTGGTATGCTAATCTTTCAAGCATGTCTTACTGCACTTTTGGATGCATCGTATCATTGACACAAACATGCAAGATATTGTCGCTAATGCATGACCCATATGCAATATGCACAGATATGTGCATAATGTATTGGCAAAAAGTTGTCATGTAGATTCCTGATATGCACAGATATATTTATATCTGCTGTCTGTGTTTTGTTTGGACTTGTTGGTACGTTAATCTTTCAAGCATATCTTACTGCACTTGTGGACGCATCATATCATTGACACAAACATGCAAGATATTGTCACGACATCCATATGCACAGATATGTGCATGTATTGGTAAAAAAAATTCATGTAGACATTCCTGATATGCACAGATATGTTTATATCTGCTGATCAAGACTTATTCTGTATTGCCAATAAGGGGGAAAAAAGAAACCTTCTGAGAAGATATGTTTGACTCATCCTATATGTACACATGAGTGCTTTTAGCCATTGTTTCTACAGGAGAAGAATAAGGTGTTCAAGTGGCAACCCAAGCAGACTGAGAAGTCTCAATTTTGAACTCCTCATTATAGATGCTTTCATGTAAATATATTGTAGATGTAACTAGATATAGGCTGATATTTATATTAGCAATAAAGAAAATGGAAAAGGAATTTTCTGGAAGAAGCATGGTTTGACTAGATATGTAACTAGATATAGGCTGATATTTATACGTGTTTTAGGCACTCGTCCTTCTGTGGTTTTGTTCAAACCGCAGGCTGAGGTCTTTCTCTCTCAAAAAAAAAAAAAAACAACTGTAGGCTGAGAATATTTCCATTTTGTGAACTATGGTAAATGCCTCCATGCACATTATATTGCAGGCATAACTAGATATGTACTTAACCAGTAGGATATAGACACACCATTTGTATCTTCATGCATACCGTGGCATAACTACTATGTACCGACTGGCCAATACTAAACATATGGAGCATTTACCAACTTTTCTTGTTCTTTTCATTTTTCAAGTTCATTTGTATTTCCTGCATTCATCCTTCTGTGGTTTTGTTGATCATTCAGCATCAATGGGCCTGTCATTTCTGCAATTCACAAATATGAATTCAATGAGGAATCTCTTCATTACTGGTGTTTCTTTATTCCTCGGGCTCTCTGTTCCTCAGTATTTTTTCGAGTACACAACTACAGCCCAGCATGGTCCTGCTCACACCAAGGCTGTATGGGTAAGTATGAAAGTTTCACCTAAAATAGAACCATTGAAATGATTACATGACTTTCATCTGCACATATGCACCACCTACAATGTGCCACCAATTTCTCAACATGACCACAGTGTGACACCAGTTATTTCTTTGTTTGGTTTATTGGTGCAGTTCAATGACTTAATCAACACAACATTTTCATCACCACCAACGGTTGCAATGATCGTTGCTGTATTTCTTGATAACACACTAGAGTACAAAGATACAGCCAAAGATAGAGGGATGCCTTGGTGGGTCAAGTTCCGAACATTCAAAGGAGACAGCAGAAATGAGGAATTTTACACATTGCCCTTCAACCTCAATCGGTTTTTCCCTCCATCATAGATTTTCTCTTTTCGTCAAAGAAGAACAAGGAGAGGAGACAAGAACATCATTCAATGACGTCAGTTATGTATCTTGTAACGTGAGGATGGGTTCTTGTATTGTATATTTGAGTGTTTCAAGTTGTTTTCTAATTCTTGGTAGATTGATATTAGCTTCTAGTACGTTTTGATTTTTATCCCATTTTTCATTCAATTTTGTAAGTATTCAAACACTGTTTAAGTGTGTAGCTTTTACCTCCATGATGCCATGTCAAAAATGGGTGCCCATTGCTATCAATTTCACCATGCTAAGAAACATGTCCAATTTTGAGGACAGTATTTAGAGTTTCCTTGCATGGAGCAGAGGTAGCTGCTGATCACAGAGAGAGAGAGAGAGAGAGAGATGGCTTTAAAGGGAAACTCAGACCATCATGACAACAGAAAATGTTGTGTAAGGTGCATGTTTTTTTATGGCACCATTGACCAGCTCTTTATATGTAAGTATCCACTTAAAGAGTGAGCGACACCAGGCAGGACACAACATTTTACCCTCCGTAAATACAAGTTTGTATTCAATTTATAATTTATAATTTATAATTATATTTTCAGTTTATAACTTTATATTTTTAGTATATAATATATATTTTAGATATAGCATATATATTTATATTCAGTTTATTTTGAATTTATTTTTTATTTATGTGATATTTTATATATATACATATATATAGCCAATATATATATAGCCATGTCCTTTGTACCCATATTTTTTGAAATTGCAGTGACATAGGATAGTTCTGTTCTTGATTCTTTCTGAAAACACACACACACACACACACACATATATATATATATATATATATATAGCCAAATTCTCATACCCATATTTTTTGGAATTGTTGTATCATACCCGCACCCGTACCCAGGTGACATAGGATAGTTCTGTTATTGATTCTTTCTGAAAACACATAGTTTATAGTGTACATAGAAGTGCATGATTAAATTCTTATGAATTTTACCGATTCTCACAATGCCTAAATTCTCAGTTATATTTCCCGTTGCGGGTAAATTTATACCCTGAGATGATACAGGTAACTTAAAAGATTGGTTAGATATAGAAATGGTCAATCACTTGGTTAAACATACCGATCAGCCAGCCTTAGCATAGATAAGGGGTGGCAAGGAAAGAATTTTCACATGTTTTTTTTTTCTGAAGGCAAGGAAAAAAAGTTAATAAATAGTAAAATCTTTCAACAAATAAAATGCTTAACCTCAAAAGACCATTCTGATTTCTGTCTATTGTTTGTAGGCTTTGGGATACATTTTCAGTGCTAAATGTCAGGCTCACTATACAAAATTCGATGATTTGACATAAAGTTTAACGTGAAAGTGGCTATTTTACACAAGTACATTTGTTCCCAAACAGCACTTTGTTGGTTTATCATTAAATAAATCTCTAAGAAGAGTTTTGACAACGTGCACCTGTAAAAACATGCTGGACTACATCAATATGTATCAATATAGTACAAAATAACTACACAAAATTCGATAATTTGACATAAAGTTTAACGTGAAACAATTTGCCCCTTGCTTTACATCTTATAAGAACAAATTTAAGAAGATAGGCAGCGGCACAGAAAAGAAATCAGCCTACATTGTTGGTCCAAGAGAATTCGGCCAGTAGAGATGTGTTTTCTTTCTTCACATATGTTACGCTGCACAATATTATTCAAAAGACATCCTTGATTTGATGAAAATAGCAAACAACAACAACAACTACCTTCATCCCAAAACAATTGGGGTCAACGATACGAACCAAAAAAGAAATTCATTTTGGGTCTTCCACATGAATCCTTTTCCTCTAATCATTTCTATCCAATGTCATGTCCTCGGTGAGGTTCAAAGCATTCATATCCTTTCCTATCATCTCCATCCAAGTCTTCCTAGGCCTACCCCGACCTCTTTTAACTAATATATTTTCCCATTTCTCAAACCTTCTAACCGGAGCATCATTAGGCCTTCGCCGAATATGTCCAAACCACCGTAAACGATTCTCTAGCATCTTATTTTCAATGGGTGCAACACCTACCTTCTTACGTATCTCCTCGTTCCGAATCTTATCTTTTATTGTATTACCACACATCCATCTAAGCATCCGCATCTCAGCTACACTCATTTTTTGAATATGATGTCTCTTGGCAGCCCAACATTCCGTACCATATAGTAAAGTGGGTCTAATAGTCGTCCTATAAAACTTTCCCTTCAACCACAATGGCATTCTACGATCGCACAACACTCTAGTTGCACTTTTCCATTTCATCCACCCAACCTTTATCCTATGATTTACATCTCCATCAATTTCTCCATACTTTTGAATGATGGATCCCAAATATTTGAAATAATCATTCATCGGTATTTCTTGCTCACCAAGCTTCACTACACTCCCATCACTACTTTGTTGCTTACTAAACCGACATTCCATATATTCAGTCTTACTCTTACTCAACTTAAAACCTCTAGCTTCTAATGTTTGTCTCCATAATTCTAACTTAGCATTAACCCCAGCTCTAGACTCATCAATCAAAACAATATCATCAACAAACAACATACACCACGGTACATTTTCTTGAATTGATCTCGTAAGCTCATCCATCACTATCGCAAATAGGAAAGGGCTTAAAGCAGATCCTTGATGTAACCCAACCGTTATCGGAAAATTGATTGTCACCCCTCCACAAGTGCGGACATTGGTTACTACTCCTTCATACATATCTTTAATTATACTAATGTACTTGAGAGAAACACCTTTCTTCATCATTGTCCACCAGAGAACGTCCCTAGGTACTCTATCGTATGCCTTCTCTAAATCAATAAAAACCATATGCAAATCTTTGTTCCTCTCTCTATATCTTTCAATAAGTTGTCTAAGAAGATGTATAGCTTCCATAGTTGATCTTTCAGGCATAAAACCAATTTGATTATCCTATATCATGACAACCTTCCTCAACCTAGACTCAATCACCCTCTCCCAAAGTTTCATAGTATGACTCATGAGTTTTATACCACGATAGTTTGTGCAATCTTGTATATCACCCTTATTCTTATATAAAGGCACCAAAGTACTCTTCCTCCACTCATTAGGCATCTTATTTGTTCGCCAAATCAAGTTAAAAAGATTTGTCAACCATTCTAAACCTTTCTCTCCCAAGCATTTCCAAGCCTCGATAGGTATACCATCTGGGCCAACTGCCCTTCTTGATTTCATTTTCTTCAAAGCCTCTGCAATTTCTTTCTTTTGAATCTTGCGCATGAAGTCACGATTCATCTCATGAAAAGGAATTGAAAAGTCTCCAAGATCCTGAGCATGACTTTCATTAAATAGCGTATCAAAATAATCTTTCCATCTCTCCTTAATCTCCTCATCTTTGACTAAAACCCTTTGCGTTTCATCTTTGATACATCTAACCATTCCCAAATCCCTCGATTTCCTATCTCTTATCTTTGCAAGCCTATAAATATCCTTCTCACCCTCTTTGGTATCCAACTTGTCATAAACCTCCTTATATACCTTATCCCTCGCGTTCTGAACTACTTTTTTAGCTTCCTTCTTTGCTATCATATACTTCTCCAAATTCTCATTATCACGATTTTTACTTAGATTTCTATAACACTCTCTTTTAACCTTAATAGCTAATTTGACATCCTCGTTCCACCACGATGTATCCTTACCTAGCGGTGCACTGCCTTTAGACTCACCCAATACCTCCTTAGCCTCCTTTCTCATGCCACCCGCTATCTTATTCCACATTGATTCTGAATCCTCCTCGAGACACCAATCAGCTTCCTTAACTACCTGCTCTACAAACATTCCTTGTTTAGCTCCTTTCAGTGCCCACCACTTAATTCTAGGATCTATCCCTTTTGCGGCATTGTCTAATTCTAAGATCTAAAATTAAGACTCTATGTTGTGTAGCTACACTTTCTCCCGGTATAACCTTACAATCGATGCAACAACCCCTATCTCTCTTTCTAAGTAGGAAAAAATCTATCTGACTCATATTAACCCCACTTTTAAATGTTACTAGGAGAGACTCCCTCTTCCTAAACCAAGTGTTTGCTAAGATCATATCATAGGACAAACACAAATCTAAAATCCTTTCTTCACTTTCATTTCTTTCTCCTATACCATAGCCTCCATGGATACTCTCAAATCCATCCCTACTAACGCCTGCATGTCCATTAAGGTCACCGCCGATGAAAAACTTTTCTCCATAAGATATCCCTTATACTACTCCATCTAAATCTTCCCAAAATTGATGCTTAATGGAATCATCTAAACCTACTTGAGGTGCATAAACACTAATTATATTAATAATATCTGTACCTAATACTAATTTAATAAGTAAAATTCTATCACCCTTCCTACGGACCTCAACTACATTATCTATAAACTGACGACTCATAACAATCCCTACTCCATTCCTATTCTTATTTATTCCTGTATACCAAATCTTATATCCCCATGGTTCTATCACTTTTGCTTTCTCACCTACCCATTTGGTCTCTTGTAGACATAAAATATCAATCTTTATACTACACATAACATCTACTAACTCTACCAACTTACCAGTTAAAGACCCTATGTTCCAAGTGGCTAACCTAATTTTATGGTCTTGGACTAACTTCTTTACCCCCACCCGTCCAACAAAGTGAGGGAACCCTTGCCTATTTAACACCACACCCGGGCGCCGGTGTGACGCGTCGCTTCTGGGCGATGACCTAGCAACCCTTGCCCATTTATCACTGCCTTCGAGCCTAGAGAGTACAACGCGTCGCTCAGTAGGGAACGCCCCAACGAAATTCTCATATTGGTTCATTTGATGAAAATAGCCTCTATAATAAATACTAAAAACTTTCAACAAACAAAATGCTTAACCTCAAAAGACCAGTCTGATTTCTGTCTATTGTTTGTTGGCTTTGGGATACATTTTCAGTGCTAAATGTCAGGCTCACTGGCTATTTTACACGAGTACATTTGTTCCCAAACAGCACTTTGTTGGTTGATCATTAAATAAATTTCTAAGAAGAGTTTTGACAACGTGCACCTGTACAAACATGCTGGACTATATCAATAGTACAAAATAACTATACAAAATTTGATGATTTGACATAAAGTTTAACGTGAAACAATTTGCCCCTTGCTTTACATCTTATAAGAACAAATTTAAGAAGATAAAATTCCATGAATGTAATGATGACAACCTTGTATTAGGGCTTGCACATACATTCAGGAGACCTGGGTTGCCTATATATGCTTCTACCAAATGGTCTCACCCTCACTCTTTGGTTTTCCTGAATCATCTTCCTCACCCTTTCCTCAAACTCTGGCCATCCTATGCTGCCATTTTTTGACAAAATTCTTGCATATCTCCTCTTGTTAGGGCACAATGTTGGCATCTTTCCACTGCCATAGTAAGTCCTGTTGCCAGATACAAGAGAGGAAAGCTGACTTCCAGAGTCGGTTATGGCAAATACATCAGCAGCTGCAGAAGCAATGAAATCCAGTGTTGCCAACTGCATCAACCACATCAAAAACATCAATAATCTATCTTGAACTCACTAAAAAATCAATTAAGAAAAAAAAAAGATGTCATGTTTCCAGTTCATTATGAGCATGAACCCAGCAGACAGCAAAAAGGACATTTTTAGATAATATTATTGTTTACACACATAAAAGCAAAGTTGGCTGGATTTTCCAAGTTGAAGCCAGATGATGTGGGTCTGTAGAGAGATCAGTCTATCTCCAAACAATGATCACAAGGTTATATGTTGGTATCTTCTACTGTTGAAGCGCCTTGAGCAAAACCTATAAAAGTTGGAACAGGAGCATACAAGACTGACCCAAATCTTATATCCACAAAAGACAAATATGGTCAAACTCAGCAGTGCAGAGTACAGATAAAGTTACCTGAGACGAGGAATTCCTGAAAGGTGCAAGTTCAGCTGCCACAGGAGGTCTTCCTTGGTGACTATGTTGGAATATAGTCTAGTCAAGGCAGCCATTCTAGATTTCGCACCATTATATATGAGAGCCAGCAAGGTAGATATAGGTGTTACATTTAAAACCAAGAGCTGAAAGCATAAGAGCTGCTTCCTCTGGTGTCAATGGACACCAGCCCAGTTTTCTCAGAGCTGCAGGAGAAATGGACCTGTAACCATAATCAGTGAACTAAAGAATTATAGTGAAATTCACATAAATGGGATGTGATCAGACAATAAGTTGCAACTCTTATTGATTTGTTGACATATAGTCCAACACCAACTTGGTGAAACTTAGACCAATTTGGATAAATTGGCAAAGTTGATAGAGTTTATCAGTGGATCTAACTTTCTGCAACTTCAAAGGATAATTTGCCCAAGTAACATAAATGGATCAGGAAGCTTGAGTCCCTAAATTAACATGGGCAGATCTGGGCCAAGTTGACCAGAACACCAGAGCACCAGGATAGACCCATGAGTTTTAAATGTTGCGCTGTATACACTAGTTATGGCATTCAAATACTTGGTTGTAAAGGTTGATGCATCAATGATATAAGCAAAACTTTTAGCTCAGTGAAAAAAGAAACATACTTAGCATTCTTTGTCCGCGTGACAAGAGCAAGAAAATGGATCTCTCTGTAAGATTGAAGTTGTTTTCTCTCATGTTCTCCTCCAAATTCGCATAGAGAGTATGATATCATATCCACTTCAAACCGCAGGTGCAAAGCAAGATATTTGGATGTTTTTTTCAAAGAATCTTTTTCTGAATAAGCACCAGGGAGGAATCTCCCAAGCAACTTCACATCCAAGGGGCTCCACCTTGCATCATATTGCCAAATTCTTCTAACCAATAAGGAACCAGTCATCTGAATCTTGGGAACAAACTTCAATGCATGGAAGTTACATTTGCATCTTAATCTCTGCATGGTGTTGCAATTGTTTCACATGGCATCATAAAGTCAACACAAATTCCTCGAACATAATTCCACACATCAAAATGATATTCATACATAAAACAATCATATATATATATATATATATATATATATATATATATATATATATATATATATATATGTGTGTGTGTGTGTGTGTGTGTGTGTGTGTGTGTGTGTGTAGGGGTGGCAATCGGGTTGGGTTGACGGGTCAGCATACCTCAACACGAACCCGACCCGTTTATTAAACGGGTCGGCTGTGGCAAACATGAACCCGACCCATTTATTAAACGGTTAACCCAACACGACCCGTTTAACCCATTTAATAAACGGGTTGGGTCAGGTAAACGGGTTGGCGGGCGGGTCAGGTAAACGGGTTGGCGGGTTGGGTTCAGGTAAACAGGTTGACCCGCCCGCCTAACCCGTTTATTAAACGGGTCAGCCGGGTTGGCATACCCCTAACACGAACCCGGACCGTTTAATAAACGGGTTAGGTGGGTCGACCCGTTTATGACACGAACCCGTTTAAGCCAAACCCGAACCCGCCTAAGAAGCGGGTTGGCGAGTCGGGTCAGGGTCAGGTTTTGCCACCCCTATGTGTGTGTGTACCTTGCAGTCCATTTACTTTTGGCTTCTTTACAGTTCTAGTCTATTTTCATAAATCAACAAGTGAAGTGTGCAAACCTGGAGGTTGGGATGCAATGGATCAAATGCAAGTCGGTTGCCAAATCCAAGACAATGGACCACTTCATTCTTTAGGAGGAGAGGAAGTATTGTTTTGACAAAATAAAAAGGTTTCGACTCCTTTTCAATATCCATGTCGGTAATCTGACTAAATGGAAAAGACAAAAAATTATACATTTCATGAATCACTCTAGGTTGTAAGAATGAAAACATCATAGTTACAAAAAGAGAAGGAACAGACAAGGCTACCAACTGCTTCAATATCTAACTGTTGAAGATGGGGAGGCAATTCCTTTACAATGCTCACGTCCTCCTTCAGAAAGTTAATGAAATACTCTTCTTGATAAATATCTCCAAATTGGCTGCATACCATCAAATAAAATCTTTTTAATTTGCCAATCTATATACAATTTATAAAGAAGCTATAAAGGCCATTAGGGAGCCAAAGTTGAGTTGTATTGTAACATTTAAAAATGATAAAGGGGAGTGGTTTGGGTTGAATGTAATCTACCAAATTGTTTATGCTTTTGTGTTTTTATAGGAATACCGACGTCATGAAACATGTAAAATGTCAAGGTGAGAGTTGAGAATTTTATTGTCATTTACTAATTTGGTTGTGGTATAAATGTATTTTAATTGAAAGAGAAATTAAGAAAGCTACTTACACGGGATTCTATGGGGACGTTAGAGAGAGAGATTAAGCTTTATTCATCATGTTTGATTAGCGTGTGTGTGTTTTTATTGATCATGTTTGATCTGTGTGTGGGTCTGCACATGTAGGTGACCCGTCTATGTGAAGAGGAGAAAGGATCCAGATTGTGCATTGCAACAGTGGATTTATACACAAATAGTCAACCTACTAATAGCATTTATCCTCTTTTTTTGAGTGGGAAGGGCTCTTAATTTTGCATTTATTTGTAATTTATACAGTTTGTCTTATGAAATTAAAATGAAAAATATAGACATGTAAAAACTCAGAAACACCAAATACAAATAAACCTTTTACAAGCATTTTATCATTCAGAAGAAAAAGTAGCACTACTGCCAAAGAATGCCTCATCAAAGAAAAGCAACGATAAACAAAACTGAAGTATGCATCAAAAACATGTACAAAGCATAACCAACTGAAACGGGAAATAACATTCCATACGTAAAACAAAATGATAGAGGTACTGTACCTTTCATCCTTCCAGACTGTGCTATAAAGAAATTTGGGTAGTACTAGACTTGCATTAAGCAAAGAAGCTACAGCAACAGCATTGCAAACCTGCAGTTTTGTACATGAAAGAAGCTTCAACATTCAAAATTCCTCCAGGAAACACAGGGCGTCACTTTTATGACAGATTATGGTGCATAACAAGGAGCTCTTAAGTGTCAAACAACTCATTAAATTTTAACCCACAAAAAAAGTTTGTTTCCTCCTTTTTGCTTGTTCTAAAAGGACATGTATATTATTTGTAAAGCAAGTGAATGAACTTAACCTAATGATTCTGCCAGACTATAGGATTGTTATCCAGGTCTTATTACAATGTATTACTCAAGTTCTAGGCATTAATAATCTAAGAATGGGTACATCTACTAATAAACCAATAATATGTGATATGAGACCCAATGCAATCATAAAGATCAATGGTATAGCAGAATGAATGACCAAGCCACAGTTTCAAAAGAACACTTTTGTATACGAAGGGGACCAACGAAACCCAACATAAATCCACTTGGAAGGACTAGTACGTCAAGTATGAAATCCTAACAGGATCATGAAAAATATTGTTAGACCATTGCTACATACATACATGTATGTATGTACAGGGGCGTAGCTAGGATTCATGTGAAGGGGGGGCAAATAGGGGTGTAGCAAAAAAAAATTTATTTGTGCCATAGTCGGGGGTTCGGGGGCAGCGCCCCCGAAAAAATTTTTTTTTGAGATAAAATAAAAAATGGCTACAATTATTAATAAAAATCTATTTCATATGGACAAATCAAACTATTTGCTGCAGTCAGGGCTGGGCTAGGACTGGGCTGGGCTACAAAAATGGATAAAAATCTATTTCATATGGAATCGGGGCTGGGCAAGGACTGGACTTTTAAAAAAAAAAAATTTAACTGTTTCGGGAGTCAGGACTGGGCTACAGCCCAGTCCTGCCCCCCCCTAGCTACGCTATGCATGGTGAAATGGGCAAGGAACTAACAAGGATCCAACTCAAATATAATACATAGACATATATCAACCATGCTCCCCCATCCCCACCAACCAAGGGAAAATTTCTGGCACTGTCAGAACTTGTAGATCCTTCCAACTTTCATACCAAGGCTTGCAACTGCATGGAGCTGTTAAGACCTTAAAGTGATGCCTGTAGGGCATCATTTGCATCTTTGTATTAAATACCTAAGGTAGTTCTATACTTGTATCAAGGAAGTAGAACATTTTTATTTAGGAAGGGGACCTAAGACCTAACATAAATCCACCTGGAAGGACTAGCACATGTCAAGTATGAAATGTCAACAGGATCGTGAAAAATATTGTTAGACCATTGCTTCAAATATATAGCGAAATTGGATGGGCAAAACATTGACAAGGATTGTGCAAAATATTGTTAGACAAAAAAAATCAATTACTAATAAATTATAGTAATTCATGATATTTAAAAAAAACAAATCAAAACTCTAATCCTACAAGCTTCATAAATTAAAACCACAACCAAATATTATGTCATTCTAAAAAAACCAAATCAAAACCTCAATTCCAACAAACATAAAAATTTATGATTTATGTTAATTAATAAAAAAGCCTAATATTCTAACCATAATCAAATCACACAATATTCATCGAGTTAATTAGAACCATAAACTATCCGTTTATGTCAATATAAAAACATCATTCATAAATATGCTAATTACAAAAATGCAAAACTCCAAATTAAATATTTATGTCATTTGACAAACGGAAATAAAAAAATTTAATTCTTAAAAAAAAAATCAAAGATTTAAGGATTTGCTAACCAAAATTAAGCCTTCATTAATGGAATCATGCTTAATGATAATTGAAAAGAAAATAGCACAAAAATACCCTAAAACCTTAATTACATACATATTCAAGTCATTTGGGAAAACCATAATCAATACCCAAAAGTCCAAAAAAATCATAGATTCAAGCTAATTGAAAAAGATCCCTAATATTCTAACCAATATCAAGTGTTCATTACACATGCCTAATGTTAATTGAAAAATAAAACACAAGAAACCCTAACTAAACATTCATAGCATTTCCAAAAAAAAACTACTACATAAAAAACCTAAACCCTAACAATATATTAGTTTATTTGAAAAAAAAAACTTTGAAATAAAGATTCTACCAATCCTTTTGAAAAAAAAGAGTTTGGAAAGAAGGAGACAATGTCTAAGCCACCAGGGCTAGGGTAGAAAGGCCACCGAATGGTGGACAACCGACCCTAATCCGGAAAAGTTGAGAGAGAGAGAACCTCAAGGGGGGTTGCACCGTTGCTGGTGCCGCCAGACGGGGGACGGGCCGCCGGAGTGGAAGACAAAGCATGAGAGAGAGTCAGGGTCAGGGATGTGGGAGAGGGAGGGGCATGTGGGTTGGATCTAGGTGTGCCCACCCTGACCCAACCATACATAGAGTCAGGGTGGGCACGTCCCCACCTTAGCCCCAATGTGTCTCTGCTCATTTATATATATATATATATATATATATATATATATATATATATATATATATATATATATATATATATATATATATATATATATATATATATATATGTGTGTGTGTGTGTGTGTGTGTGTGTGTGTTTCTATGTATTTGTGTATGTATGTAAGGTGAAATTGGACTGGTAAAGGTGAAATTGGATGGGCAAAGCACAGACAAGGACCAACTCAAGATAATCACATACATATATCAACTATGCTCCCCCAAGCCCCACCAACCAAGGGAATTTTTTTTTGTTCTTTTACCAGCTTTAGATCCTTCCAACTTTCATACCCAGTTGGTAAGAGACAAGGCTTGCAACTACATGGAGCTAAAAGCTGGTAAGATAAATACCTGAAGTAGTTATATACTTATATTCTAGCAAAACGAATCACTAGAATATGAGAACTGAAATATAAGAACCAAAATATGAGAACTGAAAATATGGGCATTTCCAACACTTTTTTTGCAAATCCAACCATGTGGATGTGCTTGGCATAATGAATTTGCTAGGAATCAACCATTGGATCGTGTATCTTCGATGAAAAAATATGATTTTTGAATGCTTGAATATTTATGAAAAATATGAGCCAATGATTTTAAAGCCTTAAAAAAATCTCATTTATGCATCAAAATCGGATGATTCAAGTGAGTGTTCTCATGAAACCAAACATGTAGATCACATTCATACGGTCAGATTCAAGAGAAAAGAATAAAAAATTCTTGAAAATTGTGGTTCACACATTAGTTCTCATATTCTAGTGACTCCTAGCAAGACTCACTTGTATAAATTTCATCCACTTACAAATGAAACAACTATTTACAAGGATCTCAACTTCCCACCATCCCTATATATGTAGAATGACAATCTTTTAACACAACTGAAGTTTACCATCCTTCTTCTACTTCGCATGATTTTGGAGGTGCACTACATCTTGAGACCAAACTGGGTGCCCTGAGATACACTAGCAATTCTTTTGTCATCGAATCTGAATCTGAAGGCCAGTAAACCTTGATTTCATCGAGTACAGCACATTTCCCAGCAGATCAAAGTAAAAAGAGAACAAAGGCGACTATAATCAAACAACAATTTTGGAATAAAATAGCTAATATTTCAAGAAAAAAATTGTTGCCTATGGGCATGAAATGCATTTCATGGCATTAGGTTCATGTATAAGAAATTAGTTCACAGATCAAGGTTCAAGCCTTTCAATTGTTCCTCCGCATCTCTTACAAGATTCACTGGAATCCAAGTTTGATGTAGAAACATTACCGCAACGCGCTGTTGGTTGAGACCCCCATTTGCAGTAACCATTATGTATCTTGCTCTTGTGGTGCTCGTCCCTATTGAAACAGAAGCATTAGAAAGACCGATGATACTAAATTCCCAGATTAACATTTGCCAGTTCACTTCAATTCCCTACTACAGAGAATGTTCTCATAAGAAACCATAGATCTGCTAATGTAAAGTTAAATCAAACCTAAACTTGAAGGTTTTTTCTGATTAGCACAAGGTTTCCATGCTGCAGCCTCAACAAAAGGCTCCTTCCATAGCTTCAGTCATCCATGCTTAAGCTCATTCTGTAGAAAATTGAGGTACGAATATTGAGAAATTGTGACATACAAGAGCAAAATGGTTCTTGGATCATAGAGAAACAAACCTCAACAAGAGCATAGGATGCCAGATTCAGGAGTCTTTCATACATAACGATTGATGCATTATACTCGTTCGTAGGGCCAACTTGATCATCCTTCATGAATATGGCAACAAATGCAACTCACAAAAGTCGGCACCAGAATTTTGCTATGCACATTATTAATTTTCTCTACACAAGAATTATTACCATTACTCTGAAACGAAAACAAGCAACCTATTCTTCATTATACAGCACACATTACCAAGAAAATTCCTAAGAAAAAAAAAAAAAAAGAAGAAGAAACTGAACAACAAATAACCTGTCCATGGTATATGAGAGCACTTTAATAGTTTTTGTCATAATAAAAATATGGCATCAAGAGACCCTTTCTAGAACTGGTTTCTCCATAGTTTATATTATGCTTTAGAAAATGAAACGTTTAAACGGAAATACAGAGTATGTTCTAAGACTGAAACAGATAAGGGAATTTTTCTGAGAAAAATCTGCTAAACTTTCAGGGGCATGCATTTGCCACAACTTGCAGCCCAAATTTTCATCCAAAAAGAAGAAAGAAAAAAAGAGAAAGTGAAAAGGAAAACCATGGTTCAAAGGTAGTATTACATGTTTTGTTTTAGGATAACTGTCCAAACATAATTCACTTATGGCCATTCAAGCTACAATCCTTTGAAGTTATTCACCAACCGAATGAACTAATATGAAAAGTATGCCTCCACTAACTTTTTTTTTTGATAGGCAAGCTAGGGTTAGACAGACCCCTACCAGCTATACCACCGTACCAATGGGATTTGAACTTGAAACATCAGAACACAAGGTGGCGTGCACTCACTGCTCCTACCAAACAACCGGAGCCCCTGTTGGTGGTGGTATACCCTCAGAGCTGCCTTTGACCTGATGTGTTCTCTAAAAGTAGGGCTGCACAACCAGACGAGCTAGCTCGAGCTAGACTCAGGTTCGACTCGTTTAAACCCAAATTGGACTCATCCGAGTAAGTAAACAAGCCGAGCTTGGTCAGACGTTCAAGCTTGATTAAGCTCAATTAGCCCGGTTAAGTTTGTATAATAGTTATATGGAGACTAATTTTAGGATATGTAATAGTTTTGTTGACTAACATAAAATGTGTCTTTAGCTAAGTGGGTAATCTGTTTACCTTGTATGCGTGAGGTGAATTAAAATCTGGCCCACTATACAATTATTTTGTTTTTTAAATGTAAGTTAATGCCACTTGAGAGCTCAATTCAAGCCAAGCCTTTTTGAGCCTGAGCTCATCTCCAGCTTGACTCATGTGCACCCTTACATGCAAGGGAAGGTTGCAGTTTCATTCTTTGAACCAATTTGAAAGACAATGATGACCCATAATTGACTTTGATGATTGAATGTTGTCTGCTGCTAGGATTTTTATTTTTTAATTTTTTTGATGAAGAAGAAAAACCCTCATTGAAAATCGGGTCACTTAATTCTGTTGGGATCCAGTGTGATCACATTGCACACATGCAATGTGCCACTGCACTTGATCACCATTCATTCGTTATTATTTGGCCCTACTCTGACAACCTGACAACAGAAGATGGAGGGTGTTCAACGGCACATTACTTTTGTGCAATGTGATTGCACCTGATCCTGCCTCCGCTTAGTGGGCTCATCTCTCTATTGGGTAGAACTCCAAGTTGAGGACACCAGCCAGAGGCAGGACTACGTTAGGGCCTGAAAAATCTCTCAATAAGGGTATTGAGTTAACGAGCATTAGGCGGGCACGATCTGTGCCCCCTCTTATTAATCCCGACCCCACATCTCTCTCTCTCTCTCTTTACGCAACACCCCCCCCCCCCACCACACACACACACACCACCACACACACACACACATACCACCACCACCACCACCCATAACCTTGACCCCACCTCTCCCTCACTTTCCTCAAAACACCACCACCCACCAGTCGGACCACCGTCTATCGGTGGCCTCCAGTGCACGTTGCACCCCAGCAAGTCTCTCTCTCTCACCCAAAAATCTGCTCTCTCACTGTTTAGACTGGGTCAGGGCCTCAGGTATCCTGCCTGCATCTGGCCGTCAGAAGTTCACCGTCTGTCGACCTCTCCAGCACAGCAGGAAACCCACTTCTTCTTCTTCTCGTGCTTTCTTTAGGGTTAGGTTTTTTTGTGATTTTTTTAATTAGCAGATAGTTTTTTTTAATTTTGGTTTATCAAATGAAATAAATGTTTTTTTTGTGTGTTTTTTTTTTCAATCACCATTAAACATGATTATACAATGCTTGACTTTAGTTGAAAACACAATTTTAGCGATTTTATTTCGCTTGGACCTTGTCAAGAAGAATTTAACCAAGTGGGCCAAATTATCAATGGGCCACATCTCGGACTATATCAAGGCTATTTCCTCATAACTTAAACAGTGTCATGAAGATATAGCAAAAGGGGACCAAGATGATATTTCGAAAGAACTCCACAGCTCCAAATCTTAGTGGATATAGAGGAATCGATGTGTAAGCAGAAATCTAAATGCAAATGACTTAATTAGGAGGAAGATCACAATACTAAATACTTTCACTCGTAGTACAACCACAACATTTTGAAAAAATGGATTGGTTTTCTCATTAGGGAGGATGGGACCTCCATTATCTCATCCGAGGAAATCAAAGCTGAAGATATTAACTTCTCTAAATTGTTCCATAAATCTACTGTCCTTCCCTCCCCATTCATAGGAATGAGAGAGCCTCAGGTATCCACTCAGCAGAACTTTCTTCTCAGCAAGGAGGTTACCTTGAAGGATATCAAGAGGCAGTGTTTGAACTGGTGTCAGTCTGTGCCCTGGGCCCCGACAACATTCCTGACTTCTTTTTCCAGTCCAATCCTTATGGGGACATCATCAATAGGGAAGCTAGTAAACAATTTCAGGAAAGCAGAAAGATCCACCAAGGTGACCCCATGCCCCCTTGTTCTTGTTGGTAATGGAAAGACTTAAAGCACCGTTTGAATCAAGAGGTGTTCAACAACTTGTTTGCCCTTATCTCTATAAGAGATTTATATTGGCACCACTATTCCTTTGTCGATGATGCCTTGTTTTTCATCAGAGATTATAGACAGTTCATTCCCAATTTTTTGAAGGAGCTTCGGGTCTACTGATTAGCCATTAAAAGTCCATTTTTATTCTGTGTAACCTGTCCCCTCATAAAATAATCAACATCATTCAAAGATAGAGTCGGTGGCACACACAAGATCTCCTGATCACCTACCTGGGCACTCCTCTCTTCAAAGGCAAGCTCACTAAAGGCATGTGTGAAACACTTGATACTTAAATTCATATCTAAACTTGAAGCATAGAATGGTCAACACTTGTCAATGGCCGCCCGGGTGGTGTTGACAAAATCAGTCATTTCTTCATTTCCCTTCTATTGGATGGGTTCTTTCTTCCTCTCGAAGAGTGTCATTCTTATCCTCAAAAGGATAATGTCTAATTTCCTTTGGGATGACTACTCCTCATCATCACACCACTATCATCACCTTGTTTCCTGGGATCAAGTCTGTAAACCCCGAGATAAAGGGGTTCTAGCTAGGCATCTGTAAACTCTATGAGATGAACTTAGCTTGCCTTGCAAAACTGGCTTGAAAAGTAGTCACCCGTGCAGCCCTCTGGACATCCATTATTGAAACTAAATACCTTCATCTTTAATCCATTTGGTTGCCCCTACGGCCTAGCAGAGGATCCCATGGCTGGAAGGGTGTCAAGTGTGGGGGCGACTACTATCCTTCCCCATGTCCAATGGGAAATCGGAGACTTTGCTTTTTGGTTTGACCCTTAAAGGTCTCATGTTGTCGTTGCTTCCCCCAAACACCCAATGCGTCATGTATCATAGTCTCATGCCTCTTAGGTTGATGGACATCCCTCTTCTCAAATGACTGCCTTCCAAAGTCTCGAACTCTCATGCCATCTGGGAAGCCATTAGAGAAAGTGGCCCTAAGAACCCTATCTACATGATGATGTGGGTCAAGAAGGCCTTCTTCACCAAGGCAGCTCTCACACTCTGATGAGCCCTACCAGATCGTCTCCTGACACATGAAAGACTTCAAAAATTGGGTTTTCAGTTCCCCAGTCGATGTGAGATATGGTAGTTGGCCTCAGAAATCCCGTCCCACCTCTTCCTCCTCTGCCCCACGGTGGCTTTTTTTTATGGCAATCTCCTATGAGACTGTTTGGGATTCGGTGGAGCCCAGCCCACCATCTCATCAATGACATCCACTCGTGGTTCGGCTTCCGGTTCACGGATAAGGAAGTGCAATAGAGCTGGAAAACTTCTTTTCAAGTCATCATTTGGGTCATATGGAAGTTGCGAAACCAACAAGTTTTTTTTTTATAACAAGAGGTCGATTCCTTCCTTCGGTAAGGAGGGTATGCACAACTTGAGAGAGCAGCTCCTGCGGATTCTCCAAGACTCTCCCTATGAGACTGCAGTCAAATGGGAACGATATTTTTTGCTGGAAAACAATATTCTATATTGTCAATTTATTGGATCAATTTATTTTCATGACTCTCTCTCTCCACCGCAAAAGTCGGTTACCATCTATCTATCATCTGGTCATTGTATCTCTTATTCCGAAAGACGTTACGTTGGTGGACATAGCGCGGTACCGTCCTATCTCGGTCTTAGGGGGAATCTATCGGATCATCGCCAAGGTATTGGCTACCAGGATGCGATCTGTCGCTAATCAGATCTTTTCAGATGCTCAATTTGCCTTCATTCCCCATAGACGGCTGCAACATTCATTTATTTTGGCCACAGAGGTGGTTCACTCTATGAAGTCCAGTGGGAGGCCGTTCTTTACTCTTAAACTTGACTTCCACAAAGCGTATGACTCGGTGCACTCACTACAAGAAAACCGTGGATTAGCGACGACCTCTATCCCTCGCTAATCCATCGCTAAGCCGTCGCTAAACTGTTTAGCGATGGCTTAGCGACGGATTAACGATGGATAGAGGCCATCGCGAATTTTTGCTCGCTAATTAGCGAAAAAAATTATCTATCGTTAATTCTGTCGCTACTTTGCGACAGATTAGCGACGGATAATATCCGTCGCTAATCTGTCGCTAAATTTAAAAATAAAAATAAAAAAAAATTGATCCTTGTCGGACGGTATTCCGGCAGCACTAAGCCGGACTTATACCGCACTCGACAGGCATTGCATGCACAGAACGGTCGCTCTGCCTCATCGCGAACCGGCGTCACCGTCCTCCATGAATCGGTGCTCTCCGGTGTCGCCATCCTCCATGAACTGGCACCGTCATCTTCCGTGAACCGGTGTTGCTGTCATCCTCCGTAGACCGGCGTCATCGTCTTCTGTGAACCAGCGCCGACGTCCTCCAGCGATCGCCGACCGTCCTCCGCCGTCACCGTCCTCCGTGAACCGACGTTGTTGTCCTCCGTGAACCGGCGCCGACATCATCCAGCGATTGCCGACCATCCTCCGGCGTCGTCGTCCTCCGTGAATCGGCGTTGTCATCCTCCGTGAACCGGCGCCGACGTCCTCCAGCGATCGCCGACTGTCCTCCGGCGTCGCCGTCCTCCACTCTCATGTACATGCTCTCCAACGCGCACTCCGACGTCGCTCGGTTTAAATCGAGCGCGATCGATTTAAATTTCGAACGGGGAGAGAGGGAAAATTTCGCGCTTGGTTTAAATCGAAAATTAGCGACGGATTAGCGAGGGAATTTTTCCGTCGCTAATTAGCGACGGAAAAATTCCCTCGCTAAATCCCTCGCTAAAATGTTTTTCTTGTATTGAGAATTAGCGCCGAAATAATTGTTGTCGTTAATTTGTCGCTAATTAGCGACGGATTAGCGATGAAACAACTTTCATCGCTAATCTGTCGCTACTTAGCGACGAATTCATTAAGAAAGTTTTCTCTAGCTAATCTGTCGCTAATTTGCGACGGAAAAAATCCGTCGTAAATTTACGTCGCTAATTAACATTTTTCTTGTAGTGACTGGCCTTTCCTCTTTCACATATTGGAGAACTTTGGATTTGGTCGGCGCTTCTCTAGCTGGGTGCGTGAGTTGGTCACTAATGCACAATCCCAAATTCAGATTAACGGGGCCTGTGGTAAGCAGTTCAAGGTTGGGAGTGGTATTCGGCAAGGATGCCCCTTGTCTCCTCTGCTTTTTAACGTCGTTTCTGAAGGCATTGTAGTCTTGCTCAAGAGGGCCGTGGGGTGTGGTTTTATTAAGCCACTAGGAGTTCAGGAGTTCCAGAGCAATATTCTTACTTACGCAGATGATATGATTGTGTTCGGCGTTGGATCCATCGAACAGATGTTAAGAGTCAGGCTCATCATCCTCTTCTTCCTATCGATGTCGGGCCTCTTGCTAAACAATGATAAGTGTTGCATGTCCATGATCAATGTTCCTCCGCATATGCAGGCCATTGGGCAGAAGATCTTTCAGTGTGCCACTTCAGATAAGTTTTTCTCCTACCTTGGTCTGCCGCTTCAGCTCTCACGGATTCCATCAGTTGCTTGGAACGCCACTCTCCAAAAGGTTCAGACTAAAATTTTGACTTGGCAAGCCTCCTACCTTTCGATTGCCGGCAGACTTACTCTCATCAAGCATGTTTTAAATGCGATGCCAGAATTTATTATGTCTATGTTCCTTATGCCTGTGGGGATAAATAAGAAGCTCTCTAGAGTATTGACCAGGTTTCTGTGGTCTGGGCAAGGTAACAATAAAAAACGTCACCTTGTGGGTTGGGAAACGATAAGGCTACCGCAGAATAGAAGGGGTTTGGGGATTTCAGACCCTAGGTTAAGAAGTATTGTTCTGGTTGTTAAGCAAAGTTGGCTTGCACATCAATCGGGGTCCCCTTGTGCGAATTTCCTTCAGGCTAAATATGGAGCAGTGGAGTCTTTGTTTGGGGGTCAGCACGCAATTAGGTCGCCCATTTCGCATCTGCGGAGATCGTGGATTCAAGCTTGGTCTGCTGTGTGGGGTGGTGAGGGCGACGACGTCGCTCAGAGCCAGTTCCTTTGTAGAGCGATCACTCCGAATGGCTCCGTCCGCACTAAAGACACCTACCTTTCTCTCCTTCCGGCAGTTGTGAATCGGTTCCATATGAGAATTATCTGGGGCAAAGGTCCTCCTCCGAGAGCGTGCTTCCTTGCTTGGCTTATTTTCCATGATCGGGTGCAGACGGATAGCTTCCTCAAGTCTATAGGTTTCTGTATTGTGAGTAAATGTGTTCTCTGCGAGAGGGCCGAGGAATCTGCGTTGCACCTATTCTGGGAATGTCAGGTCTTTCAAGATATCTTTAAGGTTACCTGGAATAAACCGGTCGTGTCCGTGCGCCAGGAGTCTTTCGTTGTAGACCTCTTGTGGGGACCCCAGCCAGTTCGTAGATGTAAAAGTTGGCGGATCATTTGGAGAACTTAGCTGCTCTCTTCCTGGTGGGCCGTTTGGATGTCGCGCAACAATGCTATTTTCAGGCAGACCCCGGTTAATTTCAACAAGTTAGTAAATTATATTTTGGTGGATGTATACGCATCGTTACGCATATGCCTTCCGGATCTTCAACGCCACTTGCTGCTAAGGCCTCCCCCGGATCCGGACTGATCGCCTCGGTTTTATCTGTATTTTGTGTCTATTTTTGGCTTATGTGTTCTTTGTCTTGTTTGTCGGTTTCAACGGCTGTTGAACCGGTCGTAATGTTGATATCTTTGATTCGGCTCTCTCTGTGTGTGTGACAATGTGTCAATGTAGAATTCTTTTATATATTTAACTTAGTCCCATATTTTGGCATAAACAAAGGGTGGTTGAACCATTGCTTCCTTATCTATCATGACAAAACAGGAAAGGGTTCCAAAATGTTGCATGCAGTTAATTTAAAATAGGATATCTACTTGATGGATCATGTTTATTTTCTTTATAAAAATATTTCGTTAGTAATGTTTTAAATTTGTTTATGTATAGTTTTTACCTTTTTGGCTATCAAGGTAATAACATAGATGTAGAGATCGACGGTGTACAAAGCTCTCGTCATTGCTTCTCTTGTTGGCAAGAGTTCCTCCATTGCCACCAGTGGGCCCCGCATTCCCCCCCCCCCACACACACACACACACGCACACGCACACACACACCTTCAGCTCTCAATTCTAATTAGTTTCGACTTTTCTTTATTTTATGTTCATTTACATTAAGCCTTTATGTAAGTTAACATTACTTTTCATATATTTGTTTGGATTCAAGGAGAGAGCTTAAAGTGGGTTGGTTAAAGTAGAAGACAAAGGTAGAAAGGATGATGGACAGCCGATTTTACTGTTATGGCTCGGTAGACATGAGAATTAATAGTTGACGAACTTGGGGATATGCATAGAGTTTAATGCAAATTTTGGTGTGGCAAAGTCATGATGTGTTTCATGCTTTCGTTTGCCAGTACATATTTCTCTTTTTTTTTTTTTTAAGGGCAAGCTGGGTTAGTCAGACCCCTACCAGTTATACAACTATACCATTGGGTTTTGAACCTGCAACGTCCCAACACAAGGTGACGTGAACTAGCTGCACCTACCACACAAGCGGAGCCCCAGTTGGTGGGTGAATATTTTCTCATTCCTAGCCTACAACAGCAATAAAGTGGTAGTTTTTAACACACAGTTCGATTTGTTTAGAAAGCACCAAAAGAATCGTGTTGTTATAAGTCGGCCTCTTACTATTCTATATCAGATCATGGCACTTTGGTCTCTCTCTCTCTCTCTCTCTCTCTCTCTTTTGGTGAAAAAAAATCCAACCCTACCCATTGTCACCCCTAATTAGGGGTGGGCATTGGGCCTGGTCAAGGCACCTATCAATGACCGGCCGGGCCAAAGTCGTCTGTTATCCATAGTGTACTCAAGGTGCACTCAAGCAACAAACTCCCTCTTGGACAAGGGGCGTAGCCGACGGGTTTTAACCACTTGAGAATGGGATATATATATATATATATATATATATATATATATATATATATATATATATATATATATATATATATATATATATATATATATATATATATATATATATATATATATATATATTTATTTATTTATTTATTTATTTATTTTTTACATCACTTCCCAAGAGTGCACTGTGGATAACAGGCGACTTTGGCGTCAGTCCTCTTTGAAAGCCACCACAAAATTGTCAGACTTCATCAAAGCTATTGCCGTGTTAAATATAATAAGCTAAAAGTATCCAATGGTGGTTGTCAGTTCCACTGTTGGAATTCTACACAGTAACCAACTCTAGAAAAAAGCCAAGTGCAGTAAACCAAAGTAACTTTGGTTATTGTTGTGTACAGAAATTCATGTTCAAAGTATGAAGGTAAAGTCTGTTCCAACAAGCTGTTGTGGGCTGTTTGGATATGTAAAGAAAAAAGTCTTTTCTTGTGGAAGTTAAAGTCTGTCCTAACATGACAGACTGCAAAGGCTAGTGAATCCAGTTCCTGTTGGAGGTATGCAAACATGTACCACAATGGATCCAGAATGGGTCAGGAAAAGTCTAGATCATTATAATCCTTGGATAAATGCTTTAAACAAGCAAAGCAGTGAGACTAAAGTAGAAACTATGACAAATTATTATGGTCAGGGTGTGCTTGGCTCTGGAGCAATTAAGTGGACCAACAAATTCATGAATTCACTAGTGGGATTGTAAGTTTTTATGAATTAAAACATTCATAAGTGGCATGGGAGTTCATGAACTTGGCCAAGTTTTAGGTAATGCAAAATATCCACTAATCACAGTCAAATAATCAAAACAGCCTAAACTAAACTAGACTAGCCAGTTCTAATGCACTATTTTTCATGGTTTTACAATATGACCTTTCTGTTCTCCTCTGAATATGATTTTTCTAATGCTTACAAGTTGGTTGATCAGAAGAAGCAATGGAATTGTTTTTCATAGGGTTACTTAAAAGTTTGCTTTAAAAAAATAAAATAATAAAAATTTCAAGAATTGTCTAAAACAATGAGAATACATTAATGAAATAAATGATGATTTATAATGTTCAATCAAATTCTCAAATATGCATTCAATGCTTAAATAATATAATAGCAAACAAATATCATATTTATTAAAAAAAGAGCTTTAAACCGATTGTCAATTGAACAAGTGAGGTAAGATTCAGGCCAATTCGGGCCGATTCTGATAACATTGTTCCAAATCCCATTGTGTTACCGGGTCCAGTGTCCACCCCACATAACATTACTATGCTGCAATGAAACTGCAAGATAACAAAGCGAAATTCAAAGATGTGATCACTCACCATCTTTGGGATACAACCTGTCCTCAATGAGCCCAACAGCAGATGATGGGCTATGAGGCGCAGCAGCACACTTAAAATGTGCAATCACATTGCACCTGATCTCAATTCATTAAAACGCGGGTCCCAATATTATGTCTTACTCAGTCATGACTCATGAACAGTGACCTAAACCAAACCATTCACTCGCTGTCAAGGTTGCCCCCAAGCTATGGGGCTGTCAGTGGGTCGGTTCTTTGCTGGATACCTAACCCAATCCAAGCTGTAGTGCCACAGGTTTGTAACCATAAGATTGGATATTAGCAGAGGGCGTGACACATCAAGTTGGTTCCCACCGTAGTCACAATTATGCATAAATTTAAATTTTAAAGTTTTGCAAATTAGACCTCATAGATGTGTTCAATATATTTTATTTATTAGGTTGGATGGTGTTTTTTTTATTAAAAAAAAATTACATTTTTGTGAGCTTTAAAATTTTATAAAAATTTTGGGTCATTGATTTTTTTAAAACCTTATAATTAGATGATCCAAAGGTCAATCCCCACTAAACAAACCATGTATATCACATCCCTAACAGTCCATTATGGTAGGAGGAACCAATCTCTCTCTATGTACATTATATAATATATATAGGTGGTAACTGCCTACTACTTTTCTAGCCTATAGACGGTCTACTAGGTTTTGAAATAGTTTTTTTCTATTTTTTTTTTTAAATCTGACCATACAGATATGATCTACATGCTTGATTTTATGGAAAACTCTTGGATTGTCCGATTTTGACACACAGTAGGTTCTTATAAGATTAAAAAATCGATAATCTGCAATTTTAAAACTTATTTAATACTTAAAAAGTCATATTTTTATCAAAAAAAAAAGCATGATCAAAGTATCATTTTTTATAGCAAATCAACTATGCTGAATACATCTGATTTGCGAAAAAAAAGAAGCAAAAACACCTATTTACTGTTAGTAGGCAGCTACCACTTTTCCTTTATATCGGATAATTATTGGCTACTAATGAAGATAAAGACCTAAGGAGTAGAATTCACTTTTTTCTTCACAAATTTTCAATTTTTTGTAGATCAAGTTGGATGTGATCTACATGGTTTGTTTAGTAAGAAACTTGTTTTGAATCATGTAATTGTGACAAGTAATTAGGTGTTTAAAGGGGTCAAAAAATCAACGGCCCACAATGTGCCAAAATTTCTTAACTCAAAAGATCACATTTTTAAATTGAAAAGCATGATCTAAAGCAGGATCCTTAGCAAACAAACCATGTTGAATACATCTATGTAGTTAGATTGAGTCGATACAACTTGCATCTATAATTTGTTAGCTAATTAGTTTCTTACCTTCATTAGTAGCAAATATTTTCTCATGTATATATATATATATATATATAATATGATAGGGTGCTCCCGAAATACTTACTCCCACTTAATAAATGCTTCAATTTTTTTTTAGTTTTTTTGTTGATAAATTCTTATAAATATGATCTGCACAACAGCCGCCCATGTGACAGAGGGATTCTATCTTGGGCCTTCAGCTTGACTATGCCCACTTAACATATAGGATACCATTTGCAATTATTATTTAGTGAAAAACACGTTTTGGATCATGTGATTATGGCATACATGTAGGTCTTTTAAAATCTTTAAAATTGATGGCTTACAATAAAGCAAAACTTTATAACTGAAAAAAATATATTTTTATGTTCAAAAATCATTATCCAAAACATGATTCCTATCAAGTAATTTACGTTGGTCTGATTAAGAAGATGCAACATAGAAGTATGATTTGGAGTAGGTGAGAGTACACCTACTCACCCAGAACATCGTAGCATTACTATATATATATATATATATATATATATGAGAGAGAGAGAGTAGGCGGTAGCTATCACTGAAGGTGTTTCCATGATTTCCTTAAATACGTTCCTATAGTTTTTTTTATCAAAAAAAAAAAAACTGATTCAAATAACATCTCCTACCAAGTCTACCATGCTCAATACATCTGTAGAGTCATATTTGCAAAAAAATACCCGAAAATGCCCATTCACTTACAATTGGCTGGTGGTAGGCCAATAAAGTGGTAGTCAGCTACCACCTTTCTCATATATATATATATATATATATATATATATATATATATATATATATATATATATATAATAGGTGGTAGCTGCCTATCAACAGCCTACCACAAGCAAACGACTGTTTTCATTTCATAATCTGACCTTGCAAATATCTTTAGCATAGTAAATTTGCTAAGAAATTTCACTTGGATCATGGTTTTTGATAAAAAAAAATGAATTTTTAAGCCTTAAATATTTATAAAAAAATTAGACTATTAATTTGTAAACCTTATAAAAACCTACTTGTGTATCGCAATAAGACAATCCAAGAGTAGATTCCTATAAAATGAAACATGTAGATAGCATGTTTATAATTAGATTTAAGGAAAGCATGAAAAAACCTTTCAGAAGTTACATAGACTAACAATGTCAGAAAAGTGGTAAGCAACTACAACCATATATATATATATGCCCGTTTTTCGTTAGGCTCCTTCAAAAATCATAGTTTTAAGTAATTTTTTTCTTGAGTCTAATATCGTAAATGTGATCTATAAGTTTTGTTTAGTCAGAATCGGCTTTTAGATCGCTGGAATCTAACTT
Source organism: Nuphar pumila (assembly GCF_984573655.1). Lineage (NCBI taxonomy): Eukaryota > Viridiplantae > Streptophyta > Magnoliopsida > Nymphaeales > Nymphaeaceae > Nuphar > Nuphar pumila. The sequence goes on along the minus strand of NC_143260.1, from coordinate 6,256,709 downwards.
GTATACATGTTTTTTTCGGTGATCTAAAATCAATGGCTATGAAGGTATCAGTTTTTTGGGGTTCAGAAAAATATATTTTTTCATCAAAAAACATGATAGAGTAGATTCCCACTAAATTGAACATGCAAAATACATCTAACGATTCAGATCTATCATAAAACACTTAAAGTCTATAGGGTTGAATGGGGCAGGAGAAATGGGGCCTATGTTCAGTTATATATATATATATATATATATATATATATATATATATATATATATATATATATATATGTGTGTGTGAGATAGTAATGAACAATAAAGTATTCTTAGATTTTTCTTTACCGATATTTTTTGGAAAACTAGATTTGTGACTATGGTTTCAAGCCCATTGCTTTTGGCATTACTATCTTCAAAAAATTGTTAGGATGTGTTTGTCAACGTGGGTTCTTGTATTTCAGGTGGGTCAAATGCTGATGCGACTGGTAAATGAGCTGATTCATGAACTGGTTCGCAATGAATGAAACCGAGTTGAGTCATGAGCTGCTCGGTTTTCACACAAATCCAAGGCATGTCAAACATCAACATCTTTTGGAACTGGTATAACGGAACCCACTGCATGTAAATCCATAACATCGATACCTTTTGGAACTGGATATGGTTTGGATGACCATCGGATCCATATCCTATTAACAGAAAGAAAAAAAAAAATAGTCACGTGCGGTGTTTGGGGTTTGAGGTTTTTTAACCCCCTCAAAACCCCTTTGAAATGAGAATGGCTCGAGCCGTGGAGCGGGCCCCACTTCTCTTTTTTTTTTTCCCGGCTCTCTCCCTTTCTCTCTCGGCGTGGAATTCCAGGGTGCGATGGTATGTGGGACCCACCTCTACCCTGAAGCCCGCGTCATGTCCAGGTATAAATGCCTGCCACTCACACACACACACACTCTCTCTCTCTCTTAAACTAGCTGTGGCTCCACGGAGGAGCGTTTGAGTGGGTGATACGGTGGAGGAATCGTGAGGGAGCTAGGCGGAGGGGAGCCTAAGCCTCTTGTGGAATTCGCCTAAGTCTCCTCGAAGGAGAAAAGAAAAAGGTCGCACTTTGGTGCAGTTCTTGGGCGCCACCGTTGGTGGGCCGAGCTCCGGAACCGTACGGCGATGGCGGACGAGCTGCAGAGTCTCTATTCTCTCTCTTCTCTTGTGATTTAGGTGCCTGAACCTTCTTCTCGCTTCTCGGAGCTTCGGAGGTTTCTAACTTCAAAAATTTTAAGGGAAAAAAGAAGTGGGTATTCGTTTTTTTTAGCAGAGTGCAAATTTTTGAGTTTCCTCTTTCTTTAGTCTGAAAGGTTTTCGTGGTCATCAGATTTTGAGCATTTGGTGGTCGAAGGGAATTTGATTTCCGCCCTTCCTTCGTCGGATACTTGAAGGAGATCCGGGGTTTTAATGGCTCGGAGTCTCCTTCAGAACCTAGACTCGCCTTCGCCTGCTCTGCAGAATGTAGACAGCAAGAAGGAGAGCATTGGTCTGGTCATCATCGTCGTCGCGGCCGCATTGGCGGTAGCCTCATTGTTCGTGGCGTTCAGCTACTACTGCTACATTCGGAACAAGGTAGCCAAGCGGCGTAAGAGCCAGAAGGGTGAGTTGGTTCCTGGTTCGATCTTTTCCTTCCCTTCTGTAGTTCATTGAGAATTTCCCACCACATTGCAGTTGGCTCGCATTTTCGGCCACATTACTGAATCTTGTTCTTCTTCATTGTCAAAGGAAAAATCGAGGGTGCGTGCTCTGCCAATGCGCTAGCAATCTCAGAAAATGGCGTAGGGAGCTTTACGTTCAAGCAGCTTCACGCTGCAACAGGTGGGTTCAGCACCAGCAATGTTGTTGGTCATGGCGGTTTCGGCTCGGTATACAGGGGGGCGCTTCCGGACGGGAGGAGGGTTGCTGTTAAGTCGATGGATCGATCGGGAAAGCAAGGAGAAGAGGAGTTCACAATGGAGGTTGGATTAGCTTTCACAATTAAAATTCTTTATTTTGGTATTTTATATGCTGATTCTGTTGTTAATGTAATAGGTTGAATTGCTAAGCCGTCTCCGATCGCATTATCTTTTGGCTTTGGTTGGGTTCTGTTCTGATGACAAACATAAATTATTGGTTTATGATTATATGGCAAATGGGAGCTTGCAAGAGCATTTGTATCCAACTGAAGGTATGCTCATCTTGTGGGTTTCTGTTGATTGTATTTTTTACCTACTGGAATCTCGCTTATGGTTAACTTATATATGTAGAACTATCGTTTTGTGGTATTTCATTTGTGTGCAATTGTTGGGTTAGGTGGGCATGGACTTTTTCACTACATGGTTACTTAGCTTAGGAGTTATACTATTCTTTTTATCTGAATATTTGTATATGCTATAAAAAAAGAGTTGGAAGGTACTATATTTTCATGTATAACAGACGAGAGCCAGCTGTTATAAGGGCTAAATAGTTCAGAGAGGACTATGTTGCTTAGGAAAAATGTTGTGGTCTGTTTCCATCAAAAGGTGAATGTAATTCTTATAAGAACCTCTGTTTTCCCTGCTTGAGAGAGTAATTATAAGAGATTCTTATGCTAAGTTTTTATGTTGTCTTTGCTCAAAGAAGAGAATAATTTAAGATTTTTTATGAATATCATGTTCTTTTTTTTTGTTACCTATGGTTCTTGTTTGGTATATGGTTGTGTTGGTTTTGGTCCTTGAGTTTCGCTAGAACTGTTTTTAAGTTAACGAGCAGAGGATGTCAGAATATGTTGGAATTCCTGGTTTGTAAACAATGTTCTAATGAAATAAGTGTTGGAAAAAGTTTCAAAATAAACTATTTTCTATGATGGGTATGTACATATCACCATAGTGACAAAAGTTTAAAACGGAAAAATATCGGCAGTCAAAAAACTCGGAAGATTTTGAATTTTTTCATAAATCTTGCATTTTTTTGGCAAAATCTCGGCAATAAAAAATAAATTTAAAAATATCAAAAAATAAATTTTATAAGAAAATATAAATAAAACACATTTAAAAATAAAAATCTTAGGGGTTTTCACGATAAATATCTACTAAAAACGTAAATATCACGATATTTGTCACGGTTTGAAAATCTTGTGATAAATTGTCATTTTAAACTTTTAGGCAATTTCTTGCGATATTATCGCAAATTTTTTATAAATCTCACGATATTTATCAGAGAGCATATCAGTTGTTCTTTATAAAGATTTGGTTTTTTTCACCAAAATCCTTTGAAATATGTTTACTATTTAGTCTCGTATCTAAGATGGGTGGTTTAAATAGTCTCTTTTCTATTTTTAATACTTTGGAAACCCTTGTGTCTTAGGGTGGCTTGCGGATGTTGTTGCACAATGCACAGGAATGGACGTGTGTACCACGCACACACGCGCGTGTGTGTATAAGGGCATTTGGGACCAAGGTCTCTTGAGGAGCATTGATGCCTCACTTTTCACTTTGCATGCTCGTAGCAGCATGAAGCACATTCAAAAGCACCTAGGTCCATTTTGACTGAACCAAGCCCACCTTGACTTTTTGACAAACCAACTTTAAATTTTAGTTTCTCTCATTGATTTGACTTGTTTAAGAGCATTTAAATTATGCTTATGAGGCTTTGTGACTGTTAACCAGTTTTGGAGATCCTTGACCGTTGGTCAAAGACAGGTAACCGTTTAAGGTCATTTTCATCCATTTTTTAAAACATTGGATTTATGGTCATTTAATCTCATTTATCACCCAAAACGTTGTTAGCCTTCCTAAGTTTATAAAAACCTTTCATTTTCATCCTTTTGGTCATCAGATTTTTTTATTCTTAAACTTTTCTTACTTTCTATCGTTTTGGCTCTCGTTTGGCTTGCAAGTTCATGTGTGGGAGAGGTCACCTGGTCTTGCGAAGCAGTGACACTCTTGAGGTCCAAGCATAGTTGTATCCTGAGGATTCAGTTATGCACAAACCCAATTCGCATCTTCTGAAATCCCGAAGTGGAGAGATTGAAGTTCTAAAGACCGTGATCTTAAAAATGTGCCTTTAGGCTTGAGATCTTGGTTTTCCAAAAAACCTATTTTTGGCCACCATGATAAAGCTTAAATGGCTTTAAGAATCTCTTTTAAAGTCTGTTATTTGTCCCATTGGGAAAGTTTAAGCTGATGGGGTTAATAGGCAACCTGATTCCAGGATACAACTAGGTCATCCACTTAACAGCAATCACATGTCTGACCTGCCAAACCTGATAGTTGCTTGAGGGTACAATTATAAATTGTCTCATGTGTGGTGTTCTAGAAATTCTTAGCCACCGATTCCCAACTACACCCCTACCCACCCCACAAACACCCCCCCCCCCCATCCAAAACCTGGTGGCATTTCACTGCAATTAGCACTAAGCTGACCTGTTTATCTAGATGGACTATTAGGGATAAAAAGAGGGGGAAAAGATGACATTTATAGACACCAAGGTTGTTAGCTATCTTGGCCTTCAATTGCAAATCTAGGTTGCAGTGTCTAGTACTGCTTCATAGTCATTTAAGATCCACAGTCCCCACATAATGGTCCTTGTGGCAGTTCATGAGTCCGAATTATTTACACAACAAACAATTGCCCCATGATTCTTAATTGCTAAGTTATACCTTACCTAGGGGTTGAATGAGATAGCTGGATGGTTGGGCCACACTATTATAACTGAGGGTGAGGGGTCTCAGGTTCAAATCCCATGGGGGTTATCCCCTAGCTTTTTCTTGGTAAGCCCCGGTTTAGGTGGTGGGACTTGGAAGAGATTTACGCCTGCTGTACGGCGCACCTCCAAGTGGTTGAAACCCCTTGTCCGCCCCATTTCCCACCAACGGTCCTGCTGCTTCAGCCTTAATGCAAAGGACGTGCACCCCAGGTATTGAACTCTTGTCATCCTTCAACTTGAATGCCTTAAGCTGACCCACCTAGCTGGGTGTGAAGAGAGGGTCATCCTCCAGCTTGCCTATCAAAACATCCAAAAGGAAAAAAAAATGTCATACCTTTAGCTAAGTGGTGACTAGCCTTCATGTTGTGTTAAACAGGTTTTAACTGCTAATCAGCTGAACAAATAGGCTAGGTCAATGATCAAATTTACTTCACTGTTCACCCTAAGGTGTCAAGGGATCCACTAGTCAAGGCATGGTCAATGTGAATCTGGTTAAAGTAGACTGGTTTGGTTTGCGACTATGAATATGTTTCAAAGTATCCAAAGATTCTGAAAGTATATAACAGATGACCTCTCGTTGCATGTCTTCAAGGAAGTTTTGCTGATGAAAATAATGAGTGAAAGAAGTTGAAATTTTGAACCTCCCTACAAATTTATGTCATTATTCTGCAAGAGGCTGCATCATATGTAACGCATGGCAGAATATAGATTCCCTGTATTCCACTGTTCTACATTCTTTTTGCATCTAATCTCCATAATTGTATGTTGAGGATCCATCTTAATCTATGAACTAAGTTGCGACATTCTAATGCCTGTGACACTGCAGGACACCATTGTAAGAAGGAAAATGCAGAAATAGTCTTGCCCAGACTTCATGTCTTCGGAAGTTTGCTAATGCAAATTGTTAAACCCATAGTGATAGGATTATTCATCATTTTCACATCCTTCGAAGGAATATGTAATTAGGAAGCTTGAAACCCAGTGATCAAGAATTTCTTGGATTTCTTGTACTTATTGTGACATCCATTGGTTTAAATTCCACTTATCCTTAAGAGGTGTCTTTCACTCTGTTTTACGGCATTCTACTTTCTCTCTGGTTTCTTCTCATTTTCTTTATCGAGAATAATGAACTCCTATTTTGGTAGGCATCATTTAACTCATTTCATTTATATTATGTGCTTAGTTCAATGCACATTAGGAGATATTCTGTCTTTGACATTCATATAAGAGCTGTATAACTTTTGGTTTGAGCATAACTATCTTTTATTTATAGCTCTTTTAATGGGTAATCATATAAAAAGGAAGAATCTCATAAGAATATTACATGATGCATGATCACCATATGGAGAACTTGATTGTAGACCAGTAGGTTCTTAGATGTTCATCATTTTATCTTTGTTGAATATCTGCACGAGGATGAATTTGTGATAGCTGCTAGTTGTTTATTTTCACATTGAGTTTACCATTGTTATCAATTGGCAGGTTCCAGAGGTGGTATTTCAAAACTGGATTGGGGAACTAGATTGAGGATAGCTCTTGAAGCTGCAAAAGGTCTTGAGTACCTTCATGAACACATCAATCCACCTGTGATTCACAGGGATTTTAAAAGCAGCAACATCCTCCTGGACAAGAACTTCCATGCAAGAGTCTCTGATTTTGGCTTAGCTAAGCTTGGTTCTGATAAAGCTGGAGGCCACGTCTCAACAAGAGTCTTAGGAACCCAAGGATATGTTGCTCCTGAGTAAGTCATTCCCTTCTTTTAAGTAACAAATTCTCTCATTTTCAAAATCTGGCTTCGTGTGGCTTGATTTATGCAATGATTGAGATTCTTCTTTGATTTGACAAACTTCTTCCTTGTTAATTGTTCTGTGATGACTTAAGACAACTTTATACTGTTGAAAATTATCAGTTCAACTTATCTGCTTGCAAAGTTGCCAAAAAATTTAGAATTATATGCTTGGTAGTAAAAATATGTTGTATTAATGTATTTTGAGTTCACCAAAATTGTGAAAGTGCACCTGGAATCTTGGCTAAGGCAGAAAAGAGCCTAAAAATGATGATGTTTTAGCCCTCTTGAAAGGCTGAATATATTCTTAGGGGCCTGATGTAACAAAGTTCCTATGATGTTTTAGCCCTAAAAATGATGATGTCCATGCCTTTGTATTTTTTATCCTTGAGTTGTGTTTTTTCTGGTCACAATCCTTGGTTGATCCTTTTCCTTCCAGACATACACTAACAATTGCTTGCTTCCAGGTATGCACTAACCGGGCATTTGACAACCAAGTCAGATGTATATAGTTACGGTGTTGTGCTTTTAGAGCTCTTGACTGGAAGAGTTCCTGTTGACATGAAAAGAGCTGCTGGGGAATGTGTTCTTGTTTCATGGGTGAGCTTCCTCCTGGTTGTGCTGTACTTTATATTTAACTATTTAAGATAATTGTCTTTCAGTTTTAAATCTTGGAAGCTTTCTTGCATACATCCTGAACCATGAGAAATTCATGGAACAGCAATACAGCATGCATGATTAAGTGGAATATCATAGCATCAGTGTCTCCTGAGTGACCTGGCACCTATCTCATGAATTTGATGACTCAATCTAACTTGGTTGTAGTCTTGATTCTTCACAAACCAGTTGCACGGCAGGATATTCAGCTAGGCAAGCGCTGCTTTGGTAGATGCCTTTATCATTAGCGACGTTACCCAGTTCATATTTTTTCCCTGATGGACAAGTAGTTCACTCTGTAAAAGTACCTTTATAAGACATTTCTTTTGGTCTTTTCCTGTGAATTCTTTAAAGACTTCTACCATGTTTTTTCGTCTATTACTCGACCCATCAGAAATGTTGCTTGCCGTTTGTAGTTTCCTTTATTGTTTGCATTTTGGCATTTTTAATGGTTTCATCTTGCGTGAATGTGTGCATGCAACCGGTGGCTAAGTTGCTGATTTGCTCATCTCTCTCTCTCTCTCTCTCTCTCTCTCTCTCTCTCTCTCTCTCTCTCTCTCTCTGTGTGTGTGTGTGTGTAGGCTTTGCAAAGGCTCACAGACAGGGAGAAAGTTGCAGAGATAATGGACCCGGCACTGGTGGGGCAGTATTCATTAAAGGAAGTTATTCAGGTGGCAGCCATTGCAGCAATGTGCGTGCAATCTGAAGCAGATTACAGGCCTTTAATGGCAGACGTTGTGCAGTCACTGGTCCCACTTGTGAAGCATCACAAAACAACATCAAAGGTAGGGAACTCACCTGGTCCTCATATTCTAAGGTCTCCTGTTGCTTCTGATTCTAATAATCTCAGCTGACCATGGATTCTCATATCTACCCACCCTTTCTAGAACACATCAAGCTCTGTATCATGAAATTTTGTTCTAGAACTAGCATCTTGATCTCTCTCTTTTTTTTCTTAGAACTTGTAGCTTGACTTTTTCAATGGTAGTGGTTTTAACATTCAACTTCTGCTATTCATTTTGCTGTGTCCTGATATAGTCCCCTAATGTGATGTAAACCCAAGAACCCTCTGTTGTCTTTAGATCCATTTGCTTCATTCAGCCTTTTGCTGCCATCCAGTTGTGAAACTGACCTTGGGTTGGATGGATGAAAGTGGATGAGGTCCTACTTGGTCCAATGATGATCATGCATCCATGTCCTGTGTGGGTGCCACCAAGGTGGTCTGCTACAACGGGCGGCATTCTTCCTGGTTGGATGCAATATGGGCCTACATGGTGCATGGAGGATCCTTTTTCCATACTCGTCAACATCATACAGTAAGTTTGTCCTGTGGAATTGAAAAGATGAATCACGGAAACACGGATTATTTTCATAAATTGGATCGATTTTCCACAGAGAAGTTAAGGACATTGTTAGGTTAATTTAATACCATGCTCTCAGTTTTCTGGAATATGAATGCTGAGAATCAAGAAATTCTTGATTCAGTAGACATATAATTGAAACGCTCACCCCACCCCCACCTAGGGATGTAAATAGTTTGGTTCGGATTGGATGTGTCCAACACCATATTCGACTAATCGGATGTTGGCTAAACGGATTCGAAATTGGATGGTGAAAAGCTCATAGCGGAGCTAACCGGATGGATTCAGATATCTGTCAAGTTTGGATATTTGTTGGATTGGGTAGCAAAAAGTCAACCATATCTGCATCTGATTATAATTGGATGTGGTTTTGGCTTACCAAATGCAACTAAAGGGAATCAAATTTGGTTGGATATCAGATGAAGTCCGATACATTGAGAGAGAGAGAGAGAGAGAGAGAGAGAGAGAGAGAGAGAGAGTTTAACCCAAAAAGAACAAAAGCAGAAAAACAAAAACAGAAACAAGCAGGAGCCAAACATGCCAAAAAAATGGCTCACGCAGGAATCACAAAACCAATAAAATTCGGAGTTAGCAAAGCGATAGCAGGAGGAAACATTAGATCTGGAAGATGAATACGCAAAATCGCGTAAACATCCACTAGAATTTTTTGAGCAAAATGATTAATGTCGATCGGAGATTCTCAAAAAAGGGCATCGTTGTGCGCCATCCAAACGAACGCCTAAGTGGTAAACAACCACGACCTTCAGATTAATCGTCACTGCTTACTACGTCGAAGACAGACCGAACCCAAGATGAGGTCTAGCGCAAAGGACTCCTCCATAACCAGGACCTCCGTGTGCTTCCAAGTCCTACGGAAGATCTCCACAAAGGTAGGGAAAGACCAGAAGAGGTGGAACGAAGATTCTTCAACAGCATGACAAAGCACACACCAGCTCTAAAGTTGGAATCCCCACCTCTTTAAGGTAGAGTGAGTTTGGACCTTATCGTGCAAGATTAACCAAGCCAAGACCCAAGAACGGGGTGAAGGGACCTTCACCCAGAGCGTAAATTTGGGCAACCAGACCGCCCTCGGAGGAAGCAACGATCTATAGACTTTGTTGGTCAGGAACTTTTCGGTAGAAGCAATAGCTCAATGCACCCAATTACCAATATCGACGGGATCCTTAAAATTGTTGCTGAAGAACGCTAAAGCCGACAACCAAGACTTACGCAGATGGGAAAATGCTTCACACCGCGAGCGTAGAAAAATTGGAAGGAGAGAAGGAGGCTCATACTTAGAGAGAAGAAAGGTAGCGCAAGGATTATCCGGTTGGTGAGCAAGTCAGCATTGCTTAGACACCAGGAAAATACTCCTGAGTCTGGGCGCAGGAACACCTAAATCGACCATAGAATGCGGCAAGATCACCGAACACCAGCCAATCAGGTGGCGCTTACCCTTGAGATGACATCCAGACCAAAGGAATCCTGCCAGCAGACGCGTCAGCTGCTTTTTTACACCCACAGGCATCAGAAATATGGACATGAAGAATTCTGGAATGGTCGAGAGAACGTGTTTCACTAAAGTTAGGTGGCCGACATACGAGAGATAAGAAGCTTGCCATGAGAGTAATTTGCGCTTAACTTTAAGAAGCGTCGGAGCTCAGGCTACAAAGGAAATGTGTTTAACTTGTAATGGCAAACCCAAGTACAACATAGGTAGCTCAGATATAACACAATTAAAAATCTTCATCCCAGCAACTAACATAGAGGGCTAAACGTGGAACATAGAAAGAGAACACCTTTACTCATTAAGAGAAAGGACATAAAGAGAGAGAAAATTTGAAGAATGAGCTTGAACCGAAGCATCTGTTGAACACTAGCGCGACCGAAAATGATCATATCATCAACATAAATAAGAGCATGAGCATGAAAGTTCTGGACCGGTAAGGGATCAATGACACTACAGGCAGCGGCCTGCTTAAGCAGCACAATAAGACCCTCGGCGACCGCATTGAACAATAAAGGCGAAAGAGGACAACTTTGACGCAGACCTCGCTCCAACTTGAACCGTTCCCCAAAAGTGCCATTGATATTCAACATAGCCTGGGCATTCAAGACTAGTTCCCTAACCCAACCAGAGAACCAACGACCAAACCCGAAGTTCGATAACATTTGAAATAAAAATGGCCATTGAACATAATCAAAGGCCTTATGAAAATCTAATTTAAGAACAAAAGAAGGTTGATCGTAAAGATGCAAAGAGTGCACAACCTCAGCTGCCATGATAAAAGAATGATGAGCTCTCTTATTATGGATGAAGGCAAACTGAGAGTCCGAGAAGATCTGCTGAGCTACCAATTTCAGCCTGTTTGCCAAAACCTTGACAATCATACGGTAAAGAGCACTCGTCACCGAGATCGGGCAAAACTGAGAGATATATGAAGCGTCGACGTCTTTAGGAATAAGCAAAATAATGGCTAAATGAAAAGGGTATGGCAGCCTGGAATTGCGATAAAAGTCATCGAAAAGGCTAACCACGTTCGGTTTGACAGAATCTCAAAAAATCCTGAAAAAGTCAACATGGAACCCATCAAAGCCGGGCGCTTTCCAACCAGACAGATCCTTCATAGCACGAAAGATCTCAACATCCGAGAATCTTCTTTGTAAAGCACAGGCTTGGTCACGAGAGATCACCCGTAGCATGACAGACCCAATATTCTCCTCCGCAACCACTGAAGAAGCATAAATAGACTTGAAATAACGCGTGATGGCCTGGTTGACAAGCTGATCAAAGAAAGAGACACTCTTAATGGAGATAGAAGGGATGGCCTTCCTTCAATGGTGGTGAGACGCATAAGAGTGAACAAAATTAGTGTTACCATCACCGGCTTTGAGCCAATTCAACCTGGATCACTTCTTCCAATGGATTTCATCCATGACTCTCTAGTTATTCAACGACATAGATAGCTCAATGGACCTGGCCTGTAGACTCAAAAGTTGAGGTTCAAAAAAAGCGTCAGGAGAAGACATAGACTAGTATAATTCAGAAAGCTCATGCTCTCAGGCATCCAAATGCTAAAATTTCACAACGTCGCAATTATGGATCCAGGCTCTGATATTCTTAGCAAAACGTGAAAGCTTGTTGTTAAGCTGAAGAGCAGCCCAGTGCTCGACAGAAGGTTTAGACCAAGAGGCCGAAATAATTGAATTGTAATCCGGCTCCTAAAGCCACTATTGCTAAAAAAACAAAGCGCCTAGAGAAGGAAAATTCATCCCCCCAAAGAGTGATGAGCTGACCATGGTCAGAGATAGAGAGATAGAGGGCGCAAGCATGACACATTTAATGTCAAGGATGAGGTCCAACAAAGTGGGGGTGACAAATACCTTGTCCAGAACCCGACAACACGGGTGTGATCGCCTATTCGACCAAGAGAAGCGCTCGCCGGTAAGAGGAAATGGATAAAGAAGATGTCGGTGAACAAAAAACTCGAATAAAGGGATTAGAAAAGACGATAAAATTGAAATCATTAGGAGAAAACATACAATTGAAATCGCCCATAATAAGGTGACACAAATCATTAGAAATAATCACCCTATCAAGGTCATCATCCCAAAACACGAGCCTCCTGTTAGCGAGGTTGGGTCCATAAACCACAGACACCACTGCTCTTCGACCAACCGATTATATGGTGAAGGCAATAGACAAAGAGTAGATACCCACGTCCAGGTGCGATAAATTTAAAGACTTCTTACCGAAGAGGAGGATACCACCGGCATAGTTGACCGTTGGCTTAAAGAAAAAATCTCCACCCCGTCAAATGGAAGAAGTGACCGCAAATGAGATGTCATCCAATTTAGTTTTACAAATGACAAACAGGTCAAGATTAGCCGGTCTAATTCAACTCGTCAAAAACAAGAGTGATGATAGAATTGAGGCCCCTAATATTTCAACAAACAAGCTTTATGGCACAAAATATGAAAAGACCCGTCGTCAACCTGGGTGATCTACGAGGAGACCAACAGGCTAGAACTTGTTAGGGTGGTGCGATGGTAAAAGGTGATGGTGAGTATTTCCTCCATTTATTCTTTTTGGTAGAAGTGATAATTTTTTTTTTTAAACTGCATCCAAGCGTAATGATATGTTGGTGGTGGCCTGGTGGACTAAATAGCAAACTGTCTTCACGGGAACACGCCATTTTGGCTGTGTCCCAGGTGACACGCTGATTTGGACATACAGTCATTATTTTAATAGTTGTAATAAGTTTGTTTTGCTTTTTAATAATATTGCATAAAAATGTTTTTTTAATATTAAAATATCAAAAATATTTTTTAGTAACTAAAAATGGAAATTTTACATGTCCTCGTGTCTCATTTTTTTAAAAACTTTTCAAACTTGCCAGTTCGAACCCGCATCCCGTGTCATTCAGTCCACGAATCTTTGCAACATAAATTCATTGTTTATGTTTCATCTTACAAATCATAGCCTAATGGAGACTAGCAATTAAAACACAACTAGGAAATGAAAAGCTATTTCTGACCCATGTCCAATCACTAGCGTGGTTGGTAAAACTCCACTGGAACTATTCAATAACGTGCAACTTTTTTCAGGTTAATCGTTTTGTCTAATTGTAGTTACATATGTGAAGTATTCAAGAAGTACACAACAAATGGTACTCTGCGTCTCTCCATTCAACCTGTTTCCCTTTAATAGCAGTACTAAAGGAACATGGACAAAAGATAACAAAAGCTAGACATAACTGTGGCAAGTTTCAATTGTAAAATTCTTAATCTAAACATTTTAGTTTCAATTGTAAAATCCTGATGGATTCGATTGGGAATGCTTGACCATAGTTGCGTTGGTACTTATACACCCCACCGTAATCTCGTATCAGGCGTACCCGTGCCCGATACCTATACAAAATTCATTTCAGAAAACCATAAATAGAAGTATCAAATGTTTAAAAAACTTGTCCCATGCACTTATTGGAGAAATGTGTACCATCTACCTTAGAAGCTTGTCTATGTTACATTACAAATGAGTAGCAAGTGCTTTTCTATTAACATTTTTTCATATAAACAACAATTTCAATTTTTAAAGACACTATTTTAATTAAGATTTAAATATTGCCTACATTGACTATGCACCTCGCTCGCAAGTCTTTCAAGTCGAAGGAGGTCCAGAGTTCGATACCCAGGGTGAGCATCATTTGCCACAAGGCCTAAGCCAAATGGGAAACTATCCCCAGTGGGCAGGGGGAGGACTCATGGAAACACATTGCCGATACCAACTCCGTGACATCCCTAAGCTTGTATTGGACATCCTAACCATAACAATGGTTTCTCCATGTTACATCAGAAAAAAAAAAACATTAAGACTTAAACATTATGATTTAAAAATAAATAAATCATGCTGATTGATTATTTTATATTTACATGGAGAAACCGCCCCCATGATCAGATACCTCTGTCGTACTATCACTGTCTTGGTAGAGTGAAACTCTGTGGGCTTACCCCATGCCTTGAAGGAACAATAATAATTGATTGCATATGTATATTTAAATATTTAATTTGTAGGTATCTTTATAAAAGTATATACTTGGTACACTTTTTTGAAAACTCGTGTCAATTCTTTTAGAAATCATATCAATGTTATTAGAAACTTGCGATATTTTTCAAAACCGTATCAATATGTGTTTTAAATAAAAATGTACTCAAAACTGCTTAAGCCTTCACATACCATTACCAAGTACTGCACCTGTTTCTGGTTACCATGCCCTTGACACCAAAGTGGCAAATCAAGAAACAATTCCACATGGTGGTGGCAACCAAATGATAGAACAAAGCCAAGAAAAGCGAACCGAACATGGCTTGTTTGGGCTCAGCTCATTTACCATTGAACCCAGCTCATGCTCATGTTTAGAAGAGCCAAGCTCAAGCTGAAACTGAGAAACGAGCCATGAGCTGGCTCGTGTAAAACTTTTTGAATGAATTTTCAAAATCGGTACCAAATTGAACCCCCTAATCTCTCACTTACATGAAGAATTCTAACCAACTATACAAACCTACCTCTTTGCAATGTTTATACATATATTCACGAGCTTACACCAGCCAAGCTGAGCAGACGCAAACAGTCCTTGTTCGTGCTCACTTCGTTTATGCTTACCAAGCTGAAGGCCCAGGTTCGAGGTGGTATCCCATGTGGTAAGCGGGGTCATGTGCCAAGCTGAAGGCCCAGGTTCGAATCCTCTGCCACATAGGGCTTAAGAGATATCTGTTAGGAGTCTGCCTAACCCCAGCTTGCCTATCAAAAAAAAAAAAGAGCTGCTGGCGGCTCGACTCATCACCTACACGAACGAGTGCACGGCAAGCCGAGCCATGAGTTGCTGGGTTCATTTGCTGAAAACAACAAACCAATCTCTTTACATTCCGTTTGAAGGAAATTGGTCCGAAGGATCTAAAAGGACATTCTTGTTCATTGTTTTGCCACTGGCTATGTCATATGGACAGGCGTGTCTAGAGGAGACAGCATATGATACGTGACATATTAGGACGTCTGTTGGTACCAATTGTACTCTTATATTGTTTTCATATATTTTATTATTTTTTGTATTTTTCTTAGTAATGTTAACTTTAACCCTGGGTCTGTATATATAGGTCCTAAGAGAGTAATGAGTATCTCTTAAGCAGTATATGTCCTAAACACTTCTAAAAATATATAATTGCATATACTTTTTGTACTTAATCTTAACATCTAGATACTTTCATTATTGCTTATTTACTAGAAAACATGCTTTGGATCATATCCATTCTATGATAAAACCTCGATTTCTATTTCACCAAGTTTTGGTGCAGTATGACCCATTGATTTTCAATTGCTTTAAATACACATCTAAACATGAAAAATGCCTAATGTAATACATGTTTTCTATGAAGTATAGAGAATACATCTATGAGTTCAGATTGAGCAAATACTTGACATTTTCTCTTTGAAGCCATTTAGGACTGTTTAGGAGCTAGTTGTCACTGCTTAGAAGATTAATATTATGTATGATAAATATATTTTTTACATAAAGTAAATTAAATATACATATATATAGATTTAAAAATACTTGTACTGTCATACTATTCATAAAATTATCACCTATTCATATCTCGTGTGTGTCCATGTTTGTATCCTTATCTATTCGACAGTAGATTTTTTCTGAACGAGATTAGCCATCTTTCTCACTTTTTTTTATTAAGGTTTCTAGGGACAATCACTAATTATTTTTCCATTGTACAAAGCTGAGTGCAGTCAGGATATATTTGCTAGAGCACCTGTTGGTAAAATCTAGTTGAGAAATCATTGTTTCAAGTCATTTTTACTCAATTTTACACCATAAATGTGGTGTAACAAACTGTTGACGTCGTCTATAGGTTTTCCTTCTGTTTTTCTTAAGTGATGATTGGCTTCCAGCGGCGTATCAACTGGCTTTGATCCCAACAATCCTGTTTCTTTCAGGAGGTCTAAAGCAAATTTGAGTTGACATAAAAAAAATCCCTTCTTTGAATGAGCAATTTCAAGGCCTAGGAAATATTTGATTTTTTCCTAAGTCCTTAAATTCAAACTCTTTATTTATAGTTTTTTTGGTCATGGGTATGATCTCCAAGTCATTTCCAGCAATGATAATATCATCGACATAAACAAGCACAATTACGGTTCTTGAGTCATACACAAGAGAAAACATGGTGTAATCGGCCCCGCTTTGCTTGAAACTGTGACTTAGGAGAGCTTTCTTTAGTTTGGTAAACCAAGCTCTCGGAGGCTGTTTTAGACCGTAGAGTGCCTTTTTTAACTTACAAACCATACCCTTCTTGGGAGGACTAACACTGGGAGGAGGATCCATATAGACTTCCTCGTTGAGGTCGCCATTTAAAAAACATTTTTTACATCCATTTGTTCTGTATACCAATTTTGATTTGCAGCAACATATAGGAGAATATGTATAAAATTCATCTTTGCTATAGGAGCAAAGGTTTCATTGTAGTCAATCCCTTCAACTTGAGTATACCCTTTTACAACTAGCCTTGCCTTATGTCTTTCTATACTTTCATCACTTTTGAACTTGATTTTGTAAATCCATCTATAGCCCACTGTTTTCTTTTCTTCTGAAAGTTCGACAAATTCCCAAGTTTTATTCTTTTTAAGTGCCTTAAGTTCTTCACTCGTGGCTTCCTTCCACTTAGGATTTTGTTGGGCTTCTAAAAAAATTTTGGGTTCATCTTGAGAATATACTTGGGTCACATATGCCCTATATGTGTGAGATAATTTATCAAAGGACATATGGTTTTGAATGGGATGAGATATACCTGTGGAGTCGGCTGCAAGGTTAGTGACAAAGTCTTGAAACCTGTTTGGACGCCGGAGCATACTGCTTGATCTCTGAATAGGAGCAACTGGTTCAGGATTTTGAACTAGTCCTTGGTTTGATTCTTCTTGGATGGGCTGATTTCGAGTACTTTGAATATTGTGTTCAACATAGTTAATATTTTCTTCGGGTTGGACATTTTGAAGCACAATTCTAGTATTGGTTGACTCCCCCTCACGTTTGGGCTCTTCATCGAAAAAAAAGGGTGTGATAGGGTTGACAAAATACGACTAGTGTTCAAAAAATTGAACATCTCAAGATGTATACGAGGTGTGACTTTGAGCTTCATAACACTTAAACCCTTTCTTGATAGAGGAATATCCCAAAAAAGCACTATAAAATTTGATAGAGGAATAACACTTAAACCCTTTTTTTATTTTCACTGGAACCCATCATGTGCATAAGTTTATTCCGCACTATAAAATTTGATGGATGTAAATGTACCAAAATTCTCAATTCAGAAGAACATTATTTTCATTAAAAAAAAAACATGATCCAAAAATCAATTCCCACTAAATCATCCATGCTAAACACATCAATGATGTTGTTAATTTGTAAGTATAATCGATTGTAGCATATATACATATATAATTTATTTATTTCATAATTTGCTAGTGTGTCCATTTGTCAACAGTGTTTATAGGGAGGTTCACCACACTTTCACTTTTTGTTGGCATTCATACAGCCAGAGCGGTCGAGAGGTCACATTCAAGCTCGAACCAGGTGGATCAAGCTAAGGTGCATGCACCAGTACGGAATCAACTGAACACAAAGCAAGCCCAGTCTCCGACAAGTTTGGTGGTAGTATATTATCATTTACCGAACCCAGTCTTGGAGTGAATGGTAAATTTTTTTTTGAAGGAGGAGTGTATGGTAATTGGGCATACGGTGAGCAATATTGTGTTTTGAAGTAATTGTTGGTCACATACATACATACATATATATGGATTATATTCATATATTTATATATTTATTTCTACAATTTGGTAATTCTTATTCATGGTAAGATTCATTTTGTATCACCTACAGAATCCAACAAGTTCAAGTCTGTATCGATAAATTTCGTGGTTCTTTGAAATATTGCAAAAAAAAAAAAGAAATTTTGGCAGATGATGTAAAAAAAAAAATCCAACAAAAACAGTTCACTGAAATCTTGAGATTTTTTATGTGAAGACAATATATTGTGATTTTATCGCAACGTGTTCGAAGTCATTGTCGATTTTTCATGCAAGAAGAAATATTTCGAATGAACTTTGTATTTATTTTCGTTCTTTCTTATAATTTAAATTTGTTTATTTTTGCAATGAATTTCCCAATTGAAATTTCAGTTGGTAAAATTCTCAGAAATATAATGAAGGATAGAATAGCGTCAAGAAACCTTTTTTGTCACCATGCACTTAACTAAGTTCTGATTGTAGCCTCTGTATCAAGGTTAGCTATTGATTCTTCTTTTTGCATTACTTGTACTATTTTTATCCTAAAATTTCCTTTTCATTGACGCAATGCTTGTGTGCCTAGGATGAGCCTGTGCTATATAGGCTTTTTTCTCTCTCTCTAAAACTTTAAGTAGCTCTGACCTATCAAACTTTTGCAGAAGATTCTTTGCCATCAAATATTGATCTTATATAATAGTGAATAGTTGGTCAGATTCAAGTATAGAATTAGATGGTGGCAGGAGGCCAAAGTTTAGGAATTGCATGATTGACCAAAGCTCAGCGTTGTAGAGAAAGTATTGAAGAAATAAGATTTGTAGACTGCACCACATAAAGACTAATTAATGATGGTGATTCAAAAATAGGATAATCTTCTCATTCAAATCACTCGTCCTAGGCTCTGTTTGAGAGCCTTGCATTGAGATGGAAACACCATTTGGATGTGTTGCCAAAATCTGGTAAAATAAGGATGGAGTTGCCAAAAACACTCCTGTGGATGGTGTTGAAATGTGGTATTTTCAACCTTATTTTAGTGAACCCATGGGTTTGGGTCGGGTCCAAACTATAGACCTATAATTAAAATGGTTTGGGTCTTGGGTATTGCAAATAAAGACCCAAACTCGTTTGGACTCGACCCACTTTTTATACCCGACCCAAATGGTTCTCCATATTATAGAACCGAACCTACCCGATTATGTTCCCAAACCCAAACTGATTATGTACCAAACCTATTTCTTAATTGGTAGCATAAGGAAATAACTACAATAATTGGTAAATATTTTGTTATATAATCAAGTAAATATTTAAAGATGTTGATAAACTTAGAATTAATATGCATTACCTTTTAGTAATGAAAACTTTAATTCATTTTTTTTCATATACTTCTTAATGCCCTTTTGTGTGAAAATTGTTTGGTTGAGGTGAATCCCAATTCTAAAGAAATACTCAAAAACTCATTCAATTTCATAGATTTTGAATATGTTATATCATTAATGTCTTTTTATTTCAACTTGAAATTAGTGGTTGGCATGCTTAAATTTTGGCATTATTTAGAATAGAACTTCTCATTTGTTAGCATATAATCTTCTTAATAAATAGTTGACTCTATTAATTTACATATTTTTTATTGATGGCTACTTAGGTCTAGAATACCAATCATATCAAGACTTGAGCTCGACCTGAACTCATTAACCTATATGAATCTACTTTTCTCGGTCATACCCATACCCAAACCTGATCTAAATCAAAATGGGTCTATTAAAGACCCAACCTGATAGATACTCAACCTCGCTGTTAACTCATATGGGTCTATAATTTTTAGCGGCACCTGAACCCAAATTAGATTGGGTAGGGTTGGGTCTTACTTTTGGATTCAATTCGGAAGACCCGACCCAGTTACACCCCTAACTGGGGCTGCCAATTCCATTCCAATGTAGTGTTTTGGCAGTACCACTGCTCCCAAACAGCAAAGAGTATAAGAACACCGGAAGAAACGGCAGCACACCTCTGATTCAAGGCTCCAAACAGAGCCTAAATGTTGTTATGAATACACTGAGTTTTCAATTCAATCTGTACCAGAAAGGTGATAATCTTGTCAAGTATCTACCGACCCCTCATAAATAAATTTTTTTTTCCTTTTTTATCTTTATGGTGAAAGGACAAACACATTAACACGAAGAAGCATCATAAACACTTCATAAGAAACATGATTACAGATATTTTTGCTTAATCTAAACATGTAGATGTGTTTATCATTGTTTATCTACTAAAAATTATGCTTTGAATCAAATCAATTTTAACTAGGAACTTTGAAATTTTCTTCCCATCATTTAAGTTTTAGTAGGAGCCTAATGCTTTTATTTTTTATCTTTAGACACATATCTAAACATCAAAAGAATCACATCTAATAAATATAATGCATATTTTTTATATAATAAATTATATAGAATACAGAATACATCTTAATTAAACTCTTAGATAGGCTTTTTTAACCATTTATGTTTAAGGCATAGAGAGCACATTGGATCTAGGTAACTGATCCAATGTGACCATAAGGACTCACAAAAGGAATCCAAAGAGCTACACAAATGGCGGACTTGTAACTCATGAGAAACACAAAAAGTATGAAATAAAATTCTATTAAAATGACATTTAAGGCTGGGTTGGTAACGGTTATATTAAGGAAGGATATTTAGCCCAGCACCTACGCACAAGAAAAAAAAACAGTCTAAGAAGGAGCCTAATGCACGCAAATCAACAGTGTCTACCAAAGTTAGGAGCCTAATGCACGCAAACGGGGGTTTTTGGGTATTTTTCATAAATCTAACCCTCCGATGCATTCAGCATGTTTAATTTGCTAGAAAAACAATACTTGGATTTTGGTGCAAAACATGAATTTTTCAGCTTGAATATTTTAAAAATTATTGACCATGATTTTCAAACTTTATAAAAATCTACTACATGACAGAATCAGACAATCCAAGAGTCCATTCCTATAAAATCAAGCATGTAAAACACATCTACACATCTAAAGGGTCAGATTTGTGAGAAACAGAGAAAAAAAATAAAAAACTCAGTAAGTTGGTGGTACATACTGATCGGAGTAGTCAGCCACCCCTCCCTCTCTCTCTTCTTGGTGGTTTGTTTGGATGGCGAGAAACGATGCTCATTTTCGTCATATTCGAGTTAACATTCAAAACCTGGTGCATAAAATCTTGGTAGATGTTTATGCGATCTTGCGTATGCATCTTAGTGATCTTCCACTCCCTCCTGATCCTTTGTCGCAATCTGGGCAAGCGGCTCCGGCATGAGCCCATTTTATCTGTCTAATGTTCTTTTTCTCTTGTGCTTTCTTTATTTGTTTTGGCTTTTGTTCTTGTTCAGTTCATGGGTTCAACATTTTGTTGATCTTCATGAGTGGTATATATATATATATATAATGAGAGAGAGATTATACATTCCACACATTGTTCTGCCAAACACAAACAGGGCATTGCTGCCATAGGCAGAAGCTGGGCAGCTCTCCTGTCCAATTCTGGCAAGCACAAGGCATCAAAAGTTGCCCACAAATTGGGCCAACAACATAATGGACACACTACGGAAAGAGACTGTTTCAGTTCCAAAACTAATATCCATAATTGATAGCACTGAGGCAAGTACCTAACCTCTAGTAGGGTCCCCAACCTTACACAAGTACCCTAGTAGGGTCCCCTAACCCTAAAGGGGAAGCAACAAGTTCTCTGTAGCTTGGTGCTACAGGAGCCACGAGAGTCATGGTACCATGAGCACACTGTTCAACCATTCCTTGGAGTAAGCCATGACTTGTACCATCCTACATTTAAAACCAAGGGGTTTTCCTCCACAACTTCATTGGTATTAGATACTGGTGGTACAGTACTGGTCCCCAACCAAAATAAGTTCCTTAATTTTGTTACAGGGTTTGGATCCATTTGGATCCAGACCATCTCATGGCCAGATTCCAATTTAGCTTAGCCAGAGCATGGAGCCAAGTGCATGCACTGGGCCAAGTCTGATGGGTCAACATCGTCGATCGGTTGGTTTTCCTATAAGCATCTCGAGGTCTCGGACATTTTTTGCAGTATTGGATAATTGATTGGATCATGGATCCAAAATGATACCATGTGTCTCTAGACACAATGTTTTCATTGTTGCCGGTGCTTAGTGCCCATCCACGGCAAAGGACTGAACTTTGATCCGACCCAATTAATTAATAAATAGATAGGGTTTTAATCGGGTCTAAGCCAATGTGTGTGTTTTATCAATTAATATCCAATAGAATGACCTCTGAGTTGGTCATTCACACTAATCTTTTCAACAGGAATGTTCCAATTAATTTTGGACACGAGTAGTAAACCTTGTCCTGTTGGATCCGGTAGAACCAGAACCAAGCGAAAACTCGTTCTTTTGAGGTCTGGATCTTTTTTAAATTTGAAATATATATGGAATCTTACCAGAATGCTGGTCCAAACACTTGGACACTGATCATATAAGAAACCTGACCTAATAGTATTACGGACTTGGACCCACCTGCATCCTGACATAGTCAGACTTGATAGGATCCAGACATTGATCCAGTTCACTTATTGGATAAGTCACTAAATTTTCACATTGTTCCAAGCCATAGTATCACCTGCATCTGGATCCAATTAGATGAATCAGACCGTAGTTGACCCGTTGACAGCACTAGATGCACTCTCTCCCAAGTACCAATTGATACCCTGAACAATGACAATGGACTGGGTCTGACCTGTATCTGGACCCATCTTTTATAATCTGGGAATGCATTAACATCGACAGAGAACAGGATAACCATATTGTACCAGACAAGGCAAACTTGTCCTTGATCATGGATCCGAACCAGGCAAGGATTTTCATTTGGGATCCTAATTTCACGGTAAGAATCTGGATCTACCTACGTGTCCAAACTCTCTCTAAGTCTGTAGAACGAATTGAGCTTGGAACGGATATCTTACTGACAGTTTCCATCTACCCAGTTTTCAGATCCTATATCTAATGTTTACGTATGATCAGATCTGGTACCTTGTGATCCATATCCAAATCAAAAGTGGAAAAAAATAATAAACTGTAATATCCAAATCTAGCTTATGTTCATACTTACATCTCTATTAAGGGTAAAAAGCTAATCTGACTACAAGGGCTCCGCACACCTGGCACAGTGGGCGTCGAGAGTTCGAAGCTCCAGGTGCGTGTTCCTTGCCACATGGCCAAAACAGCAGGATCCCTGGTGAGCGAGGGGCAGCCTCGAGGTTGCACGCTAGTAGGGTGTCAACGGGTCGGGTTTGGTTTGGACCCAGCTGAAACTAGGGATGGCAATGGACCGGGGCGGGGAACAAGGTCTCTACCTCCGTCCCATCTCAAAATCCGAACCTCCATCCCTGCACGGGGATGGATTTTAACCTCCATCCCCGTTTCATGTCCTCCATCCCCGGTCCAAATGGTGGCGAGGCGAGGCGGGCCCCCATTTCCCCTCGGTCTAGTGTCATCCCTTAGAAGGATTGGGGCGGGGCAAAGCAGGGATCAAGATGGGGATGGGGCGGGGTGGGGGAAAGCATAAGTCCATCCCCGCACGGGGATGGATTTTACCCTTCATCCCGGCCTCCATCCCCGTTTCATGCCCTTCATCCACGGTCCAAACGGGGCAAGGCGGGGATTTGCTTTCCCCAAGTCCACTGCCATCCCTAGCTGAAACCAGACTTGAACCAGATTTTTGGGTACGGTATCAGGTCTGAAACTGGGTCTACTATAAGAGAAACCATACCCGGACCCAATAAAAAGTACATGAACCAGACCCGAACCATACACAGTAAAATAATAATTTGTATCATTTTTATATTGAAAAATTGCCCGTCTTAATCAGAACTCATGTTGAGCCTGGGTCTAGTATAAAATTTCACAAAGTATAACTGGGTACATGTATTAATGGAACCTTTTGGGTCTAGACCCGGGTCTTAATCAGGTCTTCTTATTTGTCACCATACCCGGACCCTATATAGGTTTGGTCAGGTCCTGGTCCGATTCTGATTTGAGAATTTTTCATGTATTTTGCTGCTCCAGATCCGAACACTTTGAATCCCTATCAGTTCCACTGTAATAAATGAAAACCGGTAAAAAGCTAATCTAGATCAAATTTGGATTTAGCTATCAAAATTTCGTTTAAAACACATTTTTTTATAAGAATTTTGAAAACCCGAAAAACCAAGTGAAACGTTTTTTCCTTTTAAAATGCTGGCCAAAATGCATGTCCAATTTACCTAATTTACACAAAGGAACTCAAGTTTTAAGTTATTACATTAAACTGCCTGCTTTATCTAAATGCTTTTCAAATACTCACTTCAGGTACAAATTAGTCATCGTGTTACCAAGCTTGTCTTGAAACATGAATGAATATCAGCTTTTCTAAATAGCTCATAGGCTAGTCATTCTTTTATAAATTCACAAAAGTACATTTTGAAAAATACTAGTAATATAATATTTTTCAACAAGGCCCTATTGGATTGTGGATCTCTTGTTAAAATCATGTTAGGTATTCAATTTGAAATTTATAGATCTTATTTGCCTCTATTGTTAAAATTTATAATGTATACTCTTGATTTGTATAAATCTAATCTTCAAAAGTAAATACTAACCTTTAGATCATGTTTACCATGCAGTATTTACTGTTTTTGTGTATTAAAGTTGACTCTATTACTGTCTTTTTAGCTATTTTAATTAATCCTCATTTTCTGGATTTATGAGCGGTTGGTTTTTACTATCTTGAAAAATAAATCCTATTACAGATGATTATAGCTATTAACATGTTGAATAAATTAAGCTGAACACGTCTATATTATTAAATCTAGCATTTGACGGTTGGATTTGTAGGAACAAGAGTATGTACCACCTTAAGGTATCATGGTTTAAAACCACAATAACTTTCTTATATATATATATATATGGTATTATGGTTCAAAACCATAATCAAGCTGACCCCGATGCGAGTTGGGCCTAACCTGACTCGGGCTTGAGTAGACCCAAAATAAGATACCAATGGAGCCTAGCCTGACCAAGCCTGTTTATCAGTGAAGCTTAAAATGCCCAATCCTACCCAGTTGATCTTCGGGCCCGGCATGAACCTGAAAAGAGTAGGGTCAAGCTTCAGCAGGCCTGGGTCGTGGCTGTCCAGTCAGCCCAGTGGCCACGTTTGTTGAAGTGGACACTAAGGGGGCATTTGCTTATCACGAAAAACTCTCCTTTTTTGCAAAAAATGCATCGACCTGTTTGTGTTTCTGTGGGGCCCAAAATGTTGAAACAAACATGGGACCACCATTTTGCATAGGCGGATGTGCCAAAATGCACGGTGGACCCCCCTTTTTTGCGAAAAGCGTTCTCAGTGGGGGGTGGGGTCCGATTCTGTTTCCGCGGCAAAAGAATTCACAAAAGGGGTGTCACGGCGTCTCATTCCGTGACAAGCAAACACACCCTAAGGAAAGGAATAGTCACCAAAAAATTCAAGAGACATTAGGGCGTGTTTGATTCACAGGACACACCCGAGAGGAGACAGACGATTGTTGTCCATTGTTTGATACGTGAGGACAACACACATCCGAAAGGGCATGGTGCATCTTGTGTGGTGTGTTTTCAACATTGCCGTGTGGGGAGGAGGTGAGCCTAGGACAAAGACCGTGTGTCCTGTTCGTACAACATTTGTTTTGTGATGCAAACACGTCTTTTTTTTTTTACAAAAAAAGTCATTTCCAGCAGCTATGACTCGACACATGTCTGGGACACGTGCTAGATAGGACACGTACCAGAACAAGCACCCAGTCGACTCTGAGACCCGAAAAAATGCTTATGATGATTTAATGATATATATTGACTAGGACCCGTATGCACGAACATACTTTGAGTACAAAATGTTATTGGAACCATATATCAGTCCTAATATAAATGCTAAAATATTCTTTAGGGATGGCAGTGGATTGAGAGAAAATGGGAGTCCGCCTTGCCTCGTTTGGATTGGGAATGAAGGACATGAAATGTGGATGGAGGTTGAAATCAAAACCTGTGTGGGATGGAGGGCAGAATTTTGAGACGGATCAGGGGTGAAGACTTTGTCCCCGCCCCGGTCCACTGTCATTCCTATGCCCTTAGCTTCGGCCTTACAGCCTAGAGTAGATCGGGTGATCTATCAAATCCCTCTAAGAAAGTGATTTGACATCTTCACAGTCCATTGCTTTATCCCACAAGGACCTCATGATCCTTGCCTACATTGTGGATACCAAATCAGCAGATCACTTGATTTGCTTTCCCTATAGCCTGTACATGTAATCATGCACATGGGCCAGAGTTTTGGCATGGATCACCATTGGATCCGTGTAGCATATAATACACGAGAACTAGAGCAGGGTTGAAGATAAATAGGGCTGGGGCTAATCATATCTGAGTAAGCTCATTTAGTGCTATATGGGTGATCTAACCTGACCCATTTTATTATATTATTATCCAAAAAGGTCACATAGTCATTTTCGATAGACCCCTTGCCATAGAGGCTCGGATCAGATTTTGATATAGGACTTTATTATTACATTCAAGTTAAGGTTGAATCCGGAACTAAGCCCACTTATCAAGCATGACCCCACGTCCATGGGGGCAAGGGGTACACTGTCAAGTAGGGATGGCTATGGATCGGGGTGGGGGACAAGGTCTCCACCTCCATCCCGTCTCAAAATCCGAACCTTCATCCCCTCTTCCATCCCTGCATGAGAATAGATTTTAACCTCCACCCCCACCTCTATCCCCGCTTCATGTCCTCCATCCCGAGTTCAAATGGGGGGCAAAGCGGGGTGGGGGCCGGTTTCCCCTTGGTCTATTGTCATCCCTTAGAAGGATTGGGGATGGAGCGGGGTGGGGCAAAGCGGGGATTGGAATAGGGATGGAGCGGAGTGGGGGAAAGCGTAAGTTCATCCCCGCCTTCATTCATGTTTCATGCCCTTCATCCCCAGTCCAAAACAAGGCGAGGCAGGGTGAGCCCCGTTTACCCCCGGTCCACTGCCATCCCTACTGTCAAAACCCCAAGTATGGTAGGCAGATTAAGTTAAAAAAACATGTCCCCCACCAATATCCAAACTCTTTGTGTCCCATCAAGCCTTCTCTCAGCTCTTAGGTTAAAATGACATGATATTTTAATTTTTAGTAATGCGAACCTACTTAGAAATCATTGTTGTGGTTGCATCTTCTCAATCAGACCTTATAAATATACTTAACATAGTTGATTTGATAGGAATCATGTTTTGGGTAAAGTTTGATGGATATAAAAATAAGGTTTTCTAAGTTATAAAATTTTGGTACATTATGAGCCGTTGATTTTTAAATATCATAAAAAAAAACTGCATGTCATAATCACATGGTCCAAAACTCGTTTTTCACTTAATAATGATTGTAGATCATATCTGATGAACAAAAAATGCTTAATTTTTCTAAAATTTAGAAGCTTTTATTAGGTAGGTGCCAAGATGAAGACGCCGTATAAAAATTCTGCGAGCACCTTATATCATTGAGAAATGCCAAGATAGGTGAATATCAAGCATATCGCTACATGCCCACCATGCAGCGACGTTGCATATAATGTGAACAATATGTATATATAAGGTAATTCGTAGGTGTGGACGACTTGATAGCCTGAACAATTTTAGTTTTCAATGTTTTATGACATGTAGTACTGCGGGGGTTGCTTGCATGGCTAGTGAGGTCAACGTGAGGGTGCTAAGATGAAGACAAGCTCAGTTCGAGCCGCGCCTGGGCTGTTCGAACTTGGCTTGGTTCAAAATAACTTTGTCCAAGCTTGTCTGGAGCTCGGAGCAAAGCTTGAAAGGCATTGTCCGAGCTCGGCTTGGTTTTGAGCTCGAGCGGAACCGAGCTTCAACAAGATATAGTAAAAAAAAAAATTATGGAGGAAGGATTTGATCCTTCGAACCAAGTGACCCACCATTAAGATAAATGCTATACATACTAAAATTTTCAGCAAAAAAATACACAAAAGACGGGATTCAAACCCAACACGTTCTGAAGAAAGACTAACACCCTACCCATTACTGTAACAATGCACTTTTGAATTTATTTGCAAAGATATTATATATATTGGGTTCACAACGAACCAAGCTTTATCGGGGTCGGGTCGTTCAAGCTTAGCTCAATAGCTTGTTCGAGCTTCATACATTAGCTAGTTCAAGTTCAGCTCATTTACAAAGCAGATGAGCTCGAGTTGAGCCTAAGCCGACTCGGTTTGGTGTGCATATCCCTATCCATGGGTGTGTCTTTAACTTTCAAAGGTGGGCCACGTAAGGCAGGCAGGGTGGTCATGGCCCCTCACCTGGGGTTTTCCTCGCTTCGGCAAAGGTTCTTCATCATAAAAAAAAAATTATGACATATTTTCTAAATCAGATTGCTAAATATGATTTTAGGAGTTTATTTGATGAATCTCATGTAATATAATAATAAAATGCAACATATATATATATACTTAAAAATCAATAGCTCATGATTCATCTAGATTTTTCAATAAAAAATATGGTGTTTTCTTGAAATAAATCAATCGAAAGCAAATTTTTTAGTAAAGAAGCAGTAATAAGCACATGTGCTATATATATATATAATCACTAGAATATAAGAACTATAAATATAAGTATTTTCAACACTTTTTTTGCAAATTCAACCATGTGGATGTGCTTGGCATGGTAAATTTGCTAGGATGAAAAAATATAATTTTTGAATGCATGAATATTTATAAAGATTATGAGCCATTGATCTTAAAGCCTTAAAAAATCTCGTTTATGCATCCAAATCGGATGATTCAAGAGTGGGTTATTATAAAACAAAGCATGTTGATCACATCTGTAAGGTTGGATTCAAGAGAAAAAAACAAAAAAAACATGAAAATCACGGTTCACACATTAATTCTTATATTTTCAGTTCTCATATTCTAGTGTGAAAATGAAAATATGAGAACTAATATATGAACCACGATTTTCATGGGTTTTTTGTTCTTTTCTCTTGAATTTTGTTCCATAAAAATCATCTTATATTTTGATGCATAAACTAGATTTTTCTAAGGCTTTAAAATCAATGGCTCGTAATCTTCATAAATATCCAAGCATCCAGAAATAGCATATTTTCACCAACGGTTGTTTTCTAGCAAATTCACCCTTCCCAGCACATCCACATAGTTGAAATTGCTAAAAAAGTGTTGAAAATGCTCATAGTTTTAGTTCTTATATATATATATATCCTGTTTACTTACCTGTGTAGTCAGACTCACTAGAATATGCATGATTGGTTTTATAAGAAAAAGCTCGTGAATTGTTTGATCTTGATTCATAAACAAGATTTTTTAATCAATATCTCATATTTTTTATAAAATATTCATACATTCAAAAATCATATTTTTTTCATAGAAAATACATGATGCAATGGTTGATTCCTAGCAAATTCATCATGCCAACCACATCCACGCAGTTGGATTTGCAAAAAGTGTCAGTTCCCGTATTCTAATCATGTTGACTGAATCGTTTAAATGAGCCATAAATCACGCCAACTCAATTAGAACTCATCAATGAATTGAACGTGATCCAAATACCATGATTTTTTTTAGACAAAACAAAAATACAATTATGAGTCAAGAAAATATCACGTCCAATCAAACGTCATAGATGATGATCTCAGCATGTCCAAAAATATTAGAGACTGTTTTCTGAATCATGTTCTTATATTAAAAAAATACAAATTTTATAAAATCAAGAAAGTATCACCATTGTAGGTCATTGATTTTGAAACTTTATAAAAACATGTCAAATTGCTATCATTGGATGACCTGCCAGCCGATTTTGACTTAGAAAAACATGCAGTCAAGCCCGTTTCATATAACACAACCAATGACCTGCCAGCCGATTGTGGCCTCAAAGACGTCGGATTTGGATTCGTCTCAAAAGTTTGAAATTTTGTTCCCAAGTGGGGACAAGAGGACATGAAATTTTCAATCAATATAAAACTCTTTTTAAATAAAAAAATAATTTTTATTAAAATAAAATTAAAAGTACAATAAAATATTATTTTAAAAATTAAAACAATGTCCTGCATGCATGTTGGTATTTGAATGGTCATGTCCAAGTGTGTCCGCTCCTCTCACCAGGGACACGCAGATAAAATAACGCCTTCCTACACAACACAAGAAAATAAAAAACCAATGGAAGCTACCCTTGTCTGGTAAGAGCAGTGAGCGCAGGTTACATTATGTCGGGACGTTGCAAGTTCAAATCTTAATAGTATGATTGTATAACTGGTAGGTAGGGGTGGGCATCGGTCTGGCTCTCGGCGTGCCAAGCTTTAAGTGTAGCCCCGCCTGAACATGGCATGGCTTACTAATGAGTCAGGTTTTGGGCCGGGTTCTTAACGATCTCTCGGGTTTGAAGAGCAGCTCATGGTCCAACCCATTAATCCAACGGATTAATGTGAATTGGGTCGGGTTTGGCCTGACCTGATCCAATTTCATGCGTAAATAATAATAATAATTAACAAGTTTTCAACTTCTCATGTACCGAATTAATTAACCTTTTAAGTTTTTATGAAATTAATGCTACTAATTAAGTAAATATTAAAAGTTATCCAGTCGGTAGCCTGAAAATCATAATATCTTATTTTTTGAGACTGAAAATCAAGGCTCACAATTTGTGAAAATATTTTCCTTATATATATATATATATATTTCAGTTTTTTATATATTCCGAGTTTCCTTTTGGCGAGAAGAGCCACAATTCGGCTGCCTCTTTTTTCAGAAATTAACCGTCAACTATAGGAGAAATTACACTAAAACCCCCCACACATCTCGTAAAATTACGCTGATGCCATTGGCTTATGTCAGTTACGAAATTCTGGGTTCCTGTGTTCTTGACTCTTGACTACGAGATGACATGATTTTTTTCCCTCGCCCCTTTTATATCAAAGGGTCGGCAGGAAAAAGGCTTTGACTTTAAATGGGTCCCCTCAATTTACCATAAATGGCTGCCATGGCTCAAACCCACTTGACTAGGACCGAGTGTAGTCTTTAACTCTTACGTCTTAATTGCTCGAGTTGTGCTCTTCGTTTGCACTTGAACCTGGTCAAACATCATTGATCGTTGGATTAGGTTTAAAATAAAATAGGAGGGAAGCCTTGACCAAAACCCAGGGTCCAAATGGACCCAAAAAGGTGAAAAGGGTACTCTCGTAATTTCATTACTAATGAAAACAATAAGCACCAGTCGAATCGGAGACCAGGTGAAGTCCATTCCCGTCTCTGATCCGGAAGTCAGGTACATTTCCGTAATTTTCGCTTGCGATCCTTTGATGTCCTTGACTAAAAGCCTGAGGCGCTCGACAATTTTTTATTTTATTTTATTTCTTGTCACCTTTCGGCAAAAAACTGCCGAGGAAATTAAAGTAAAAATTACTAATAATTTACAGAAGCAGACGCGTAACTTATTAAAATTTTTAGTAAGCCCCAACCTTTTCGGTTATTTAGCAACAGCCTGCTACTCTTTTAAAATGTTTCAAAGACCAGATTGTTAGAGTAGATATTTTGTTTGGCCAAATAAAATGATTAAAACGCCCTCGTAATTTCCTTATTTAATTAAAAAGCATAAGTTGAGTATTAAGAGATAAACATATTATTTTGATCTTCAAGCGAACATGTTTACGTAATTATTATAACATGAAATATAAAGAAAGCCTTTAATATAAAGCTTTAGTATGTGAAATTAAGCATTTTAAAAACATTAAAGAAAATGGGTTAATGTTTGCTAACATCATGGAGAAGAAACCTGTTAATTGCAATAATTTATATATATATATACATATGACCCTTAGATACATGTTTAGGTTGGTAAAAATTGGTGTTTCCATCATAAGAATTTGCAAGAGTTGAAAAATCAATTATGAACTACAAACGCATCAACTTTTTGAACCTCGTTAGTCATATTTTTGCATCCAAAAAACTAGGTTTAAAAGTTGATTCATACTATTTTGATAATGCTGAATAAATTCATGGGGGTTAAATTTGGTCAAAACAACAACCTACTATGAGTTCAAATTAAAAAAATTCTTACTTTTAGGTGTATGGGTGGGCATCGACCCGGCCTGGCTTGGTCTGGTTTAGAGCTTGGCTTGTCGAGCTTTAAGTGTGGCCCTGCTCAAAGATGAGCTCAGGTTTGAAGAGCAGCCCATGACCCGGTTCATTAGCTCAATGGGCCAATGTGAAGTGCATCGGGTTCTGTTTAGCCCACGATTCGACTCGATCCAAACCCACCTAATTAGGTAAATAATAAATAATTAATAGGTTTTTATATACCCAACTAATTATCTTTTTAGTTTTTATAAAATTAATGCAATTAATTAGGTAAATAATAATAGTTACCAAGTTACTATGTAATTAAATAATTTTTAAAATTTTATAGCAGCAGGTGGTTCAGTGTAATAACTAAGAAGTTGACTATTTTCCGAGAAAAATAGGGAAAATGCTGGAAAAGGTTAGGGGCGGTAGCTGATATGTTCATATAATTTGTACCTTAAGTTTGGTTGAAGGAGGAGGAAGAGGGGGGGAATTGCTCTAAACTCGTTCGTCCACCACATGGCTTCGCTGCCTCTGGCGCCTCATTCTGATGAGGGCTTGAACGCCGCCCCAGCCCGGCCGGACATGGCCGACCAAAAGGTTAATCCTCTCTCTCTCTCTCTTTCCCTCTCTTTCTCATTCCGGCGCCTCATTCTGATGAGGGCTTCCTTGCTCCATTTCCTGGGAGCTTCCGACGATCCGATCGTACTTCCGTTTGTTGATCTGCCGTCGTGGATCCTAGGGTTTTCTGTCTAGAGAATGCCGGTTTCCGGAGAGGTTTGGCTTCGGCTTCGGGTAATTTTTTTTCTTGCGTGTTTTTTGATCTTTTAGGTTTTTTGAAGAGCGGTCGGTGAGTTCTGCCGTTGAGATTTAGGCGTCCGTGTGGTTTCGTGAGATTACAGCTGGCGCCGTCGGTTTCCGTTTCGGTTTTCCGGCAATCTGGGCCGTTTCCCTTGCGCCTGCTTTGCGTTTCGCTCTCTCGTTGTCTTCTTTTTTGCTCTGTGGCGATTTCTTCGTTTTTTCAGTCTATTGTCGGTGTTTCTGGGGTAACTATGGGGTTTTCTTGCTCTTGTTTTGCTTTTCTGTTGGGGCGATTTCGGTTTCGTCTTTAAATTCCGCCGATCGTCTTTTTCTTCAAGTAGATGTTAGGTCCTGCTTTGTACCGTGGTCGATCGTGCAGTGGACGCAAAGTTTTCGCTTGATTTTCTGGCAATCTTTAGTGTTTTGAGGCGGAAAATTGGTCGACGGTCGTCATTTGGCTAGATCCGAGTTTTTCTCTTCGTTAAGAACCAGCTCGACGTTTCTGACGGGGAATCTGGGGATTCGTTCCGTTTCCTTTAGGGTTTTCTTTTCCCAGGGGTAATCTAATCGCTATGGAGCTCTCCAGTAGCTTTAAGTTTTCTTTGATGCTTCGCTTTCGTGCATTCTAAGTTCTCTTGCATTCTCTCGCTTTTTGTTTAAGAATACTTGTTCGGCGTTCTGTAGTTTTCCGGTCGGGTCATTGTTTCCCGTATATATGTTTTCAGATATTGTGGAAGGCTGATTCTACTTTTCTAGCTGGATCAGTTGTTCCTTGTTAATGGTAGGGGCTCTTTTAATGGCGTATTTGTGATTTTTTGTTCTGCTTTTTTCTAAAGGCCTTAATATTCTTTTGGTAAATTCCCGGATGGTTTGTTTGTCCACTTTGGCAAATCTTCTCTTTTTCTCTTCTGGATCATCCCTCACCTTTGTGAGATTTACTGAATGTTTGAGAGTCTTAGATGTCTCACGAAATGCTGTCATCTTGTGTTTCTTATTCTAAACTTCTTATACGTTGATTTCCAGCGTGAGTTTTACTGTGTCATTGGTTTTTCAGAGTGTTACTAAGACTTGAACACATGCCTGATTGCGCCCTGAGTTGTTCATTTCATGAATCTTTTGGTTAGATGTTTCTCGTTTGCCACTTTTCAGGTCTCATATATATATATATATATATATATATATATATATATATATATATATATATATATATATATATATATATATATATGAGTCGTTTGGTTTCATTGTTCAGTGACTTTTGTTATTAACCTTTTTGTTGGTAATGTTACATTTGAAATACAGGATTTGTCCGCTTTGTCCGCCTCCATGTCTGTTGTTGAGGGGAATGATGCAGTCACTGGTCATATCATTTCAACTACTATAGGAGGAAAAAATGGTGAAATGAAACGGGTTAGTAATGGTGGTTGTGTTCTTCGGAACTGCTCCTTTTTGTTTAGTTATTTCATTTGTATTGCATGGTGTAAGCTTGGCGGCTGTTGATCATTCACATATGCCGATATAAAAAAATTTGAATGTTCCCAAATTTTCACATCATATCTGGTTGCAATTCAGGTGTTTATATTTCTGTAGTGGCATGTGTAGTTGCTAAACAGTAAATCATTGTTTTAATATGCTTGATGGCTGTTGTTCGCTGAATCAATCTTTTGGCATGCATTTTGCCCATTATGATGGATTTGGTTTTTCATGGTGCTTTTGGACAATTTGTATTTGGCTGTGGTTTGGTTTGTACTTCAAAGGTGTCAAATTTCATGCAAGTTGTTCTTGGCCATTAATGGATCTTTTGGCTTAAGACGTGCTACTCCTATTAACTAGGATTGATATGTGTTTGACTAATTGATCATATTTGAGGCTTTTGAATTCCAGTTTCCTGGTTACTTTTTCTGTCTTTATTTGCTGTGAGAATCTGGTCTTTTGGATGCTTGTGGGTTAAAAGTTGATGGTGCTTGAATTGATGGTTCGGAATCTAATTCATCAATGATTTATAGTTGTAGCCCTTTTCACTCTATATCTAGTTAGTTAAATGCTTGAACTAGAATTATGAACACACTTTTTTTTTCTTGCTTTATGGACGATATTGCTCATGTACTTCCATAGTTAAAGGGACATTAATTTTGTTGGCTGTCTCATCTTTCAGACCATCAGCTACATGGCAGAGCGTGTTGTTGGAACAGGATCTTTTGGGGTTGTCTTTCAGGTATAAAAAAGAGTTTGGTTTATTCTTTCTAGGGTGAGATGGAACATCTTTTTTGAGTCTGATATGATTCATGCTCAGGCAAAATGCTTGGAGACTGGAGAGGCAGTGGCTATAAAGAAGGTCTTGCAGGATAGACGGTACAAGAACCGTGAGTTGCAGCTGATGCGCTCAATGGATCATCCTAATGTTGTTTCTTTGAAGCACTGTTTCTTCTCTACAACAAACAATAACGAGCTCTTTCTCAATTTGGTTATGGAATACATCCCTGAAACTGTCTATCGAGTTCTTCGGCATTACAGTAACATGAACCAAAGGATGCCACTTATATATGTTAAGCTGTACACATACCAAGTATGCTAACTTTGTCAATGTTGTTGTGATTGTGATACGTAGTCACCAGATTCTAGTTTTGTTTATTGACTGGTATCTTCATTCCAGATATTCAGGGCACTGGCTTATATACACAACGCCGCTGGAGTTTGTCATAGAGATGTGAAACCCCAAAACCTTCTGGTATGAATTCCTCTTTTCATGTTATCTCTTCTGAATTCATTTGTATCTGGTGAGAAGCAGTGACGTTATTTTCCTTGCTTCCTTGGAATTATTTTCAGGTTGATCCTCTTACCCACCAGCTCAAGCTTTGTGACTTTGGGAGTGCTAAAGTTCTGGTAACTTCTGCCTTCTGTTTTATTGTCTTGTGTATTTTCTGACTCAATCATCTGGCATGTTGAATAAAAGAAAATATGTTCATCTTAATGTATAATATATTCACTACAGCTGGCCCCTTGTGCATGGGACAAGGCATGATGAATACAGTAGTTTTCCTAGTTTTATATTTCTTTTCAATAGCTGTGGCACATATATATGTGTGATCTATGTGCAACCACATGGTTCTTATTATCTTGCATGTTTGTAATGCTATAAGTATATACCCTGCATTTTACGTAAGGCTGACTGCATAAGGTTGTTGATACATATGTCAAACCAAAATGTATTATCAGTGACATTTTTTTAGTACCATGCTGTCTGTTATTTTCAGTTTCTTCACTCAATGCTCTACTTTGTTGTAGACCTATGTGTACTGTATGGATAGTTTCCCAGAGGTTCTTTGTTTAGTTGTTGCGATCCACTCGACGCCACTATCTCTACTTGGTTCATCCATGCATTAACTTGAAATCCACTCTATAATCTATGTGTGGAACTTGTCTTGTTCACGACGTGGACTTTTGTGACATCAAAGCCCCCATATTTGTCCCGAAATTGCCCGATTACATCCATTGGAGTTGGGGGACCTGGATAAGTACTGATGGAAGCAACGAGGTTCAGATCAATTTTGTATCATGTCATGAGTGGTTTTAACTTATGTTAGTATTTGCAGAATTTAGTTATGTTCTTTTTTTTTTGAAGGGTCATGTTGAAGTTTCTTGCATTTTGAATATTAATAGATATGTAATATTTTTAGAAGGTTTTTGCATTTGAAGGATTTGTCTTCTTTTCTAAGAGTCGTTATTATGATGTGTTGGTGATGACCTAATGCCAAACTTCTATTCCGTGCTTCACATTCTTGATGAAATTGATCTGCATTTCAGGTTAGAGGTGAAGCTAACATCTCATACATCTGTTCCCGTTACTACCGAGCTCCAGAACTCATATTTGGAGCTACAGAATATACCACTTCAATTGATATATGGTCAGCAGGATGCGTTTTGGCTGAGTTGCTTCTTGGTCAGGTTAGGCTACATCTTGTTTATTTTTTGTTCTTGTCGACCCATTTTTGTGTTTTAGCACTTAACAGCTTTATTTATTTGATTTTTTTATCTGTTTAGCCACTGTTCCCTGGAGAGAGTGCAGTGGACCAGCTTGTTGAGATCATCAAGGTAACTAACTGATATTCTTTTCTGATATTCTGTTTAGCCTATCTCAGTCATTGAACACTTGTTCAGGTACTTGGCACACCAACTCGTGAGGAAATTCGATGCATGAACCCTAATTATACAGAATTCAGATTTCCACAGATAAAAGCACACCCTTGGCACAAGGTATGACTGTACATTTGTATGGCCTTGGTTTTCAGTGAAATAGTGGAAATGTCCAATCTGCATCAATCGAGGGGGTACTGGTCAAATAGTTTTCCTGTTGAGAGAAGAGAATGATATGGAAACGGTAAACACATGGGGGTATGAGTTGAGCTGATTCACCTCTTCTGGTGCGCTGGGCTGAACTGAGCTGAGTATTGGGCTGCTTGGCTTCAGGTCATTGATCTTTGGTTTTTAATTGGTCTTCACTTCTGCTCAGGTTGGCTGAATTTTATATTGAGCTCGTGGTGCCCTTTTTTGGTATGGTGCACTGGTTATGAGAGGTGGGGAAAGGGGTCAAGCATCTTGATTTCCTGGTGTTTGTGGACGGAACAATGCCCTATCTATTGCTCATTCTTATGTTGAAATATTTTAATTTATATATGTGCATGTTCCGTCTATCTCAAGCTTGATCTGAGCCTGTGCTACAATTTGACTCTGCTCAGCTTGCTCTCTTTGGTATCAAGCTTGACAACTGCATTATGTTTGTACATACAGTTTATAAGGAACACAAACTGGAGTTGCATGGGGAGTGCCTCTGTATATTTGCCAATATTACTAAT
This sequence comes from Nuphar pumila, assembly GCF_984573655.1. Lineage (NCBI taxonomy): Eukaryota > Viridiplantae > Streptophyta > Magnoliopsida > Nymphaeales > Nymphaeaceae > Nuphar > Nuphar pumila. Next base: position 6,219,075 of record NC_143260.1, on the reverse strand, counting down.
ATCTCATAGTTCATGGGAATCATGGCTATCTTCTTTGTGCCATTTTAATATGTTGATCCTGTATGTTCTATCAGATTTTCAGTATTGCTGAGTTTTTCCTTCTATGTTCTTGCATTAGGTTTTCCACAAACGGATGCCACCAGAGGCGATCGATCTGGCTTCCCGCCTACTTCAGTACTCCCCCAATCTCCGCTGCACTGCTGTGAGTTCAGCTATTTTTGGCTTTATTACTTTGACAAAGATAGATATAGATCTCTCTCAAATAAATTGAGTCACAGTCTGTTATGAAAAAGCTTATATTCTTGCTCATTTGTCTAAGCAGCCTTGGAGTTCACTTTGTTGCCAATGAATATATCTGTTACTGTATAAAGGAAACATGATTTAAATGCAAATCAAACTTTAAAAATGGTATAATGTTATCCTGATATGTTTTTTAATCTTGGGTTTTCTACAAGTTGAATTTGTATCTATTATTTATCATTTTTCTATGTTTGAAAAACTCTTGTACCTTTTCTTTACACTTCTTGGTCAAATATGCTAGCAAAATTAATTCTTTCTTATCAATGATATTAACTTTTAAATTTTTTTTAATAATGAGAATTTCCTGAGATTTATGGAAAATATTATACTATCTTGAGAAATTACCTTAGTATTGCTAAGACTGATGGTGAATAGCTTTAGTGAAATGATTTTTTTCTACCTTTTTGTATTTGTTTATGAAGCAACTTCTTTATATATACATCCCTTGATGCTGCAGCTAGAAGCATGTGCACATCCCTTCTTTGATGAGCTTCGAGAACCCAATGCTCGTTTACCAAACGGACGCCCTCTACCTCCACTCTTTAACTTCAAGCAGGAGGTATGTATTCCTTGGTTCTGGTGCTGTTATCACTCTTGAATGTTCAACTCCTGCTGGTTTGCGTGGGACTTTGGTTTCAACTGTAGCCTGCAGATCTCCTTTTAAGCTTTGTAACTGACTCACAAAGTTTTATGCGACAGTTGAATGGTGCTTCTCAAGAGCTCATTGAAAAGCTTCTTCCCGAGCATGTGAGGAGGCAATCTGGTTTGAATTTCTTGCACCCAACTGGCACGTAGAGAGGAGACTCGACTCGACTCTGCCGTTCTAACATCCACTGAGGCTGGAAGAATTCCTCATGGCTATTGCACGTTTTTGCTTTTGGCAAGCACCAGCTTCCCGTATATGACGAAGTTTAAAGGTGGTCATTTCCTCTGGTCGGAACATGGTCCACCCTTCTGAAGCTTGTGATTGCCAACATATGTGGCTTTTGTATATTTCTCTGATCAGAAGAGGTTTTCTGATTAGAAAAAGCTGTATGCGGATGGAGAGAAATCACAGCTTTGAAGTGAAAAAGGGTTCTGATTGCGAGGCCAACACGGTGAACTCTGAAATCAAGGTTGGTGCTGTTCGCAATTATGTCCTTTTTTAAAGTTTAAATTATAGGGTAGCAGTCTCGGTGTGGTTTTGAAACTACTGATCGATTTGTGTAAATGTTTTTTTTATCGTGACTTTTGATGCTGAAGAAATGGAGAAACAGGTTTTGCCTGGTTAATTTCCAGTTCTGTAGTCCCTTAAATCTACTTAGAATTGTTTGCTGGAAACTAATCTGGAAGGTTATTCTATTTTCATTTTCATTTACTGGTCTGATAAGATGCATTTACTTCACTACTTTTACCCTTTTTGGGTTTTTCTGATGAGGAATGCTTTGTATGTGCTTGTAATCTGCCTGGCGATGAGGAACATAGTCGGACCCACCTTAGCCACAAACCAAAAGGAATCCTTGTTTTGCCAACTTGTATCCAACTTTAAACCTTGTCCTTGATCGGCCCGCCGGCATATGCGTCCCTACCATGAGTTGTGTGGCTGCCTTCGCTGACTGAACCTGTTTAGTTCATCATTCTGACCATGAAATTTGTTATAATCCGCCTAAATCCTCTAAGGTGCCATCATGTATCCAACCTTGAACCCTGTCCTTGATTCGCCCGCCGGCATATGCGTCCCTACCATGAGTTGTGTGGCTGCCTTTGCTGACTAAACCTGTTTAGTTTATCATTCCCACTTCCGACCATGAAATTTGTTATGACCCCTCTAAATCCTGCGAGGCCCTTCTATGCCTAATACTGGTTCACCCGTTTAGATCAGATGGTGCCCTGGATTTGATTGAGCTTGCCTGAATACTTGTTCACCTATTTAGGTTGGTTTCTTTGATTTAATATTTGTTCACCCAAAGACAGCAAGGCTTTTCCTGGTCCAAAAAACTCACTTAGGTCCGCGGTAGCAGATCTGAGGCGACGGAGACACCCACATGTGACTGATTTGGGTCTCTTTCGGACATAAGGGGTGGACCCCCTCCCATGTGAACTGTATGTAGCTAAGATTGGCGGATGTCTTTATTTTTTGTGGTGTGGCTAGCTCACCACTGGTTTCTTTTTTCTGCCCCTCTTTCTGGGCCTGGATTTGTTTATTTTCAGTTGTTTTCTTAATTCTTCTGGTGACGATTGCTACATTAAGCTGTGGATTGGTGTTGTATCCTATTTTTTCTCCTTTGATATGATGCTGACTCTGACATTCACTTCCCGTTTGATAATCCCTACATCACATCATGCACCTAGATTCAATAATTGATGTGCAACAAATTCAGTGACTTGGAATGCACAAGTCAAAAGGCGTAAGGGGCAAACCTCAAAAAAAATTTATCTTAAAAAACATTTAAAAATATCTAATACAAACACATAAAAGAAATGCTTTATTGATAAAGCAAGAACCAATAAGAAATAAAAATCTTAAATTAATACCGAGATTAACATGTAAAAGTAGCATTAATGTAACTTTTCATGTAAGTACTAAAAAATAAAATATAAGCATTCTTCTTCTTTTGAACCAGTCCAGAAGCCAGATAAATCCGAACCTGCAACAAACTCAAACTGAATCCCATAAAAGTAGCCTAACTGATAACCGAAAGAGGCCAAAACTGGTTTACCACCTATTATAGAGCTCACAAATAATCACGAAATCATCATCAACACCAAAACCCATGATCAGCTCAATTTTAATAGCTTTTAGACTTAGAAAAGCACCCAAATACAAGTGACATTAAAAACCCATATCAGAAATATCAGATTTATAAATCTGGTCTGAAAACTACCCTCAGTCCAGAAATTACAAAAAAATCTTTAGAAAATTCAATACTGCCTCAAAATCTACGATTTCATATTCAATGAACTTCTAAAATCATTATCTCTAAAAACCCTGACTTAGATTATGCAAAACCGTATTTTATGCCAGACTTATGGTGCAAGGATTGACGCCAGGATAGGTCCCAGAATCCTGCTGGTAGATGATGATGGACAAGACTCCTTCCTCCCCAGGATCACTGTTTTGCTGCAGCCAAGACCCGAGAGAGAGATAGAGAGTGAGAGAGATGAGATCTTACCTTCTTCTTCTTTTATGCAGATAGAGGGGGAGAGCGAGAGATGAGAGGGAGAGGTAGAGCAAGAGAGAGCATGGAGAGTGTGAGCATGAAGAGAGCAAGAGCGGGGAGAGAGAGCAAAAAGGAAAAAAAGATAAGAGGCCCCCGTAAAATACAGACAAGAGAAACCTAGAGAGAAGAAAATAGAAAAGAGGAAATTTTGCAAGGAAAAATAGACATCTCAATCACTTAGGGTGATGTCTTTTCATACATATAAGGGCTTACATGAGATTACAATATCGATCCTTTGTGTATGGAACAAATACAAAAATATAAACTACATTTGGATCTAGATCAGGATCTGATTATTCTAACATGCCCCCTCAAAGTGAGCATAATTGGGGACCATGAACAGTTTGGATTTCAAGTGTCAGTGATGATGGACACTAAGAGCCTTGGTGAAAAGATCAGGGACATGGTCCTCTCCTCAAATAAATACCGGTTGGATTTTTTTGGCTTTCACCTTTTCTCTGACAAAATGTTGACTAATATCTACATGTTTCATTTTACCGCACTTCAATTATCACGGTATAAGAGTGAACTGAATATATGTTGTTGCAAGCTAAATAATATATGTTTGATCCATGCAACCTATGCAACAACCACTGCCATAGCCCAATATTCTGCTTTCATGCTAGAACGGGCAACTGTTTTATGTTTTTGACTAGCCCAAGATATGATGTGAGTACCTAGATAAACTCCATAAACAGTTACATATCGTAAAAAGATCACATGCTCAATTAACATCGGAATAGGCAATAACTTTAATAGAGACTTGAGTACTCACTGAAGAAGGTTTGAGATAGATAAGGTCATACCAAAGAATACCTTTAATATATCTAAGAATTCTTTTCATGGCTTTCATATGTTTCACTTTGGGCTAATGCTTGGGATACTTGATTCATCGAAAAAGCCAAGTCAGGATGTGTGAATGTCAAATACTGCAAGGCACCAATAATGTTGCAATATTTTTTAGGCTCAGAAAGTCAACATCATCGGAAAAAGTGTTACCCAATTGAGTCTGAATGGCTATGGGAGTGAAAAATGTCTCTAGCATATTTTTGTTGTGATAGAATAAGATGATATAGTTGTTGATCTACCTGCACACCCAAGAAAAACCGAAGGGGACCCAAGTCCTTCATATAAAACCTACATGTAAAATGAATTTCAATTGTTTAATCATAGCACAACTATTGTCGGTAAAAAATATATCATCTACATAAACTAAGATAATGGTTATCTCAGATTTGTCACATTGAACAAACAAAAAAGTCACTACGTTCAAATCCAAGAAACAATACCTGTAATGCCCAAAAAATTTTAACTTTAATTATTGTTCAAATATTAACATTTTGAGATCATTTTTTTTATAAGTATAAGTAAATTAGATCTTATAATGCAAAAATAAATTTAAAAAATGATTAAGACTTTGGACAGGGTTACACTAAAGATAAAAATAAATCAAAATGTACGGGATGTACACATTTCAAACCACATACAATATAAGACTGAAATATGAAGAATTTTAATTTCATTTCAAATCAAAGTATAAAAACAATAGTTCAGTCTTTACATGATCAAGTACTTAAAATGAAAAAATCATGTCTACCAAGATCGCAAGGTAGGAGTGGACCCTCGAAGATGCAGCTCAACCAGTCCTTCACTCCAACTACTCATCATACTTTACCTGCATTACTTGTATAAGCAGTGAAAATTGGTGGCATGTTTTCTGCCAAGCCCTAGTTCACTAGCTTGCCTAACAAAAGGATATATCATCATTTATGACCTATGGAGGTAGGAAATAATATAATGGGTGCATTTACTATGTTGATCAGTGGAGTGGTGCTTTTCAATTGAAGGTAGCCTACAATAGCGATACTTTTTTTCCTTTAATACATGCCAAGAAGTGTCATGTTGACTGTGGCCTGACTCGGTTGGCCGCAATGTAAACCTCTACGCCCTCCCACCACTTAGTGATGTAAACAGTTTGGATTCAATCCAACGTAGTTAATTCCATATCCGACTAATTCGGATGTTGGCTGAACGAATTTGAAATCCCATTTAGATGGTGAGAGACTCATACCATATTTGAATTTTTACATATATCAGATTCAGATATCCATCAAATCTGAATATTTGTCGCTTTCGATAGCAGAAAATCAAAACCATATCCTCATTTGATTATAATCGAATATTGCTTTGACTTACCAAATCTTATAGAATGGATTCAGATTCGATCGGATATCGGGTAAAACTTGATCCATTGACATCCACACTCTCATCCACTGGGATAGCTTCCTATTACAATAGTAACACACTTGTTAGCCCCAAGGGGGGTTGGTGTAGTGGGGGTGGGGCTTTGGCCCCTAGACGGTCAGTCAAAGTTCTATTTCCATGAGCATCTCCCCTCTGCACAAGATGATGCCCTAAGGGCAACAGTCCTAGCCTCGGACTTTTACGCCGCCAGCATGATGATTGCGTTAACGCATGAATCCCATGCATGAGACCCATCTCTCTCCTTAACGCATGAATCCCATGCATGAGAGGCGGCAACACGACCACATCTGTTGCCTTTTTAGGCCAACAGACGGGAGGTATAGCAGGCTGAGCCAGCGCGATCAGGTCAACTGGAGATGTGTGGTTCATGGATAGCTAATCAGCTGGATGATTTTTGGTTCGAACGATAATGGGAGTAGCACCTTATTTGTCGAGTGGGGGCCCAGAATCATGCCCAAACATACACATTAACCAAACATTCCTTTACCTCTAATTTTATAGTGGTGGGAAATTTAGACCATTAGATTTACAAAGCTCAGTTGTAGGCCTCATTTTTGAGTTGGGATTAGGGATGGAAAACCAGATGAGCCGCTCATGGCTCAGCTCATGTTCGGCTCGTAAAACTCATTAAATAAGCTTCACAATTTAGAGTATGAACAACCAATGTTTATCTCAGATCGGCTAGTATATAAGCTCATTTATTAATAATAAATATAATTTACATATATTTTATATTATAAAATAAAGATCGTTGAAGTGTTTTGGCCTGCAAAGAATAAGTTTAGAGTTCGAATCCTATTGCTTACATGTTTGAAATAATTATTTATTTTGTAAATGAAATTGTTTGATCTGGGCTTAAGAGGTTTAGGGTCTAAATTGTATTGTTTTCAATTTTATTTATTTATTTTTTTTGTAAATGAGCTTACTCATGCTTGGCTCGTTTACCTCAATCTTTTCGTGAGCTCATGCTCGGCTCGACTCAACACAGAAAACAAGCCAAGCTTGAACGCCCTCTGTTCAGTTTATTGGACTTGTTTACCAGCTCTAGTTGGGATATGAGAAAAGAAAAAAGCCATGGATTTGAGATCAAACTTATTAGAGATTCTACATTAGATCAAGTTTTCTTGAGGATCATAATTTTTTTCAATCATAAAATGTTGGGATCACTGATTTTTTGATCTCTTAAAAGTCTTGCTTACACTTCATAATTGGATGTCCTGAAATATTTAAAGAATGGTAAACAATACTTTAATTAAATTTGATACAATGGTGCAGATTTAATTTTAAAAGTCAAATCCACGCGGAAGATATTTGATAAATTATTGTTTATAAATGAGTTTTCATACAGGTTTGTATCGTATTGATCTTCCCCCAAAGTAACGATACCTATCACGGTACCATACTTACAACACTGAAAAGATTAGTGTCCACAACTTTCTAACATCAAAACGATACCAAGGCAATCTACCAACACCTCAAACACCCATCAATCTGATCAGGTTTTCAAGATTTCTGAAATCTGGTCAGATTCCTTCTCACAGCAGAAAATATACAGAAAAATCCAATAAAATCCAGAACTGCACCAAATCGACTGGGGTTTGATTCCAAAGACTACTAAAATCAAACCCTAGTGAACCCCCAAATCAGATGGAAGAACAGATCACCTGATCATATGGTCGTTCTTCCTCTGATGACATCAACACAGGTGAGAGAATCCCGAAACTAAAATGAAGCAACAGTCCCTCTGAGACGATCGAATGCCTCTTCTCTTCTTCAGTTATGGCTCTGGTACCATATCTGAACTCAAGCAGCCATGAAAATTAGGGAGAACAAGAAGCAACAAGAGAGGGAAGAACTAAAAACTCCAATAGCTTGGAAAAGAAGAAATATATGGAAGGGCTCAGGGGCGTCACCTCATCCTACACTACAAGACAAAAATCGAGCTCGTCTCTTAAAGAGTCCTAATTTCTGTTTTGTTTGTTTTTCGAGTACACAACTACAGCCCAGCAAGGCTGGATGAGTAAGTATGAAAGTTTCACCTAAAATAGAACCATTTGGAATGATTACATTGTTAGATCATTTTTTGGATCACACAGTTCCAGATATAAAACACGAAATAAATCAAAAAATACAACAGTATAAATAACATGATTAGCAGACAATCGAAACAGTAACAGGGAGCAAGCATGGCATTTTCCGCATCAGACCAAAATCCAGACGTCAGCATATAAACAAACATATGCACAGAACATAAAGAAAACAACAGGAACATGTTTAGTTTATGTAGTAGGCTAAGGCGTACGAATGTACTACACTTAGAGAAGATTCGCCCCCACATACTGTGCAGATCAGGGTCCGGCGTCCTTCCTCCAGGATACAATAGCCACAACGAACCGAACGGTGCACTCCGACGGATCGTCCTTCGAAAACAGCCTCTTCGAATCAAAGTTGCAGAACAACCCCTTTCTGGATAACTCAGAAAAAAGAGAGAAAGAGAGAGAGCAACAGAGGATATGTGAAATCGCAGAGCTCCAGCCAGAAATCGCCTGTCTCAACCTTCTCGTAACCCCAGCCCTCACCACGCTTTTATAACCCACGAACGGTTATGAAACGTGGAAGGACCCGTTACGGATTTTGAGGAGACGTGATCCGTTAACGGTCTTCGAAAGATCGAGACCCGTTACGGAATCCGAAGCGTCATAACCAGTTACCGAATCCAAAGAAACTTTGGGTTAAAAGATACTTGTCTTGATTGGATATGTCCCTAAAGGGCCAATTACCCGAACCCGAACCCGAACCCGGCCCGGCTCGGCACGACACGACACGACACGGCACGACGGGCTGGCTGGCGCGCGTGTGTGTGTGTGTGGTGGTCATCCCACTCCCTTGTTCTCAGGAACAAGTGTATGAGTTCACTAGTTTCTTATAAAGCCCTCAGAAAACTCAAGCAAAAGCAATATGGGACTATTCCACCTCATCAAGACCTCTATCTCTAAACAACCCATTTCTTCTTTGAATTTCTCTCCCTTCTTTCTTACACCTAACATTCCCCCACAAATTCAAAGAATGAAAAGGGAGGAAACCAAGATGCAAGATGAGACAATTTGCAACAGGACATATCATGCTTTCAGCAATGGTACCTTCCGGTTTGAACCACTACCTTTGTTGACTAACTTTACCCCCACAGGAACGAAGTAAACTGAAGTCTTGAACTTGAACCTTTGGTGTAGGAGTGTCCATTAGCAACAACACGATAAAGGTTCTGGTTGTAATCTTTAGGGGCGGCGCGTTAATGGCCATGCGCCCGAATCCTGTTTCATGAGTGACTTCAGGAATAACCCAATTCCTTGAACTGCGGCCACACAGTCACACTCACATAGGTGGGCTTCTCCAAAGATGCACTGCTAACATCTCGCCTAGAAGGCTTTGAATCCATTCAGAGTTTTAACTCTTCCTTAACTTGCAGCTACAGCACCTTTCCAGAGTAAACAGGAGAACAGACACAGATACAAAGTATCATCTTTAATAAGGTGCTATCCAGTTCACCCTACAGCTTGTTATTACCACATTGAACCTACTTTGTGGGATCTCCACTCAGATAGGTTGGGTTGCTACTGTAGATGAACTACTGATGGGTTTCAGTCCCATCCCCTCTCTGGATTTTAGGACTAAAGACTTATCTAGTCCTTTCGTTAATGGATCAGCTGTGTTTTCTTTGGATCCAACATAGTCCACAACAACCACTAACTGAGACACCAGTTCCCTTACAGATTTTATTCTGACTTGGATGTGTCTCCTCTGCTTTTTGTTATATTTTGTGCTTTTAATCTTTGCAATTGTGGTCATATTGTCACAATGCACAGATATCGCAGGAATTGACTTGCACATTAAAGGAAGTTCCTCAAGAAGTCCCTTTAACCATTCAGCTTTCAATCCTGTAACATCTAAAGCACAGAGTTCAGCCTCAAAAGTAGACCGAGACAAGATGGTCTGCTTTACTGATCTCCAGGCGACTGCGCCGCCACCCAAGGTAAATACATACCATGTCACGTCATAACTGCCAGAGTTCATGGCTATCCAGCTTGCATCACTATATCCCTCAAGAACCGCAGGGAATCTCTTGTAATGCAAACTCAAGGAAATGGTTCCTTTCAGGTATCTAAGTACCATGTCCAATGCCTTCCAATGAGTGCGATTTGGACAACTTGTGTATCTACTTAACTTTGTCACAGAGAACGAAATATCCGGTCTAGTGCAATTTGCAAGATACATCAAACTTCCAATAATCTGGGAATACCTCAATTGAGACACAGGAACACCAGTCGTATTCTTATGAAGAGGGATAGAAGGGTCATATGGAGTTGCTACAGATCTCCCTTGGTTATAACCAAATTTCACAAGTACTTTCTCGACAAAATGAGATTGAGAAATGGTTAACCTTTCAGCTGAATGAGTCAGCTTTAAGCCTAAGATCATGCTTGCAATACCCATATCCTTCATATCAAACTTACTACTAAGAAACGACTTTGTCTCATTAACAATTCTCATATTGGAACCAAACAGTAGAATTTCATCTACATACAGGCATAAAATAATACAACCATCACTTTTAACTTTACAATAAACACACTTAGCAGATTCATTGACAACAAAGCCAAATGATAAAATAATATTATCAAACTTTTCATGCCATTGTTTAGGGGCTTGTTTCAGTCCATATAATAACTTAACAAGTCTACAAACTTTATCTTCATTACCAGGAGCCACATAACCCTCAGGTTGATCCATATATATCTCTTCTTCAAGATCGCCATGCAAGAAAGCGGTCTTCACGTCCATTTGATGGACCGAGAGATCATAAATGGAAGCCAGTGCAATAAGCACTCTAATAGTGGTCATCCGGGTAACCGGAGAATAGGTATCAAAATAGTCTATTCCCTCATTTTGTTTGAACCCCTTGGCAACCAGTCTCGCCTTGTACTTGTCAATGGATCCATCTGGTTTCAACTTCTTCTTAAAGATCCACTTGCACCCAATTGTGGAACTACCACGAGGGAGGTCAACCAGTTCCCAAGTACCATTAGAGATAATGGAGTCCATTTCACTCTTGATGGCATCTTTCCAATGCTTTGCTTCAGGTGAAGTCATTGCATCTCGGAAAGTGAGAGGATCATCTTCGATAAGGTAAGTGATAAAGTCACTTCCCAAATCCTTGGTAATCCTTGGTCTCTTGCTCCTTCTAGGTTCAACCACTTCCTCAGACTCATCGGGTCTAGGATGGGAACAAGATGGTTCTACTCCCACATCTGTCAACCTTTCCACATGTTCGGGAATGAAACCAGATGTTGAAGGTATATCTAAAGAAGACAGATTCTGAGGTACACCAACTTTCATGGGAAATACATCCTCAAAGAATGTAGCTTCTCGAAGCTCTACAATAAAGTTAACATCTATGCCAGATATCTCAGACTTAATTACTAAGAACTTGTAGGCATAGCTGTTCTCTACATAACCCAAAAAGACAACATCTACTGTTTTAGGATCCAGCTTCTTCCTATTGTGCTCTGGGACAAGTACCTTAGCAAGGCACCCCCACACTTTAAGGTATTTTAAGCTAGCTTTCCCATTTCTCCACAGTTCGAAAGGGCTACTATCCTTATGCTTCTGAGGTACTCTATTCAGAATATGGCAAGCCGTATTCAGAGCATCCCCCCACATATAGGTAGGTAATCCAGAACTCCCAAGTAGAGTATTTATCATGTCAGTTAGGGTTCTATTCTTTCTTTCTGCAATCTCATTGGATTGAGGAGAATATGGAGCAGTAAACTCATGAACTATTCCAACAGATTTGCAATATTCATCGAGTTTATTAAAGGTATATTCTCCTCCTCTATCAGACCTCAATTTTTTAAGTTTTCTACCAGTTTGTGTTTCTGCTTCATTCTTAAAGTTAAGAAACTTATCAAAAGCTTCATCTTTTGATTTTAGCAGATACACATAACAGCATTTAGTGCCATCATCTATAAAAGTGATAAAATACTTTTTATGATTTCTAGTTAACACTCCATTAAACTCACAGATATCTGTATGCACCAGATCCAATATTTCAGAATCTCTAACAATCGTATGGAATGGTTTCCTACATTGTTTTGCTTGCACACAAATTTCACATTTTTTAGTTTTATCAATGGAATGTTCAGGAATCATTTTCAAGTTCATCATGCGTTTCACAGAGTTGAAATTCACATGACCTAATCTATTATGCCATAAGTCAGATGATTCTATGTTATAAGCAACATTAGACAATGAGTCAAAAGAAACATCATTTTCTAATTTATCACTGCAAACATGTTCAACACGAATTTTAAATAAACCATCATCTAAATACCCCTTGCCAATAAAAGTTCCAGAATGTAAAATAACAACTTTATTACATTTAAAGTTAAATTCATAACCCTCTCTAACAAGACATGAACCACTAAGAATGTTCCTTCTAACTACAGGCACATGGTGCACTCTATGTAAAGATAGAACTCGTCTTGAAGGAAACTTCAGATCCACGCGTCAAATCCCTAACACCTTTGCAGCCGTTGAATTGCCCATAGTCACGGATCTGCCTGCAGCAGCCTGGTATGAGACAAAGACAGACTTATCAGCACAAACGTGCACATTAGCCCCAGTGTCAACCAACCACTCAGTTGGCTCATAAACGTGATAGATTTGTGGGTTAACAGAAACATACCCAGTACTGGTCCCAACGACCTCAGTCACCATGTTAACTTGAGGCGTTCCTTCTGTGGTCCCATGAGCTTTGGCCTTCTTGGAAGGACATTCCTTAGCCCAGTGCCCAACCTGCCCACAGTTCCAGCAAGGTTTGTTCTTTGCCTTTTTCTGGATTTTGGCCTTAGGTTTAAACTGGTTTTTCATTGCAGTTTTTTATTTTTGTCCTTTGCCCTTAAAAGCTCTGGTCATCATGTTCACCTTAGGCGGTTCAGTTGGCATTACGATCTGTTTCTGGCTCCTATGCTCCTCTTCAATGGCAATGGCTACCATAAGATCATCTAGAGAAATTTTCCCTCTACGGTGCTTGAGAGACATACCGAAGTCTACCCAAGACTTAGGAAATTTCTCTACGATGGTCATAACCGGAAACTTCTCAGGAAGTTTCATTTCAGCCTCATCCAAACTATGGAGCAGTAGCAGAAACTCGTGTGCCTGCTCAGTGACTGACTTGCCTTCTACCATCTGATATTTCAGAAATTTGGCAACGGAGTACTTTTCAAGACCTTGGTCTTCGGTATTGTACTTCTTGTCAAGTTGATCCCATAAACCCTTAGCAGTGGTAGACGAAGAACAATACACATCGAACAATGTGTTGGACAAAGCCAACAGTATGCAACCACGACATATACTGTCATTTTCTTTCCACTCTACAGCCGCAGTAACTGCAGCAGGGTCAGGGTTAGTATCAGACACGGAAGGGCAGTCGACTTCCAGAACATTCAACAACCCTATCGTAGTGAACCAGATCTTCATGTGTTGCTGCCAACGCTTGAAGTTCTGTCCGGCAAACTTTTCTGGCATACCGGACATGTCCACTTTTGGTACAAACGCAGAAGACGATGACATGCTTAGAATCTTCTCTAAGAGTGTTAGATCATTTTTCGGATCACACAGTTCCACAATCGTCATCATGATATAAAACACGAAATAAATCAAGAAATACAACAATGTAAATAACATGATTAACAGACGACCGAAACAGTAACAGGGAGCAAGCATGGCATTTTCCGCATCAGACCAAAATCCAGACGTCAGCATATAAACAAACATATGCACAGAACATAAAGAAAACAACAGGAACATGTTTAGTTTATGTAGTAGGCTAAGGCGTACGAATGTACTCCCCTTAGAGAAGATTCGCCCCCACATACTGTGCAGATCAGGGTCCGGCGTCCTTCCCCCAGGATACAATAGCCACAACGAACCGAACGGTGCACTCCGGCGGATCGTCCTTCGAAAACAGCCTCTTCGAACCAAAGTTGCAGAACAACCCCTTTCGGGATAACTCGGGAAAAAGAGAGAGAGAGAGAGCAACAGAGGATATGTGAAATCGCAGACCTACAGCCAGAAATCGCCTGTCTCAACCTTCTCGTAACCCTAGCCCTCACCACGCTTTTATAACCCACGAACGGTTATGAAACGTGGAAGGACCCGTTACGGATTTTGAGGAGACGTGATCCGTTAACGGTCTTCGAAAGATCGAGACCCGTTACGAAATCCGAAGCGTCATAACGGGCACGGAATACGAGGAGTCGTGACCCGTTATCCATTCCCATAAGCAGTTATCGAATCCAAAGAAACTTTGGGTAAAAAGATACTTGTCTTGATTGGATATGGCCCTAAAGGGCCAATTACCCGAACCCGAACCCGAACCCGAGCCCGGCTCGGCACGACACGACACGGCATGGCGGGCGGGCGTGCGTGTGTGTGTGTGTGTGTGTGTGTGTGGTGGTCATCCCACTCCCTTGTTCTCAGGAACAAGTGTATGAGTTCACTAGTTTCTTATAAAGCCCTCAGAAAACTCAAGCAAAAGCAATATGGGAATATTCCACCTCATCAAGACCTCTATTTCTAAACAACCCATTTCTTCTTTGAATTTCTCTCCCTTCTTTCTTACACCTAACATACATGACTTTCACCTGCACATATGTGGGTGACCTACAATGTGCCACCAATTTCTCAACATGACCATAGTGTGACCCCAGTTATTTCTTTGTTTGGTTTGTTGGTGCAGTTCAATAACTTCTATCAACACCACATTTTCATCACAACCAACAGTTGCAATGATCATTTCTTGATAACACACTAGAGTACAAAGATACAACCAAAGATAGAGGGAAGACTTGGTGGGTCAAGTTCCGAACATTCAAAGGAGATGGTAGAAATGAAGAAATTTTACGCATTGCCTTTCAACCTCAATCGGTTTTTCCCTCCATCATAGATTTTCTCTTTTCATCAAAGAAGAAGAACAAGGAGAGGGGACAAGAACACCATTCAATGACGTCAGTTATGTATCCTGTAACGTGAGGATGGGTTCTTGTATTGTGTATTTGAGTTTGTTTCAAGTTGTTTGCTGATTCTTGGTAGATTGATATTAGCTTCTAGTACATTTTGATTTTTATCCCATTTTTCATTCATTTTTGTAAGTATTCAAACACTTTTAAGTGTAGTTTTTTACATCCATGATGCCATGTCAAATGGTGCCCATTCTTTTTTCATTGCTATCAATTTCACCATGCTAATAAACATGTCCAATTTTGAGGACAGTATTTAGAGTTTCCTTGCATGGAACTGTTGATCACAAAGAGAGAGAAAGAGAGACATCAATATTACTAAGGCAGGGGATCACAACAGACCCAAAACAAAGGGCCTATAGCATGAAGGCAAAACAAAGAAAAAAGAACACAGAGATCAACCAGGGTCTTGAGGAAGAGAGGGCGGCTGAAGGGGGTGGATAACATGGGAAGAGAGGTGCAAAATTGCGTACACATCAGCCAAGATGCAATGGACGAACTTATTTAAAGCAACCGAAATTTAATGAAATATCGCATTGTTGCGAGTCAGCCACACAACCTACCAGGAAGTAAAAAGCCAAGTTCTCCAAATCACCCATGAAGGGGATCCCAAGACCAGCCATACGCCTTGGTAACACCAACGAGTTCTATCCAACCAAATGACGCTTAGTCCGAGGTTGGCAGCCAGACCAAAAGAAATCCGTCATCAAACGGGAGAACTTCTTCTCCACACCCAAGGGCATCAAAATCATAGACATAAAAAATTTTGGGATAGAGGATAAGATGTGCCTAATAAGGGTAAGTCAACCAGCGATGGAAAGGTAGGAAGTCTGCCAGAAAAAAATTTTGGTCTGGAGTTTTTTGGATAGTAGCAGTCCAAGCGGCGGAGGGGATGCACTTTATTTGCAAAGGGAAACTCAGATAGAAAATAGGTAAATCCGAAGTTGCGCAGCTAAAAATCAGTTATCTGACGGCCAACAATGAAGGGGGGGGGGGCATTGAACATGGATAGGCAACATTTATTGTCATTAAGGGATAACCCCGAAAGAGAGAGGAAAAGGTTAAGGATGAGCCTGAATCTCAACATCTATTGTATGGAAGTGCAACCGAAAAGGATCATGTCGTCAACATATGTGAGAATATGATGGGAGAAATCCTGGATGCCGATGGGATCAATTATGCTTTTATCCGCAGCTCTCTTGAACAACACCACGAGACCCTCGGCAATGGCATTAAATAACAAATGAGAGAGAGGGCAGCCTTGCCGAATACCGCGCCCAAGCTTTCACTGCCTACCTCTTGCTTCGTTAAGCTTAATCAAAGAGTGAGCATTTGAAACCAGCTCGCACACCTATCGAGAGAAACGGTGATCAATACCGAAATTGGCTAGCATATGAAATAAGAAAGGCCAATGGACTGAGTCAAAGGCTTTATGGAAGTTGTGCTCGAGAGAGAAGAAAGGATGATTGCTGATATGCAAAGAGTGAAGAACTTTCGAGGCCAAGATGAAGGAGTGATGAATCCGTCTGTGGGAGATAAAAGCGAACTGGGAGTTCGAGAAGATTTGAGCAGCTACGGCTCTGAGCCTATTGGCCAAAACCTTAGCAATAATGCGGTAGAGCGCACTCATAACCGAAATCAGACGAAACCTCAAGATATCAGAGGCTACCACATTCTTCAAGATGAGAGAGACAATGGTTAAGTGTGTGTGAACTGGCAGCCGACAGTTGCGATGGAACTCAGCGAAGACATTGATAACGTCATGTTGAATACAAGACCAAAAGATACGAAAGAAATCCAAGGAAAAGTCGTCGTAGCCAGGAGCTTTCCATCCTGAAAGACCGTTGATAGCCGAAATGATTTCAGCGTCAACAAACTTAGATTGCATAGCTTTGGCTTGAGCTTGATCAATAGCTTGAACTAGACGATGACCAATAGTACCATCGACGGAGGTCTGAGCAGCATAAAGGGTCTTGAAATAGTGAGAAACCATTGGTAAGACATTGTCGGTTGAGTAGCTGACTCCCCCAATGGAGATAGAGGGAATAAAGTTCCTTCTGTTGCGGTGCAAAGCGTAGGAGTGGAAGAATCTAGTATTGTCGTCACCAGCCGCAAGCCAATGCACCCTCGCGCATTATTTCCATCGAATTTCATCCTTGATCTGCCAGGTTTGCAGAAGCAAAGAAAGCTCAGTGGATCTGGTCTTTAAGCTTTGAAGGGTCGAATCAGAAAGGAATTTTGGGAAAGATATAGAATGATGAATGAATGACAACTCTTGCTCCCAAGCATCCATTTGTTGGAATTTACTGATATTATTATTCAGAAGCCAAGCTTTGATATCGTAGGTCAGGCGGAAAAGCTTCTCTTGGCACTAGACGGCGACCCTAACCGCAGTAGAAGGCTTGCTTCATGAACGGTAGACCACAGATTCGAAGTCTGGCTCCTTCAGCCACCACTTTTCAAAGATGAAAGACCTAGCAGTGGTAAAGCCTTCCCCCCAACGAGTGGTGACTGGGCTATGGTCCGAGACAGAAAAAGGAAGCATGAAGCAGGTGATGTAGGTGAGGATCTCCAGCAGATTGGGGGAAACAAACACTCGGTCGAGCAACATGTAGCACGGGTGAAACCTTCTATTCGATCACGAGAAACGCTCGCCGATAAAAGGAACAGGGTAAAGCTGATGTTGTTTGACAAAATCCTGGAAACCCCGCATATAGGCATGTGAAGAAATGAGAGAATTAGAGTCATGAATAGACAACAAGCAGTTAAAGTCCCTCATAAAAAGGTGTAGCTCCCCAAAAGAACCGATAATTCTGCTCAGATCTGACCATAATGTTGGACGAAGGAGAGGACGATTGGGGTCATAGACAATAGTGACCACCGCAAGAGAGGCCCCTGCATTCTAAGAAAGGGCAATTGAAAGAGAGAACATGCCATTGTCGACTTGGGAGATGCCCAGAGAGGGCTTTTCGAGAATAAGAATACCACCAACGTAGTGGACCGCATGCTTAAAGAAGAAGTCTGCCCCTCTCCGTATTTCAAAAATGACAGAGCAAGAGACTGCTTCCATTTTTGTTTCGCATAGGGCAATAAGATCTGGCTTTTCTTGGCGAATCCAGTTTGTCAGGAATAGACGCTTAGTGGGACAATTTAGTCTTCTGATATTCCAGCAAAGAGCCTTCATAGCTGGAAGTCAGCAAAACTTTGAGGGGTGAGAGCTCTGGCTGAACGCCGGGGAGAACCACCAGCAAGAGGAGCCAAGGTGTGCGAGTTGCAACGATGCCCTCGGCGGGCAGAACAACGGTGTCTTAGGGAGGACACCGCCCCAGCGCTAGGTAAAGGGAACGAGGAGAGGGTCGGCCTCTCAAGAGCAATCCCAGATTGGGGTGTTGCAGAGGAAGGGAGAAGGTCAGAGATCGCGGCAACATATGCGAGCATGACGCCTGAGATATGAAGCAGCTATTGCGAGGGAAGAGAAACATCAAGAAGCTGGGCAGCTTCATCAACTTTGATACCCAGCGAAGAAAAGAGAAGGTTTTGCCCTACTGAAGGAAGAGCACCCGCAGGAGATGAGTCTCCAGAGGTAAAGGTAACCGGCTCCCAAGATGAACCGTGGTCGACTGTCAGACGCGAAGAAGGTTGATGACACACGGAGTCCGCAGAAGATAGGATGAAAGAAGATTGCATGTGAATCACCAAGCAGTTGATAGCTCGATAGGATAGGACATTGAAAACCATAATGTGAACTGCCAGGCCATCGAAACGCCTGCATGGGAAAATGATATAGTGCGGGTTCCCAAAAAACTGATGCTTATGAAAGCCACACACATCTTCAAGAGCCGCCGTAAAACTGTGCAAAACAGGAGCATTGGGTGGAGGTGCAGGCTGAAAAAGGCACAACAACCTTGACAGAAGAGATATAGGAAATGTGAACATGGGGAAACAAGATGGTGACAGACTGCTAGGCGGGAGTGCCATCATTATGTGTCGAATTCCCAACAGCCTTGATAGCGCCAACCAAAGAGGCTCTTGGCGGCTGAAAGGATCGAGAGTCGAGAAGCCACCTACGTGGGAAAAGAAAGGAGGATAGATTTCAAAGTAAAGGGTTCTCAAGAAGAGCACCAACATCACCATACGCTATCAAAGCACCTCAGGTAGGAGCACCTGGAGAGAAAGGCTCAGAGAACCCTTGCAAACTGAGAGCCTGGGGAAACAAAAGGATGGAACACAACTTGCCAGAAGAGCAATCAGAGGGAGGATTTTCAATGCCCTCGGGCGCACCTACCAAAGACGATGATGGCAACAGAGAGGAGCGAGAAACGAGGGGACCACCAGGAAAGCTGGAGCAGACACCAAAAATTGGAGATGACGGAGATGGTGCCGCCACTAACACAGTGAAGGCTTTTTCGGTGAACAACATGGGCAAGGCAGGCGACTGACTAATCGAAACCCAGATAGATCTGATTTTGAAAGCTAGAAAAGATGATTTGGGCTCATGCAGTTTTCCAACCTGCACCTAGGGAGAGGAGGTGTGGCGTCGAGGCATCTGAGATCACCCAGTAGCCTGGCAAGACATCGGCTTCGGCCGCAAAGAGCGATTAGGGGTGGCTAGGGAACGCTTACTCTTCCAGATTGGATGCCGCCGAGAGAGAAAAGAGGAGGCACAACGATGATAGACAACGCACTTCTGAAAGTTAAGGGAGAAGCACTCGGCGCACCACCAGTCCCCAGACTTCGCGCGGTGTAGCTGAGCACGAGAATGAAATCCGGAGAAAAAAAGTTGTCAAGAGGGCTGAACATCCTGCCAACCCCAGTCATTGCCCTAGCAAGGGGAGACCCAAAAGAAAAAATGGTGCACGGAGCATCTCCCCCACCGAGCAACTCTGAACAGGCTCCCTCCTAACCGCGTGAATGAAATTCTGAATATCCAGGAGAAAAAGCGAACTGGAAGCCATACAGGAAGAAAACACAACCGAAAGAGAGGAAAACAACTTGAATGATAGCCGGAACGAAAGGGCAACATTGAAACCCCATCATTGGAGAGCAAAAGCAGTGCCTCGATCATTTAAAGTCTCCTGAATGGAGAGAAGGGCCCGCTGGTTGACATGCAAAGGGTGCTTGGGACTGATACCCTAGAAGAAGCATGGTAAGGAAGACATGAAGATAAGGTGGACAGGGGACGCAACAATCAATCCTCCGAAGGCAGTACCGCCAAACACTCGACCATCAAGACCAACCAAAGCCACAGTCAATCCACATCTTATCAGAATGGTCTGAGTCCCGGTATTGCTACCATCAGCTGCAGCAGGTGCCGACACAAACCCTAACAAACTTTAGAGAAAGAGAGAGAGACTAGCCTGAAAGCAGAGGGGATGGAGGAGCTGTGGTTGAAGGTGGCATGGCGAAAGAAGTGCTACATGTCGAAACCTTAGACGACAACTCCCCTCCTGCCGATAATGGTGGGCGATGATGATTATGCTCGTTGTTTGTCCAGCGGTGACGCCGCTCTAGTGACAATCTGATGGGGTTTCTTCAGGAAATGGGTTAGTCCTCCGGTGGTTGCAGGGGAAGAGAAGGAGAGCGAAATGGGAAAAATAATGGACTGCAGGGTGTTGTAGTGAGGGAGAGGGGCAAATGGGTGACAAAGAGGGGAGTAATGGTGGGCGATGATAGGCAAAGGGGCAGAAGGGGCGACAAAGAGGGGAGTAATGGTGGGCGAAGATAGGCAAAGGGACAGGCGTCGCTCTAGTGACAATTTGCTAGGGTTTCTTTAGGAAACGGGTGAGACCTTCGACAGTTGCAGGGGAAGAGAAGGAGAGCGAAAAGAGGAAAATAAGGAGTTGCAGGGTGTTGTAGTGAGGGAGAGGGGAGAAGAGGGACGGGCGACGGGACAAAAGGGGCCAACAAAGAGAGAGAGAGAGAACTTAAGTGGTGGCGAAATGGGGGTGAGAAGGAGATCAGACGATAACAACCTGAGGTGATGGCTCTGGCAAGATGGTTCATGCAGCAGGAGATCCTGTCGATGGGCACATGAAGCAGAGGGCAGGCGTCCAACAACGACTGAGGGGGGGGAGGGGGTGCTGGTGAAAGGTCTGTTGGCGGCGTCAATGAAGGGCGAGACCACGGAAGGTAAGAAGAGGGGGAGGAGGTTGGCGGGGTCACGCCGACTAGGCCGCCGGCCGTCGAAAATCGAATGGTAGGCGAGAGGGTGCGAGCACAGGGAAAAGGGAGAGAGGGCTAGGCGAGGGCGGGGACGGAGTGTGCCAGCCAGGGACTGTCACTTGACGAGGAAGTGTTGGCAAAGCTGCTAGAGCAGGGGCGGCGATGGTCGGATGGGAGGGAAGGGGGTTATGGGGACGGCAATCGTAGGGGGGGTTAGGGTTAGAGAGAGAGAGAGAGAGATGGCTTTAAAGGGAAACTCAGAACATCATGACAACAGAAAATGTTGTGTAAGGTGCATGTTTTTTATGGCACCATTGACCATCTCTTTATATGTAAGTATCCACTTAAAGAGTGATCACCAGGACACATCATTTTACCCTTCGTACATACAAGTTTGTATTCAATTTATAATTTATAATTATATTTTCAGTTTATAACTTTATATTTTTAGTATATATAATATATATTTTAGATATAGCATATATATTTAGATTATATTCAGATTATTTTTAATTTATTTTTTATTTATGTGATATTTAATATATATATATATATATATATCGCCATGTCCTTGTACCCATATTTTTTGAAATTGTCGTGTCGTACCCGTACCCACTGACATAGGATAGTTCTGTTCTTGATTCTTTCTAAACACACACACATACACACACACATATATATATATATATATATATATATATATATATATATATATATATATATATATATATATATATAGCCAAATTCCCATACCCATGTTTTTTTGGAATTGTTGTATCATACCCGCACCCGTACCCAGGTGATATAGGATAGTTTTGTTCTTGATTCTTTCTGAAAACACACACACATATATATATATATATATATATATAGCCAAATTCTCATACCCACATAGTTCTGTTCTTGATTCTTTCTGAAAACACAGTTTATAGTTTTCATAGAAGTGCATGATTAAATTCTTATGAATTTTACCATAGGGTTAAATTCTCACAATGCCTAAATTCTCAGTTGTATTTCCCGTTAGGGGTAAATTTATACCCTAAGATGATACAGGTAACTTAAAAGATTGGTTAGATATAGAAATGGTCAAACACTTGGTTAAACATACCGATCAGCCAGCATTATCATAGATAAGGGCTAGCAAGGAAAGAATTTCCACATGTTTTTTGTTTTTTTGAAGGCAAGGAAAAAAAGTTTCTTAATAAATAGTAGATAGGCAGCGGCACAGAAAAAAATCAGACTACATTGTTGGTCGAAGAGAATTCGACCAATAGAGATGTGTTTTCACATATGTTATGTTGTACAATAGTATTCAAAAGACATCCTTGATTTGATGAAAATAATGTCTGTAATAAATACTAAAAACTTTCAACAAATAAAATGCGTCCATTCTGATTTTTGTCTATTGTTTGTTGGCTTTGGGATACATTTTCAGTGCTAAATGTCAGGCTCACTGGCTATTTTACACAAGTACATTTGTTCCCAAACAACAATTTGTTGGTTTATCATTAAATAAATCTCTAAGAAGAGTTTTGACAACATGCACCTATACAAACATGCTAGGCTGTAATCAATATGTATCAATATAGTACAAAATAACTATACAAAATTCGATGATTTGACATAAAGTTTAACGTGAAACAATTTGCCCCTTGCTTTTACATCTTATAAGAACAAATTTAAGAAGATAAAATTCCATGAATGTAATGATGACAACCTTGTATTAGGCCTTGCACATACATTCAGGCGACCTCGGTTGCCTATATATGCTTCTATCAAATGGTCTCACCCTCACTCTTTGGTTTTCCTGAATTATCTTCCTCGCCCTTTCCTCAAACTCTGAAGATCCTATACAACAACAACAACAACTACGCCTTCATCCCAAAACAATTGGGGTCGGCAATATGAACCAACAAAGAAAATCATTATGGGTCTTCCACATAAATCCTTCTCCTCCATTCATTTCTATCCAATGCCATGTCCTCGATGAGGTTCAAAGCATTCATATCCTTTCTTATCACCTCCATCCATGTCTTCCTAGGCCGACCCCGACCTCTTTTAACTAATATATTTTCCCATTTCTCCACCCTTCTAACTGGAGCATCATTAGGCCTTCGTCGAATATGTCCAAATCACCGTAAACGATTCTCTCTCATCTTATTTTCAATGGGTGCAACGCCTACCTTCTTACGTATCTCCTCGTTCTGATTCTTATCTTTTATTGTATTTCCACACATTCATCTCAGCTACACTCATTTTTTTAATATGATGTCTCTTGGCAACCCAACATTCCGTACCATATAGTAAAGCGGGCCTAATAGTTGTCCTATAAAACTTTCCCTTCAACCGCAATGGCATTCTACGATCGCACAACACTCCAGTTGCACTTTTCCATTTCATCCACCCAATCTTTATCCTATGATTTACATCTCCATCGATTTCTCCATACTTTTGAATGATAGATCCCAAATATTTGAAAGAATCATTCACCGATATTTCATGCTCACCAAGCTTCACTACACTCCCATCACTACTTCGTTGCTTACTAAATCGACATTCCATGTATTCTGTCTTACTCTTACTCAACTTAAAACTTCTTGCTTCCAATGTCTGTCTCCATAATTCTAACTTAGCATTAACCCCAGCTCTAGACTCATCAATCAAAACAATATCATCAGCAAAGAACATACACCACGGCACATTTTCTTGAATTGATCTCGTAAGCTCATCCATCACTATAGCAAATAGGAAAGGGCTTAAAGCAGATCATCGATGTAACCCAACCGTTATAGGAAAATTGGTTGTCACCCCTCCACCAGTGCGGACATTGGTTACTACTCCTTCATACATATCTTTAATTATACTAATGTACTTGAGAGAAACACCTTTCTTCATCATTGTCCATCAGAGAACGTCCCTAGGTACTCTATCGTAAGCCTTCTCCAAATCAATAAAAACCATATGCAAATCTTTGTTCCTCTCTCTATTTCTCTCAATAAGTTATCTAAGAAGATGTATAGCTTCCATAGTTGATCTTCCAGGCATAAAACTAAATTGATTCTCCGATATCATGACAATCTTCCTCAACTTAGACTCAATCACCCTCTCCCAAAGTTTCATAGTATGACTCATGAGTTTTATACCACGATAGTTTGTGCAATCGTGTATATCACCCTTATTCTTATATAGAGGCACCAAAGTACTCTTCCTCCACTCATTAGGCATCTTATTTGTCTGCCAAATCTTGTTAAAAAGATTTGTCAACCATTCTAAACCTTTCTCTCCCAAGCATTTCCAAGCCTCGATAGGTATACCATCTGGGCCAACTGCCCTTCTTGATTTCATTTTCTTCAAAGCCTCTGCAATTTCTTTCTTTTGAATCTTGCGCATGAAGTCACGATTCATCTCATGAAAAGGAATTGAAAAGTCTCCAAGATCCTGAGCATGACTTTCATTAAATAGCTTATCAAAATAATCTTTCCATCTCTCCTTAATCTCCTCATCTTTGACTAAAACCCTTTGTGTTTCATCTTTGATACATCTAACCATACCCAGATCCCTCTATTTCCTATCTCTCATCTTTGCAAGCCTATAAATATCCTTCTCACCCTCTTTGGTATCCAACTTGTCATAAACCTCCTTATATACCTTATCCCTCGCGTTTCGAACTACTTTTTTAGCTTCCTTCTTTGCTATCATATACTTCTCCAAATTCTCATTATCACGACTCTTACTTAGATTTCTATAACACTCTCTTTTAACCTTAATAGCTAATTTGACATCCTCGTTCCATCATGATGTATCTTTACCTAGCGGTGCACCGCCTTTAAACTCACCCAATACCTCCTTAGCCACCTTTCTCATGCCACCCGCTATCTTATTCCACATAGATTCTGAATCCTCCTCAAGACACCAATCAACTTCCTTAACTACCCGCTCTACAAACATTCCTTGTTTAGCTTCTTTCAGTGCCCACCACTTAATTCTAGGATCTATCATATGTCTATCCCTTTTGCGGTATTGTCTAATTCTAAGATCTAAAATTAAGACTCTATGTTGTGTAGCTACACTTTCTCCTGGTATAACCTTACAATCGATGCGACAACCCCTATCTCTCTTTTTAAGTACGAAAAAATCTATCTGACTCGTACTAACCCCACTTTTAAATGTTACTAGGTGAGACTCCCTCTTCTTAAACCAAGTGTTTGCTAAGATCATATCATAGGACAAACCAAAATCTAAAATCCTTTCTCCACTTTCGTTTCTTTCTCCTATACCATAGCCTCCATGGATACTCTCAAATCCATCCCTACTAATGCCTACATGCCCATTAAGGTCACCGCCGATGAAAAGCCTTTCTCCATAAGATATCCCTTGTACTACTCCATCTAAATCTTCCCAAAATTGACGCTTAATGGAATCATCTAAACCTACTTGAAGTGCATAAACACTAATAATATTAATAATATTCGTACCTAATACTAATTTAATAAGTAAAATCCTATCACCCTTCCTACGGACCTCAACTACATTATCTATAAACTCATGACTCATAACAATCCCTACTCCATTCCTATTCCTATTTATTCCTGTATACCAAATCTTATATCCCCAAGGTTCTATCACTTTTGCTTTCTCACCTACCCATTTGGTCTCTTGTAGACATAAAATATCAATCTTTCTCCTACACATAACATCTACTAACTCTACCAATTTACCAGTTAAAGATCCTATGTTCCAAGTGGCTAACCTAATTTTATGGTCTTGGACTAACTTCTTTACCCCCACCCGTCCAACAAAGTGAGGGAACCCTTGCCTATTTGACACCACACCCGGGCGCCGGTGTGACGTGTCGCTTCCGAGCGACGACCTAGCAACCCTTGCCCATTTATCACTGTCTTCGGGCCTATAGAGTACAGCGTGTCGCTCAGTAGGGAACGCCCCAACGAAATTCTCATATTGGTTCATATTCATAGGGTATGACTAAGTTTTTATGTTGGTTGTCACAGGCCTACTGCAACCCTCCTCCTTTATCCGGGCTAGGGACCGACAGTGTATAACTAAACAGTTATACACAGGCGGAGTTACTCTGAAGATCCTATGCTGCCATTTTTGACAAAATTCTTTCGTATCTCCTCTTGTTAGGGCACAATGTTGGCATCTTTCCACTGCCACAGTAAGTCCTGTAGCCAGATACAAGAGGGGAAAGCTGACTTCCAGAGTCGGTTATGGCAAATACATCAGCAGTTGCAGAAGCAATGAAATCCAGTGCTGCCAACTGCATCGACCACATCAAAAACATTAATAATCTATCTTGAACTCACTAAAAAACCAATTAAAAAAAAAAGATGTAATGTTTTCAGTTCATTATGAGCATGAACCCAACATACAGCAAACAAGACATTTTTAGATATATTATTGTTTAAACACAAAAGTAAAGTTGGGTGGATTTTCCAAGTTGAAATCAGATGATGTGGGCCTGTAGAGAGATCAGTCTATCTCCAAACAATGGTCACAAGGTTATACATTGGTATCCTCTACTGTTGAAGCGCCTTGAGCAAAACCTATAAAAGTTGGAACATGAGCATACTGTTGGGATATTGACTGTTTTGAATAGGATTTTGTTTCCTTATTCTTAGCCGTCTGTTACTTTCTTTGTCTCTTGTGCTTATCCTTGGTTAGTTACTACCTTTAGTAGTATGGTAGTTATCCAGAAAGGCTGTGTTAGCCTATTTATTCTGAGACTGTTGTAACCACCGTATGCGTGAAACTATGAGAGAAAATGATAGTTTGTTCTCATTGTGGATGTAGGCATATGTCGAACCATGTATATCATGCTTTCTTTGTTCCTTGTGTGTTCTGAATGTGTGTTAACATGGTATCAGAGCTCATCGTCGCCTGATTGCGTTCAGCCTGTGGTCGTTGCCTTCCTTGTTGCTGATCGTCCATATCCGTGAGGTACTCTTCTATTCTCTGTTCTTTAATGGAGTCAGCATCTCCAATACCGTCTAAAATGATGGTTCAAGAAGCCAACCCCACGCTTAAGATTATGACCGTTCCATTAAATGGAACCAATTATATTAGTTGGTCTAAGTCAACCAGTTTGTTTCTCAGCGAAAAAGGGAAGCTTGGCCTTGTCACTGGAAAAATCCCTCGACCTGAACTTGATGACACCCAGTATGATGATTGGGAATCAGCCAATCACCTGGTTATGTCATGGTTGCTTAACTCTACTCTATGGACCCTAGCATTGCTGAGGGTTTCCTCTTCTTAAAAACTGCTCAAGACATGTGGAACAACATTCGTGATGTATATGGAGAGCAAAACAATCTTGCTTGTATTTTACCAAATTTAACAATAAATCTTTGTTCTTGTCCAACAAGAAAAACCGTTCCATGCCTATTTGAGGGCTCTTCAAGGTCTATGGAATGAATTGGTGCAATACCGTCTCATTACCGTCGATTCTGAAATCATTAAAGCCTGTATAGAGGA
The DNA here is from genome assembly GCF_984573655.1 of Nuphar pumila. Classification (NCBI taxonomy): domain Eukaryota; kingdom Viridiplantae; phylum Streptophyta; class Magnoliopsida; order Nymphaeales; family Nymphaeaceae; genus Nuphar; species Nuphar pumila. The sequence continues at coordinate 6,191,579 of NC_143260.1, read as the reverse complement.
AGATAAAATCTTCAAATTGTTATCAGGACTCAAACCTGAATTTGAATGCCTGAGAAGCCAGATACTTATGATGACACTGTTACTGTCCTTCAACACTGTGTGCTCCATAATTCGGCGTAAAAAAACTAGATGCAAGGTCATGAATTCAAGTAGCATAAACTCAACGCCCACTGAATCCTCTGCTGAGAAAATGGCTTTTAAGGCTTCACACCTACCCAAAGTCGTTGCTATTGGTGATCAGGAGGAACCTCTTCAGAAATCCAGATTTCGGTGCAGCTATTGTAAGAAGACATGTCACACAAAGGAGAGAGATATTGGGAACTCCATGGCCGACCGTCTAAAGGCACACACCAAAGGGACTCCTATGTTGCAAATTTAGCATCCATTGCCGATCTTGTAACTGCCCTACAACAATTCAATAAAAACCATCTGGCGGCCCAGACACCTACCGATCCAACTCATGAAGATGCAGCAGGTATTGCGTGTTATCTATCTTGCAAAAAAATTCTTGAAAAGTGGATTGTGGATACCAGTGCTTTCGAGCACATGACAGGTCAAGTGCCGCAACTTAGCGATATTAAAACCGCTACGAAAAAAAATTGTATCCATAGCTGATGGCAGCCAAGTTCTAGTTGAAGGAATCGATACAACCCACTTCCTTGATAATCATGATTCCTCAACCGTCCTTTATGTTCCTAGATTTCCTACAAACTTGTTGTCTGTCAGCCGCATCACCAAAAGCCATGCTTGCATAGCTGTTTTTTCGGCTAGCAGTGTGATTTTTCAGGATCAAAGGACACAAATGGTGATTGGTAAAGGGACCCAACATGGTGGATTATATTTCTTAGATGATAATGCTAAGGCTCTAGTGGCATACAACTTCAAGGAAATAAGCCTGTTGTGGTACCCTAGACTAAGCCATCCCTCTTAAAGGGCTCAAAACAAACTTTTGCCTCATTTACCTTTATTTTCTAATGCATGTGATGCCTGTGAATATTCCAAATCTTTCCGCCTGTTGTTTTCTCACCAGCATAGTAGATCTGATGTCATGTTTCAGTTGATTCATTTTGATGTCTGAGAACCTGCACCAGTAACATCATATTTGGGATATAACTATTTTGTTACATTTATTGATGATCACTCTTATGCCACTTGGATTTATTTTCTTAAGAGTAAAAGTGAAGTTTCAAAAGTCTTTTCAGAATTCTATCAACTCATTCTCGCTCAGTTTGACAAGAAAATTAAAGTTTTGCGGTCTGACAATAGAGGTGAATTTGTTAATTCCACTATGACTGATTTCTTTAGTAAACATGGGATCCTGCCTCAATTGTCGTGTGTCGGGACTCCCCAACAAAATGGAGTTGCAGAACGAAAAACCTGACAGTTGCTCAATATTGCTAGAGCCATAATGTTCAGAAAGAATGTTCCAAAAAATTTATTGGCCTGAAGCCATTGGGATTGCTTGTTACCTTTCAAACCGTTTGCCTGGTTTCTCAGTTGAAGGAAAAGTCATGCTGGAAATTGTTTACAATAAACACCTATCAATCTCTCACCTACAGGTTTTCGGATGCAAAGTGTTTGTTCATCTTCAAGCCCCAAGCAGAGATAAACTCGAGCCACGATCCGTGAAATATGTTTTTCTGGGATATTCAACGGTAAAAAAGGGCTACCGATGTTATGACCCTCATCAAACAAAACTTACATTTCAAGAGATGTTCATTTTTTTGAACATGAATGTTTTTTTCAAGAAACTGTTGGATACTTTGATGAACTTCAGCCTGAGGGAGAGATCAATAGTACGGGGATCAAAGTGGCCCTTCCAAACATTCAAAATTCTGATGAATTATCAGTCCCTGTTTTGAATAACCCATCTAATTCGAACCCCAATATCCAAATTGAGGATAATGCCGTGACCAATGAACCATTTTTCACCACCAACATTGCTCCCACTAGAAGATCTAGTCGTATCTCCAGAATGCTTGAATGCCTAAATGATTTCTATACCTACTTAGACACTTCCTCTCCCGAAGCTTCCACATCGCACCCCATCCAAAATTACTTCTCCCTCAAAGGTCTTTCACCATCCTTCACTGCCTATGCTCTGAATGTCTATGCTTATCTGAACCAACTAGTTTTCAAGAAGCCAGTCTTGATCCGAAATGGAGGAAAACTATGTCTGAGGAAATTCAAACTCTAAAAAAGAATGGCACGTGGGAGATCGTCCGTTGTCCGAAAAGGAAAAAACTTATGGGATGTCGCTAGATCTATAAAATCAAGTACAACAACGGTTCCATCGAATGATACAAAGCAAGACTGGTTGCGAAAGGCTACACTCAGATAGAGGGAATCAACCATACATAAACATTTGTTCCTGTAGCAAAAATGAATTCCATCAGAATTCTTCTATCAGTTGCTGCTAACAAGAATTGGAAAATGTTCCAATCTGATGTGAAAAATGATTTCCTGCACGGAGATTTAGATGAAGAAATATACATGGAATTACCCCCAGGATATCAAGTCCAAGACAAGGAAAAAATGGCTTGCAGGTTGAAAAATGCTCTTTATGGCTTAAAATAGTCAGTGTGTGCTTGGTTCGCTAAGTTAAGCACAACTCTTACTGAAATGGGTTTCAAACGAAGTGCAGCTGACCACTCCATGTTCGTCTATGCACAAGGATCCCAAACTACGATCATCCTTGTATATGTAGACGACATTATCATGACAGGAAATGATGAAGCCCTGATTGAACAAATGAAGAAGAGACTGCACCAAAAAATTGAAATAAAAGATTTGGGAGTACTAAGATATTTCCTTGGCCTAGAAGTTGCCCATTCAAGAAAATGGGTATTCGTCTGTCAGAGAAAATATATCCTGGATCTACTCAAAGATACAAGGATACTTGGTGCAAAACCAGCAAACACTTTGTTTGACTTCAGCAACAAATTAAGAAAATATAATCGAAAAATCGTGAAGAATATTGGTGAGTTCCAAAGACTTGTAGGTCGACTTATTTATCTCACAGTCACTAGACCAGATATAACACATGCGGTGAACCTAGTGAGTTAGTTTATGCATGATCCTAAAGAATCTCACCTTGAAACAACCTACAAAATTCTCAGGTATTTAAAAGGAACTACAGGAAAAGGAATTTTGATGAAAAGGAATGAGAATTTAAACATTGTCGGATATACAAATGCAGATTGGGCGAGCGACCCAAATGATAGGAGGTCTACGTCTGGTTATTGGGTGTTTGTTGGGGGCAACCTTGTATCGTGGCGAAGTAAAAAATAGACCATGGTTGCACGATCTAGCGCTGAAGCTGAATATCGTGCTATGGCTCTCGGAACATGTGAACTGATTAATTTGGATAAAATCCCTGCTGACAGATATGAAAATTAACATGAATGAACCTATGGAGTTAAGGTGCGATAACCAAGCTGCAATTCACATTGGAGCCAATCCCGTGTTTCATGAAAGAACCAAGCACATAGAACTCGGCTGCCACTTTGTTCAAGAAAAAAATCAGGCTAAAGTCATCAGAACTCCCTACGTCAAAAGTCAAGATCAACTGGCCGATGTTTTCACTAAAGACTTGGGAAATGAGAAACATGTCAATATTATAATCAAGCTCGGACAAATTGATATTTGTGCACCAACTTGAGGGGGAGATTGTTGGGATATTGACTGTTTTGAATAGGATTTTGTTTCCTTATTCTTAGTCGTCTGCTACTTTCTTTATCTCTTGTGCTTATCCTTGGTTGGTTACTACCTTTAGTAGTATGATAGTTATCCAGAAATGTTGTGTTAGCCTATTTATTCTAAGACTGTTGTAACCATTGTATGCATGAAACTATGAGAGAAAATGATAGTTTGTTCTCATCGTAGATGTAGGCATATGTCGAACCACGTATATCGTGCATTATTTGTTCCTTGTGTATTCTGAATGTGCGTTAACACATACAAGACTGACCCAAATCTTATATCTCACAAAAGACAAATATGATCAAACTCGACAGTGCATAGTACAAATAAAGTTACCTGAGACAAGAAATTCTTGAAAGGTGCAAGTTCAGCTTGTGTCAGGAGGTCTTCCTTGGTGACTATGTTGGAATATAGTCCAGTCAAGGCAGCCATTTTAGATTTCACACCATATATATGAGAGCCAGCAAGGTGGATATAGGTGTTACGTTTAAAACCAAGGGCTGAAAGCATAAGAGCTGCTTCCTCTGGTGTCAATGGACACCGACCCAGTTTCCTTAGAGTTGCAGGAGAAATGGACATGTAACCATAATCATTGAACAAAAGAATTATAGTGAAATTCAAATAAATGGGATGTGATCAGACAATAAGTTGCAACTCTTATTGATTAGTTGACATATAGTCCAACACCAACTTGGTGAAACTTAGACCAATTTGAATAAATTGGAAAACTTAGACCATCGGATCTAACCTTCTGCAACTTCAAAGGATAATTTGCCCAAGTAACCTGAAAGGATCAAGAAGCTTGAGTCCCTAAATTAACATGGGCAGATCTGGGCCAAGTTGCACCAGAACACCAGAGCAGCAAGATAGACCCATGAGTTTTAAATGCGGCGTTGTATACACTAGTTATGGCATTCAAGTACTTGGCTGTAAAGGTTGATGCATCAATGATATAAGGAAAACTTTTAGCTCAGTGAAAAAATGAAACATACTTAGCATTCTTTGTCCACGTGACAAGAGCAGGAAAATGGATCTATGTAAGGTTGAAGTTGTTTTCTCTTATGTTCTCCTCCTCCAAATTCGCATAGAGAGTATGCTATCATATCTACTTCAAACCGCAGGTGCAAAACAAGAAATTTGGATGTTTTTTTTAAAGAATCCTTTTCAGAATAACAACCAGAGAGGAATCTCCCAAGCAACTGCACATCCAAGGGGCTCCACCTTGCATCATATTGCCGAGTTCTTCTAACCAATAAGGAACCAGTCATCTGAATCTTGGGAACAAACTTCAATGCATGGAAGTTACGTTTTGCATCTTAATCTCTGCATGGTGTTGCAATTGTTTCACATGGCATCATAAAGTCAACACAAATTCCTCGAACATAATTCCACACATCAAAATGATATTCATACATAAAACATGCATATATATATATATGTGTGTGTGTGTGTGTGTGTGTGTGTGTGTGTGTGTGTGTGTGTGTGTGTGTGTGTACCTTGCAGTCCAGTTACTTTAGGCTTCTTTACAGTTCTAGTCTATTTTCATAAATCAACAAGTGAAGTGTGCAAACCTGGAGGTTGGGATGCAATGGATCAAATGCAAGTCGGTTGCCAAATCCAAGAAAATGGACCACTTCATTCTTTAGGAGAGGAAGTATTGTTTTGACAAAATGAAAAGTTTTGACTCCTTTTCAATATCGATCTCGGTAATCTGACTAAATGGAAAAGACAAAAAGAAATACATTTCATGAATCACTCCAGGTTGTAAGAATGAAAACATCATGGTTACAAAAAGAGAAGGAACAGACAAGGCTACCAACTGCTTTAGTATCTAACTGTTGAAGATGGGCAGGCAATTCCTTTATAATGCTCACGTCCTCCTTCAGAAAGTTAATGAAATATTCTTCTTGGTAAATATCTTCAAATTGGCTGCATACCATCAAATAAGATCTTTCTAATTTGTCAATCTATATCTATATCTATACCACTTATAAAGAAGCGATAAGGGCCATTAGGGAGCCAAAGTTGAGTTGTATTGTAACATTTAAAAATGATAAAGGGGAGTGGTTTGGGTTGAATGTAATCTACTGAATTGTTTATGTTTTTATGTTTTTATAGAAATACCCACGTCATGCAACATGTAGAATGTCAACGTGAGAGTTGTGAATTTTATTGGCATTTACTAATTTGGTTGTGGTATAAATATATTTTAATAGAAAGAGAAATTAGGAAAGCTCCTTACATGGGATTTTATGAGGACGTTAGAGAGAAAAATTAAGCTTTATTCATCATGTTTGATTAGTGTGAGTGTGTGTATTTTTATTGATCATGTTGGATCTGTGTGTGTCTTCACATGTACATGACCCGTCTATGTGAAGAGGAGAAATTATCCAGATTGTGCATTGCAACAGTAGACTTATACACAAATAGTCAACCTACTAATAGCGTTTATCTTCTTTTTTGAGTGAGAAGGGCTCTTAATTTTGCATTATGGATATTGCATGAAGCACTTGATTGAGATTTTTTTGAAAAAAATTGGTGCACCACTTCGTGCATCCGGATGGTGCACTGCCAAAGCACCCATGAGGCGATATCATTTTTATATTTTAAAGATCCATAAGCAATGTGAAAAAGCAAACAAATATCTTGTTGATAAGGTAAAACTGATACATTGGGCTAACAATAATTTTCTCGCTAGAAGGTATGAGTGTTTGACTTCTAATATAGTGGAGTGCTTTAATTCATGAATTTTTTCTGTACATGACAAGCCCTTAATCTCATTTATTGAGAAATTTCATCTAATGTTGATGAAACTTTACGAGAAAATGACTAATGGGAAGAAAATGACTGACATTGTGGTGTCTGAGGTAATTACTAAAATTAAAGAGCGTCAGATAAAAACACAAAAGCTATGTGTGATAGTACTACATTGCCTTTATCATCGTTACGAAGCCCGTGATTGGAAGCACAACTACTATATTGATCTTGAGAGTATACAATACTCTTGTGAAGAGTGACAGGTTAGTAGGATTCCTTGCAAGCATGGCATCACATGCATTTTTTATGAGGGCAATCTTCAAGATGATTACTGCGACAAGTTTTATACAGTTGAATCGTATCAAGCTACATATAGTACTTTTCTATTTCATTTGATGGCTGATTATGTCTCACGCATCGCTCCTCCGGCCCTTATTCTTGTTTTACCATCAACACCAATTAAAAAAACAGGGCGACCTAAAGAGGAGAGGGAGAACGAAACATAAAGAGGTGGTGCCATAAAAATGGCAGTGTATGTCATAAGCTTGGCTACAATAGGTGAAAACATGATTAGAAAGTAATGTGTAAGTATTTGATGCATTTAGAAAGTAGTCTATGACATACTTCTTTGTAGTCTACATAATATTTTTTTAATTTTGTGTTTCTTTTGTTCAAGTATTGATGTTGTTTAATGATGTGTTGCATGTTCATTTTTTTCAGTATTGATTGATTATGATATTTGCACATAATGGTCGACCACTGTTGTGCAAGGCATTCCTAAGTAACAAGAAAATGAGGGTTGAGCTTGCAACAATGAAAGTTAATAAAAAGCCTAAGACAGATGATGCACTTGCACTTGTGGATGAAAGCTGATGAAGAGTCTTATTATGTATATACATTTGTTTATGAAGGAATTATGTATATAACAAAAAATGAAGTTGTTTAATTCTTGTTTTATAATAGGTGATTGATTTGTTTATGAGACTGAATTCTATATATAATAAGGAATGAAGTTTTTTTATCTTATTTTTTGTTTGATATGTGTTGTTTATGTAAAAGTACATGTGAATTTTGCAACCGGTGACTTTTCGTATTAGGAAGAAATTTTGTAAGGTAAATGTGAATTTCAGTTCATTCTTTTTAAATCATAAAGGAATTTCGGATGGTACATGCGAATTTTAATTCATTCTTTTTAAATCAGAAAAGAATTTCTTAAGGTTTGTGCACCAATTTGCGAAATTTCTTATTAGCATCGTGGTATTCAAAAATTATTTTTCCTTGCAAAATTTCTTATTCTTCCCCACCATTCGCAAAAGATTCACAAAAAAAATTCATTGGAAGGGGGCCAAAATTCGGTGTTTGTGAAAATAAGATATTCAGATGCAAAAAAAGGGTTGAGAAATGAAGTGTCATTCTTTCACAAAACGAAGTTGCTCATATATTGCATTTATTTCATTCTTTCAAAAATTCAAAAGTCTCATACATTGCATTCATTCTATTATTTCAAAAAGTAAAATTGTTCATACATTGCATTCATTTTATTCTTTCACAAAATTAAGTCACTCATACATTGCATTCATTTCATTCTTTCACAATAATGCTGCTTCTCATTGTCTCTTTGATTGAGAGAAAATAAAGATATGTCGACTTTGTGTTGATTAAACATTGACGGTGAGATACATTAACTTTGCATTGATGGGAGAAAACACATTTGTCAAAGAGCTATCACAGTTCGTTAGAGTGGATGCCCCCATCGATTCACATACCATAAGATGCGCTTACTGGAAAAATTCATAGTATGTTAAAACAGAGTTCTCAAGAATGTTGCATATCCAACCTATACCACGTGATCAAACACTGACTGTGAGATATGTTGACTCTGCATTGATGGGGAGATACATCATCAACGTTTTAGTTCTCTATGATAAGAATGGGTTGCGGATTTCATTTCTAATGCCATATATACTATAAGATGCCCATACCGAAAAACTCTCCATGAATGATTTTTTATCGATTAAACATTGTTGATCTTCTTACCGTCGATGCTTGGCCTTGGAAAAATGACTATAATTTCTCACTGGTTGAATACCACAAAAAACCTAGTTTATGTGAAACCCTAGCTTTGCTTTTATACTATGCTTGTATGAATTTTAGCAAATATTTCAAAATTTCGTAATATTTCATGCGATAATCATATGCAATTTCACAATTATCGAACTTTATCAAATTTTATGATTTTCTCATGTTATTGTGCAAAACTAGTCATGAGTTTCACAAATTTGTTGGAATTTCACATTCTTTTTTGAAATATCACAACTTTAGATGTGATTTTATTAACAAGTTCCATGAGTGTATTATTTTAGCGTTATAACGTGAGAAAATAAAAAATTTGCACTTGCGAAGGGTAAAAGCATCCAAAAAATTTGAGAACCTGCGAGATTGTACATTTGTCGAATTTGATAAATTGCATGGCATTTTTTGGAAGCACGTCATTTTTGTCGTACAATACAATCATTTTTCATTTACTTTTGGAATTTGTATTCCGATCAAAAGTATTTTTTTCCCCTACTTCACTTAGGGTTGCCAATGCGGGTACCCAATCTGAATATGCATTTTGGGTATGGGCGTAATAAGCGTCGACTTGAAAAATATTTGGGTCAACCCAAACCCGACCCAAGCAATATGTGGGTTGAGCTTGGGTCATAATTTTTGTCAGGTACCTCACCCGATTAGTTTTTTCTATTGGATACCGAACCTCGATATATATATATATATATATATATATATATATATATATATATATATATATATATATATATATATATATATATATATATATATATATATATATATATATATATGGGTCGAGTTTACATGGACCAAACCCTATAGGGTCCAAGTATGGTGATAAATAAGAAAACTCAATTAAGACTCGGGTTTGGACCCAAAGGTTAGATTAATACATCAATCCAAGTATAGCTTATGAAATTTCATACCAGACCCGGTCTCGAGCTTGGGCCCGACCCAGGTTTCGATTAAGACACGCAAATTTTCAATATAAAAATGATAAAAAATAGTTTTTCATAATTTGACAAAACCCAAACACAAGCCCGGTTCTCAGTTGTATGAGCGGGTCCTGGTCGTCCTTGACCCGACCCATTGGCAGCCTAACTCCACTCGTGGGTAGGAGTAGGCAACGGGTCGGGCGGCCCGATGGGCCAAGCAGACTCGACCTGTCATGGGCCGGGTTTGGGCCATGATTTTAGGCTCGAGTCGAAACCCGACCCATTACATAAGTAGGCCGGTTCGATAAACTTGAGTTATTTATTAATTTTTTTAATAATATATTTTTTTTAAAAAATTAACTATTACTTAGTAACTTGAATAAGTATTACTATTTACCTAATTAGGTTCATGATAACTTATTATTTATTAATTACTACTATTTATCTAATTAGTTGCACTAATTAAGAATTAGGTTTTCGTTATCATGAAAGAAAAAATAATGGGTTTGGGCGGGGCCAGACCCCGCTTGACATTGGGCAGGGCCATGACCTTCTCTTCAAACCTGAGCCCGTGTCAAACCCCGACCTGACCGGGCCGATGCCCACCCCCACTCGTGGCGACAATCTCCTGTCATCACCGATCTCGAAATCGATGAGGTTTTTTTTACTTAGGGTTTCGATCATCCCTATGAATTTCTCCCCTTTTTTCTCGTTTTCAATTCAATTTTCCGACGGATTTGTCGTGGTTCCGACCAAGGGTTCGATTAATAAAAGAGAAAAAAACGAAAACGAAGCGTTTTAATGGAAGACAGATACGGCGAAGACCTGCTTTCCCACCACCATCCAATCGGAATCGTTGGCTTCTTCCCTTCTGTGTTAAACCCAATCAGAGAAAACCCTAGAATCGATTCTTCCGATCTTCGGATATATGGGGGATGTGATCTCATTGATTCTGATTGTTCTGGTGTCCGTTTTGGTTCCGGCGATTGGTTCGGCGTCGGATAGCTTGCTCTCGCCCAAGGGGGTGAATTATGAAGGTACCCAAATCGAAACCCAGGTTTTTGTTTTCTAAAAAATGGCATTTTTTTTTTGTTAATTCCGGATTTTGTATCAGAATCGGTAGAATTGATGGCATTGGATTTTCTGTTCTTGATAACAATTTTTTGGGAATTGGTGGGATGTGGGTTGTGGAATTTAGCCATCGATCGATGAGGAGAAATACCAACAGAACTTTTTTGTTTGGTATCGTGGCTTATTCCACTTGTTGTTGAGCTGAAGACCATCGTTGGAGTGTTGGGATAAGCTGAGAAATTGCATTGTGGAGCACAAGGATTGATTTCCCGATTTATACGACCTTTGTAGGAAAGTGGGTTCACTCATATACTCCCCTATGGATTAATGGGAGGTTGGTAATTTGTTATTTGATAGTTTTTTATTAGTGATAATTTCCCAGTTTATCTCACCTTTCTGGAAAACTGGGTAATTAGTGGTAATTGGAGGTTTATTATTATTATTATTATTATTATTATTATTATTATTATTAGTAGTAGTAGTAGTAGTAGTAGTAGTAGTAGTAGTAGTAGTACTACTATTACTACTACTGCTACTACTGCTATTATTGGTTGTGGCGGTAAACTTGTGGGGAAAATGGTTCTGTTTTGATATTCGCAGCATACTGATTCACGTATCATTATGGTGACACTGCTGAAGGAATGTGGTGTTGCTTTATTATTTGCAGTGGCTGCTTTGATGGCTATGAAGAAGGACCTGGTTGATAAATTGCATGTGTTGGATGGATGGGATATTAATTCAGTTGACCCTTGCACTTGGAGTTTGATTGGATGTGACTCAACCGGCTTTGTGATTGCATTGTAGGCTTATGTTGTTCTCTTTGACATTTTTTTTTTCTTTTGATCTTGTCTTCTGCATCTTGAGGATACCTTTTCGGCCTTCTGATTATTTTGTATTTTTTGGGTGCATTATTAATTGTGCTTGGTGCGTGTAAATTGGGTTGTGCATGGTGGGTGGGTGGTATATCCTTTGCTAGATGTGATCATCAAGAGAATAAAGTTTGTTTACATAAGTTTTTTATGTTATTGGCAGAGAAATGCCTAGCCAGGGTTTGTCTGGAGTTCTCTCTCGTAGCATTGGGAATTTGAGTAATCTGCAGACAATGTGAGTTCCTAAATGATCTTTCCGTTGAATAATAACTTCCATTTGATGTTGCACATGGTCTTGACCTAATTTTCTAGGACATGCTCTTTATTAGGATTTAGGCTATTGAGTAATTGTGAAGTCTGCCATTGTGGGCGATATGAATGACTGAACACTAGGTCCCATAAATAGTGATATAGCTAAACTAGCCAAAAGCTAGGTGCCAAAATACGACAAGTTTATGCTGATGTTGTTTCATTGTACTTGTTGTTTTCTATCATCATCATAATTATCATTATTTCAACATTTTCCATAAAACAAACATAAAAAATGAAATAACATTGATCATAAAACAAACATAAAAACAGAAGTGATACAAGTAATAATGGTGATTATGATGCTGCTGCTATTATTTTAGGGCATCAAATGAAGCATATCAATATAAATGAGGCATTTTGAAGTTCATCTATTTGATTTATTTCTTTTTTCTAAGAATGCAGCCTATAAAAAAAATCCCTACTGTGTTGCTTTCTATGTTGTACTTTTAGGTTTCTTTTTTTTCTCACTGATGATATTATTATTTTTTAATTAGTGTGCCTTCTATGACATATATGATGTTGTCTTGCACCTTTTGAGGAATTTTGGGTACTTATTCTAAATTCTATTGATGTCGTTGTCATTATTATCAATTGTTATTTTTATTTTTAATTCATATTTGGTCATTATTACAGTTTTCCACTATTGACTTGTAGCCATAGTCACCAATATTTTGAAAATATCGTGATATTATCGACATTTTCAGCTAGGCCGATAATATCGGCAAAATATCGTGATATTTTCAAAATATTGCCAAAATGAAAATATTGCAATATTATCACAATATTTTGTGTTTTTTATAAAAAATCTAAGTTCAAGGCTCTCCAGGCCTGTGATGATTCATTTAGACCATTGATGCATCGTATAAAAAAATCATAACAATTTGCAATGTATGCAATGATACCAACATGATTTTCAAAGGCACATTCATTCATACCAATTTAACAATGTGCATGAATTACCACAATCATATGCACGTGTTCACCATCCATGTGTAAGTGCTTTCATGAAATCACTTAACACACATGCATTCATCCAAAATTCATAAGTACATGAGAACATTTATGCATGACTGTACATGCCAAACACACATCGATTTCATGTGTGCACATGTACTGGAAACCAATTCATAAATGCATGATAATCAAACATGACCCATAAATGTAGGCACATGAAACTTTTCATTCATAACATATGTTAACATCCGCACACGTGAACATAACTCGAACCTAGGAATTTAATTTCAGGGTTGCACACATTCATATCATGCATGCACCTGTACCAAAACAACTTTGCAATAACATATTAACAGACATCAAATATCTCATATGTTACCAATTCTACAGCACAAACACCGATGCCCCAGTTCATTCACTCCATTCTTGGTTCTATTTCATTATAATATGCAGGTTCCAGTTAACATGATTGAGCAGTGTACATATCCACCCAAACGGGTAGTGACGTATTACAAAAAACGAACTCTACAGCCCTACTAGAGCCTGCTAATCTCGAACCCAATATGTGCATGAGATAAGTCTTCACATGTTCAACAACCAAGTACAGGAATATCAGAATAATAAAAAGAATACAATACAAACTACCATAGATGTACGTTATATTGGAAATACAATTTATGTAACATATGTTTCGAAATATCAACAGTAAACGGTTGCAGTTGAAACAGGTTACAGTTGAATAATAAAGCTTTATATTCGGCCAACCTAAATACTTAAAATTTTTGAATGTCTTCAATGTGTAGTATGTATGGTTTCATATCATGTTAGGACAACAAAAACAACCAAACAATGTACATCATTATGAACGATCTATCTTATGCTGCCATTACATATACCTGTTTATAATCATAAGGGAGAAATCGATTTACACAACATGAATGGGTTATTAATCATGAAATCAAACTCCAAAATTAACTCGTGAATGACACTTGGATCTATAATAATTCAAACTCGTTGAAGCAAACATATACAATTGCAATTAGGCAGTCGTTGGTTTCTGTCACTCAAGTCTACACTTGCAGCTAACTGGTGTAAACCTGAAGCCACCAATTTTCATCATTGAACTGACCCAAAAACAAGTAACAATAATGATTTTGATCACTAAATTTTCACATAATCATATTATCCATGAAACATAGATGGTAATGCTGTTATTGATCTAAAAATAATATTAATTAATGCATACTCAGAAACTACTTTTGCTTATTGAATGTACACACAGATTAATAACCATTGTAACACACAAATTCTGAATTTAAAATAGAATGGAACCTGCGATACATTTAACTCAACATCGATTTAACGTACTTTTTAATCTAGCATCTTATTAACTTAAACAGGTTGTTTAATTTAGAGGGCACGCAGTGCAGTTCCCAACAACCTGATTTGTGGTTCAAGTTCATCTCAAGATGCTGACTCTCATCATCATGATGAACAACAAGATACCATCTCAAGACACAAATGAAATTATTATGTAAGACCAGAAATTATAGATAAAGCATGTCACGATAACAAATTCAAAATATATGACTCTTAAATTGTGGAAGCACCCACCCAACGCTTGGGCAGGACACTTTCCGAATCGGCTACCAGTCTAAAAATCTAAAATCTCAGAATGTAAGATCAGCAGTGCCATACCCGGTTTGAGCCTATACCATAGTTTTTATTCAACTAGTAAGGTTTATGATTCAGAACAGTATCCAGACATCTGTTGACAGGGGGTTCCCTGCTGATCCTCATATCTTTAAAATGAACAACATCTAAAGTGCATTATGTAAATGTTTTAGATTTAAAGCATGCAGAATGTATACTTAAGATATTTCAGGAACATAGGCTTAAGAGTGTCACTCTGGTTCCCTAACTATCACCATTGCTCTCACGAACTGTAAATGCAATTAAGATTTATTTTGATACTACTCATAACTGGTTTAGTCCAACCCTAAACACCTTAATACAACTAAGAAAATCATAAACTTCATCAGACCCATGATATAAAATGACACTTCACGGTCCTGAAGTTATGGTGAACCAAGCTGTTGATATGAAACTTTATCATACATAAACAAAAATTTAACCCAACTGTTGCAACTTAGTATAAAACCCATGATCAAGACTACTGTATTCAAATGAAAACTGTAAAACAAAATACTATACATAAAATAACTTAATGTTCATGGGTTTAAATCTATCAACATTCATGTACACGAGAATCAAATTTGCTTTAAGAGAATTGTGCTTACCCCTAAAATCGACAGATCAAACACCAAATTAGGCTAATCAGGTGCTTCTATACTGATTTCCTAAATTAATACATGCCAAACCAAAATCTGTGTAGAGCACGCATGTAAAATCAAGAATTTGCATTTACACAAGTTAAACCCTTATTGTCGTCCGAGTTAGGGCTTCCCCTGTAACCCACCTCAACATGACCGAACACATTCAATACCTAACAAAAAAAATTACAGAGATCCTACCTGTTCCAGCAAGAGGAGGTTGTTGCAGCGAGAGAGGCTGAGGAGGGCCAACCACGATGGTCGACCACGGCGTCGAGGCTCCAGCGACTGCAGGCCATCGTTGATGGCTTGCGCAGAGGGAGACGAGAGAGAGAGGAAGAGATAGGGCGAGAGAAAGAGGGGAGCGGGAGGTGAAAAGGGCTCGGGACCCCCCTTTGTAGGAGGGGCGACCCCCAAAATGAAAGGAGGAGGTGGTTATCCCCCCGCCTTTCATCTTTGGCAGTTGCGCCCAAAACCCCCATGTTAACTTTCACGATTTGGCGTGTTAGGGTTCTGAACCCTAACACGCCACTTTATCAGGCAACCTCTTATCAAATTTGTTTTTGTTTTTTATTTTTATTTTTTAACGACTCTTAACAAGGGGCGCGACCCCGGATCCGGACCCGAGACACGGGATCCAGCTGTTGGTTTGGACCTGCGCCACCTTTGCGATGCGGGTCTGCAGGTTGGATCCAAATATATTTTATTGTTATATTATTTATTATTTCATTTTATTATATATATATATATGATATTATATATATGTATATATGGACCCTAATTGATATGGATCCTAGATCCAATCTATTTATAAATCTCTACAAGAGATCCGAATCTAAGGATCCAAGGTTTTCTTTATACTGTGAATTGGAACTATGGATCCAAATTAAGGTTCATGGATCCAAAAGACTATCGTGGATTGTAACAAATTATTATAGATCCAAACATTAAAAATTTTAATTGGATCCATACTATATTAAATTCTCCGATGTCCAGGATCCAAACGAAGTAATGTGGATCCAAACATCGCCTAGGCTATTACTGATCTTAATAAAGTGTTATAGATCCAATATACGAATACAAATAACACATACAATAATAAAAATATCCTTTTACCAGTTTAAGGACATAGATTTCAAGTTTATTTATTTGATAAAAATCACGAGTATTACATATTGTGCTTCATCTATAAATGGTAATGATACCCATCACCACAATTCTCAATCCAAGCTCTAAGCCATCATCCTTGCACATTGCATCATTCTCTGTTTTCTCGAGATTTTATGCATCCCTGAAGAGTGCAGTTCCATCCAAAATCAGCGGTTACAACACCCTTTTTTCATGAAACTACCATAGAGGAGTACAGCTAATTGCTCGAGTCATGTGTCACCCACAAAAATTTAGCTCAATCCAAGCTAATTCATGCTCACATAGTGATCCACAACTTTGTGCATGATTCATTTCTTTCATCCAAGCTCATCTTTGTTTACTCTGTTTGTGGGAACCCCACAGTGGCAAGGTTGGTTTTTGATAGGCTCCTCAAACCAACAGTTTTCTCATGCAATTCCATGATAAGAGGGTATGTGATTAATGGTCTAAATCAGGAAGCCTTGGATTTCATTCACCAGAGAAAAGCAGGATTTGAGCCAGATTCTTACACTTATTCATGCATTCTCAAGTCCTGTGCTTCATTGCCAGACCATGAACATGGGAAGAACATACATCAGCTCGCTAAAGAGAGTGGGCTTGATGCTGATTTATGTCTGTAATGCACTTATTTCCATGTATTCGAAATTTCGATGCTTATCAGAAGCAGTCCAAGTATTTAGTAAAATGCCACAAAGAGATCTGGTTTCTTGGAACTCAATAATTGCGTGCTATGTACAGAATGATTTAGGTGAAGAAGCAATGGAAGCTCTGAAGGAAATGTTGGAGGGTTTCAGGCCGGATCAGGTGACTGTAATCAGCATTCTGCCTGTCTGCTCTTATGCTGCTGGTAGACGGTTACACAGTTATGTTGTTACCAATGGTTTTGGATCCACTGTAGTTATTGTCAATTCTCTGATTTCTATGTATGGGAAGTGTGGAAAAGTTGATGAAGCACGACGTGTATTCGATAATTTGAAAGCCTCAGAATTCTTCATGATATGGAAATTGCAGGAATGTGTGTAGACGAAATCACATATAGTGGAATTATCTCTGCCTTTTCTCAGAATGATCAGCCTCATGATGCTTTGACAATCTTCTTTCAGATGCTCAGCACAGGTCTCAAGCCTGATCCTGTAGCTATTGCCAGCATACTTCCAGCTTTATCAGATATGCAGAGTCTTGACTGCTGCAAAGAAATTCATGGGTATTCTTACAGAAACGGGCTAGAATTAGATATGAGAGTTAGGAATGCTCTAGTCTCTGTTTATAGCCAATGTGGATCAATAAAGAGTGCAGAAAAAGTTTTTGCCAAAATAATAAAAAAAGATGTGATCTCTTGGAGTTCTATGATCGTGGGATATTCACAGAATGGCTGCTTCAGTGAAGCCATTAGAGTTTTCAGAAAGATGTGCCAGAGTGATATAAGGCCAAATCCAATTACAATTACCAGTATCTTATCTGCATGCACAGGAGTCGCTAGCCTGACACGTGGAAAAGAAGTGCATTCATGGATGCTGAAACTCGGGTTTCATGATCGTACCTTCATGGGAAGCACACTCGTTGACATGTATGCAAAATGTGGAAGAACGTAGATTCACGAATGGTGTTCAATGCAATGCCTGAAAAAAATCTGGCGTCATGGAATGTTATGATTGCTGGATACGTGGTTCATGGGCAAGGCGATAATGCTCTAAAACTGTTCAAGATGGTTGAGCATCCTGCTGAAATCACCTTTCTTGCTGCACTGTCTGCTTGCAGCCATGGAGGACTAGTAAAAGAAGGCATTCAGATTTTTAATAGAATGCAGATCTTAAAAGTAAGACCCAAACAAGACCACTGTGCATGTATGGTGGATATACTCGGGTGTGCTGGCCATCTGGATCAAGCATTAGTTTTGATCAAGGATAGGTCGGCGGAAGCTGATGTTAATGTTTGGGCGGCTCTGCTTGGGGCATGCAGAATCTACCATAATTTAGAGCTTGGAATTTACTCAGGAGCGCAGATGCTTGAATCAGGATGCAACAATCCAGGGCTCCATGTCTTATCAAATATTTTTGCAGATTTTGAGAGATGGGAAGATGTGGAAACCTTAAGGAAATCGATGAAGGAGAAGGGAGTGAGAATAAAAGTTGGCTGTAGCTGGATAGAAGTGAACAACGGAGTACACACCTTTGCTGCAAGAGACAGGGCACACCCTGAGTGGGAGCATGTTCATCAAATGTTGAGGGATCTGAACAACCAGATTAGGGATATCACGTTGTCGTTTTACCCATGGTGAAGGCTTCACCATACTTCACCTTTTGCAGCAAATGGTCAGGTAACAAATGACAATCCCAGGAGTGCTTTTCCTTCCGAGGTTCAAGTGTGCATGTGATTCATCACTTCTAATGAAAATCAAGTTAAAAAATGTGGCAGGGCCTGATTCTGGTAACAGTGCAGATGGTTTCATTTTTAAAGGGAGCTCCTCACAGTAAACCCAATTTTGAAAAAAGCACAAAAGTACCACTGCATACATGACATACACATGGACATATCTAGTGACACAAAAAACACTTTTGCCAACCAAACTTTATATTCTGAGGAGCTGTTCAGATACAGAATGTCTTTACAAAAATGAAGGGAATCGTAACAAAATTTCTCTTCAAGAATACAACAGGTAGAATGGTAGTTTCTCTCTCAACATCATGTCCTGATCCTCAGAGGAACACAGAGGCTGGAAACAACACAATCATCAGATCCACTTATTCAGGAACTCAACTTAAAAGAAATATCCAAATCCTCATGGATTTTATTTTTTATCATAAAGACAAAGTAGGTGGGATTTTCTTCTAAGCAGACTTTGTAACTTCATGTATTGCATTTGCTAGGTAGCTGACATTTCCTGTGGTGACACCTGCCATACTGTAAAAGCCAAAGGAAATTCAGACTCAGGCGAAAGCAATAGAAAACAAAGAGCACTAATTTAAGTCAAGTGTGAAAGACAAGACGGAAAAGATCACCTTATGCGACCATTACGAGTCATATAAATATGGAACTTGTTTGTCAAACAATCAACCTGTTCTGGTGCCATTCCACTGTAGCAGAACATACCAATCTGTTTTGAAACAAGATAGATCAGCAAAACCTTTATAGGTCAACATTCTAAGTAGCTTATGACAGAGTCAAGGGTGCTTCTAGTTCAGATGTGCATAAGCATATTTTCATCCTGCAGCTTATTTCCTGAGTTTTTGTTGTACTTTTAACATTATTTATATGCAAACAAGTATTGTTGTCCTTTTCAAGCCATGCAAGGAGATGAACTTTTAATTTTTAACTGAGCTACTATTCTGTGTTCTGTATGTAGACACAGAGTACCTAAGTAGGCATGCACATGTGCTTTTATGAATGACTGCTTTTATGAATCTGAGGTGTGTCTGATATAAATCCTGCTTGCCCTTCGTTGCTTTTTTTTTTTGCATACTGTTTTCATTATTTAAAAGGAGCACCTTGTATAAGGATGATAAGAATCTTCTCACTTCAGGGAGATATGTGATGCTGGGGCATCATTCATCCCACAAGCCACAATGTATGAATACATGCAAGATGCAGTGCATTAACCACACGAAGAAAGGTAAAGAGTGCATACGCATGCATGTTTAAACATGAGGCTATGCACAGACCATATATTATAATATTAACAAAGCATCATGGAGAACCTGATTGGTGATGTGCTCCCATGACAGAGGAGAACCAAGTTTCTCAAGATTATCACGAAGGGAAGTTCGCATTCCAATGATCCGATCAGCCATACCCTAAAATATGAGAAACAGAAAACACTCAACATTTGACAGCAGAAAATCAATCTTATAACACAGCAAACTCTTATTCTTTTACCTTCACTTCCTTCAACCAAAGGTTTTTCAAGTCTGGGTCACCAAGTATGGTAGAAACCAGAAGTGCACCATGAACTGGTGGATTACTGTACATAGGCCTCGCAATTTGTTGTAATTGACTCTTTACGACTACTGCTTGCTTTTCATCTTCACAAAGAACACTGCATCCAGCAAAGAAACTTCTGATTAGGCATGACATACTGGTCAGTCATCAAGTTCGTTCTTTTGGATCTTATGAATTTTGTTTCCACTTTTTTATACATCCATTCCAATTTATTCATATTATCTGTTATTATAAGTAGTAGTTCAATAAACAGCATATCAGGTTTTTAACTAGCAGAATTGTTAAACTAAATCGCCCAACATTCAACTTTTATAGTCCCTAATTGTTTATATCCTAGTTCATTGAATCAAATTAGTTATTTCTTCTAAAGAGACCCTAAGTACTAAGTTCTGAAAAGATTCTGATCCCTGTCAAAAATTTCCCTTATAATACATAGTATATGAATTCTACTTGAATTTCAGAAAACCAACTACCCGTAGGTAAAGCTGCAGATTTAAAGAAATATAACTTTATTAAAAGAAATAATATTTTATATGAAAAAGAAAAACTCTTATATACATAGAAGAGCTGGTTATTGTATGTAGTTTCCAAACAAAAGATCAAGCATCAATTCTTCTTTTTAAGCTCACCAAAATAAGCATTTCTTAATTAACTGAGCAAGCTGGGGCTTGACTCATACATCAACTATCCAATGTTGACACCAAATGCCCATGTCCCTAACAGATATGCTATCTGATGTAGCAAAAAGGGCATGTGAACAGGGATCATAAATAGAAAGAAGTGGATTTTTTTCAAATTAAACAAAAGAAACTAAACATAGGAACCATAATCTATTGAAACAATCCAACAAATGAATTAGTTTGGAGACAGAGGGTTTTAAACTTCAAATACCTAAGACACCCAACCCGTTGTCCATAAAGCCCCATGTTTTTAGCATATGACTGGGCACACCCAATTAGATGACCATCCTCCAAAAATATTCGAATTGCTCTTGCATCTCTCTCAGGATCACCACTTGCAAATCCTTGGTAAGCCATGTCAAAGAAGGCAAAATGATTCTTTGCCTAAAAGCAGAAAAAGCAGATTATATACTGGGACCAAATATTCAGTTGTTTCTTTTAATATTTAAAAACATGCTCAAAGGATGAAGGAACGAACCTTGAATTGATATGAGATCTCTTTCCACTGCTCCTCAGAAGGATCTACACCAGTCGGATTATGAGCACAAGCATGAAGTAGGAAGAAAGATTCATTGGGAGCATTCTAACCACAAATTCAAAACAACAGTGGAAAAATAATATTTAGCACACTGTCATTCAGTAGGAGAATGGTGAATCCAATACCATTAAAATGATTGATCATTGTGTTTGAATATACACACAGATAAAATCAATTTGAACATGTTCTGTGTACCTTCACATCATCCATTAGTGCTGCAAAGTCTAAGCCCCTTGTCTCTGGATGGTAGTAATGAAAAGTTCTCTGCGGAACTTGGGCATCTCTCCAGATGTTATGATGGCTAATTAACCAACAGATTAGCAAATTAAAAAATAACAAAGAAATTCAAAAGAAAAAAAGAAAAAGGTAAACATATGCAGTGCTAATATGAAAGTGGCTCTCTTAACCATGATGTAGAAGTCATTTGTATACGTCTAATTTGATGATAAAAGAAAGCAAATTAGGTTGTAACTCTCAAAACCGATAAGAAATCGAACACCACCATATAAACAGAGGATACACCTAGTAAATAATCATGTAATTTTTTCTCAGTACCCAAAACACAGAGCTACAATTTTGAATAAAAAATTGAGATACAGGGTTCACACTTCACATTAGAAGGATTCATGCAAAATAAAATACCCAAAATGCTTACTTTGCCCAGGTTGGAACAGGTATGTAAATCTGGGAATCTGGCTTGAAACGTTTCTGAAAATCTGCAAAGAGCCTGCATGCGCCAGTCCCAGAGAGTGCTTGCACTGCAGCAATCCTTTTGTCTTTGATGAACTCTGAATTCTCTCCATATGCCAGCTTCAATGTTTCCTCAATCATCTTCACACTTCCCCCCATGGGAAGATACTCCCTAGTGACAAACGAGAAAAAGTGTATTGAAGGGGAATGAAAGCAGGCAAAACACCTTAACAAAAACAGAAACAACTACATGACGTCAAATGAGTTTTTTGACATGAAATGATATCTTTTTTTATGTTTTCATCATCTCATTTAAGAGAGAGAGAGAGAGGGAGGTGGGGGTCGATTGGAGAGAGAAACCCTCTCATTTCACTTACAAATATTACAAAAATACCTTCACATATGAGCAATACAAAACTTTTTACATCAATTGTATCATATTAATATATTATGTTTTTATAAATGCATAATATAAAGTACAAAAAAGCTTGTTAAGTGAGATATATAAAATATGTAATATTAATACAAAACATTATATATATGTACTGTGTCGCCGTGTCATATCAGTGTCACGTACATGTACATGTATTTTTGTGAGAGATTATCAATGAAACTTGGAGAACTTGCACTTCATCTTCCATTCCAGTCAGAAGAAATGGTTCTCAGAACAACAAATGTTCACACTTTTACTCCATTTAAACTTTGTTCATGATTCGAATGTAGAAAACAGAAGCCAAACAGGATCTTGATATGTTTTACCATTTTAATTCAATTTTTATTTGTTTATTAAATTAAGTTATCTTAATTTTTCATAAAAGGTTGTTCTAGATGGAGGTCCAAAATTTTGGAATTCGAACCAAGTGATCATATTAAGCAATATTACTATAATTCAGTTTTCAAGGTTTTAAAACAAGTTTCTGAATTTATTTAAATAGATTAGGCAAGCAATTTTAACAATTTCCTTAGTTAAAGATACCTTAACCTATGAAACAAGAAATAACAAAAGGTAAAAAATCCAATGAGGAAACAGCTAAATTTTTTGAAGTTATCAAATAGTTAGCTGTCCTTTTTTAGCTGGAAACTATGTCACACAGGTACTCCACTTTGGCTCTCATTCTGTATTCACTTATACTCTAGTCATACAACAACAACAACTACGCCTTCATCCCAAAACAAGTGGGGTCGGCGATATGAACCAAAAAAGAAAATCATTCTGAGTCTTCCGCATGAATCCTTCTCCTCCAATCATTTTTATCCAATGTCATGTCCTCGGTGAGGTTCAAAGCAATCATATCCTTTCCTATCATCTCCATCCAAGTCTTCTTAGGCCTACCCCGACCTCTTTTAACTAATATATTTTCCCATTTCTCCATCCTTCTAACTGGAGCATCATTAGGCATTCGCCGAATATGTCCAAACATCGTAAACGATTCTCTCTCATCTTATTTTCAATGGATGCAACGCCTACCTTCCTACGTATCTCTTCGTTTTGAATCTTATCTTTTATTGTATTTCCACACATCCATCTAAGCATACGCATCTCAGCTACACTCATTTTTTGAATATGATGTCTCTTGGCAGCCCAACATTCCGTACCATATAGTAAAGCGGGCCTAATAGTTGTCCTATAAAACTTTTCCTTCAACCGCAATGGCATTCTACGATCGCACAACACTCCAGTTGCACTTTTTCATTTCATCCACCCAACTTTTATCCTATGATTTACATCTCCATCAATTTCTCCATACTTTTGAATGATAGATCTCAAATATTTGAAACAGTCATCCATCGGTGTCATCCATCGGTATTTCTTGCTCACCAAGCTTCACTACACTCCCATCACTACTTCGGTGCTTACTAAACCGACATTCCATATATTTTGTCTTACTCTTACTCAACTTAAAACCTCTTGCTTCCAATGTTTGTCTCCATAATTCTAACTTAGCATTAACCCTAGCTCTAGACTCATCAATCAAAACAATATTATCATCAGCAAACAACATACACCATGGTACATTTTCTTGAATTGATCTCGTAAGCTCATCCATCACTACAGCAAATAGGAAAGGGCTTAATGCATATCCTTGATGTAACCCAACCATTATAGGAAAATTGGTTGTCACCCCTCTACAAGTGCGGACATTGGTTATTACTCCTTCGTACATATCTTTAATTATATTAATGTACTTGAGAGAAACACCTTTCTTCATCATTGTCCACCAGAGAACATCCCTAGGTACTCTATCGTATGCCTTCTCCAAATCAATAAAAACCATATGCAAATCTTTGTTCCTCTCTCTATATCTCTCAATAAGTTGTCTAAGAAGATGTATAGCTTCCATAGTTGATCTTTCAAGCATAAAACCAAATTGATTCTTCGATATCATGACAACCTTCCTCAACCTATACTCAATCACCCTCTCCCAAAGTTTCATAGTATGACTCATGAGTTTTATACCACAATAGTTTGTACAATCTTGTATATCACCCTTATTCTTATATAGAGGCACCAAAGTATTTTTCCTCCACTTATTAGTCATCTTATTTGTCCGTCAAATCTTGTTAAAAAGATTTGTCAATCATTCTAAACCTTTCTCACCCAAGCATTTTCAAGCCTCGATAGGTATACCATCTGGGCCAACTACCCTTCTTGATTTTATTTTCTTCAAAGCCTCTGCAATTCCTTTCTTTTGAATCTTGCGTATGAAGTCACGATTCATCTCATGAAAAGGAATGGAGAAGTCTCCAAGATCCTGAGCATGACTTTCATTAAATAGCTTATCAAAATAATCTTTCCATCTCTCCTTAATCTCCCCATCTTTGACTAAAACCCTTTGTGTTTCATCTTTGATACATCTAATAATACCTAGATCCCTCGATTTCCTATCTCTCATCTTTGCAAGCCTATAAATATCCTTCTCGCCCTTTTTGGTATCCAACTTGTCATAAACCTCCTTATATACCTTATCCCTCGCGTTTCGAACTACTTTTTTAGCTTCCTTCTTTGCTATCATATACTTCTCCAAATTCTCATTATCACGACTCTTACTTAGATTTCTATAACACTCTCTTTTAACCTTAATAGCTAATTTGACATCCTCGTTCCATCATGATGTATCTTTACCTAGCGGTGCACCGCCTTTAAACTCACCCAATACCTCCTTAACCACCTTTCCCATGCCACCCGCTATCTTATTCCACATTGATTCTGAATCCTCCTCGAGATACCAATCAACTTCCTTAACTACCTGCTCTACAAACATTCCTTGTTTAGCTCCTTAATTCTAGGATCTATCCTATGTCTATCCCTTTTGCGGCATTTTCTAATTCTAAGATCTAAAATTAAGACTATGTTGTGTAGCTACACTTTCTCCCGATTTAACCTTACAATAGATGCAACAACCCCTATACTCTAGTCATATTGAAAAAATTATAAAATGAATGTATCCCTGTATCAGCAGCCATATCCATGTAACATAGGTAGGAAAGCACAACTTTCATAATTTAGAAATTAATATAAAAAAAGTTATTGGCAACATCAATGAAGGTAGGCATTAATTTTTTCCAACTTCATGACATAAATTATAAATAATTAAATATAAAGGAAATTTATTAAATAAACGAAATATGTGAAAATTTGTTGAAATGCAAAAATATTCTGGAAAAATCTGACAATAATTTGCTTTAACGATTTTGGTTTGTAAATATTTACGTTTAAGTTTTATTATAAAAAAATGAAGTAAATAATCTCACAAATCTAATGGATTGGAATTGTGTGAATTGAACACCCAAGCAACGAGGTTCAACCTCTAAAAGATAACTATACACAATACATATAGTAAAGTTATGTCATAAAATTGACAGTAACATTCTCAAACTATTTTAGACGTGAAATAAAACTATTTTAGACGTGAAATATTAAGATTTAGGATTTACTCAAAAAACAAAATGAAGTTGGAAGATTTTACAAATTTAACAAAAAAAATTTTACCTTGATCCAATGTTTGAGCAACAAGTTTTAGCTTCTAAGCATAGTCACCTATATTGTTCAAGGTATTATCTCGGCGAGGTATTTCTCATAGAGATTTTCAAGAGTTGAAAAACCTCAGGAGTTTAAAATTTTAAAAAAATATCAATAATAACCAAAAAGATAAGAAAATAATAAGTTTGGAATTATTTTAATTCCAAAAATATAAAGAAGCAAGTTTTAAAGGTTTTAAATATATAAAAGAAACAAAAAAATAGGAAATGGAAACTCAAAATATAAAAAAGAGTTTTTCTCAAAAATGTCATGATATTATCATGATAATATCATGATATCACGATATTCCCTTTAATATCGGCTACCTTAAAATATCAGTATTTCTCACGATATTTTCAAAATATTGTTGATATTGGTGATAGTGCTTCTAAGGTATGTTGTGCCTATTAACCTAAGGCTATGAGCGGTGGCAGAGCTAGGAATCTAAACTAGGGTGGGCACAAATGCATAATGAAAAGGGAAAATAAAAACACAAGTATTGACCTCATTTAAAAACCCAAAATAAAACACCTAAATGTTAATTTAAAAAAAAAAACTGCAAAAAAGCCTAAAACTTAATTAAATATTCATGCTACTTAAAAAAGCTAAATAAAAACCTAAATCTTAACCCCTAAATCTTGACAAACATCATTCATATATATAATAATTAAATTAATACTAATATTCTAAGTTTATAACTAAAATCAAGCATGTGGAATCAAGTTTAATGTTGATCGAAATGTAAAAACACAAGAATGTCTAAATGCTAACTGAAAAAAAATGCATAAAAAACCCTAAAACCTAATGAAATATTCATGGTTATAAAAATTAAATCAAAAAGCTAAATCCTAAACAAACATCATTCACACACATATATATATATATATATATGCTAATTGAAAAAAAAAATCCCTAAATTCTAAGTTTCTAACTAAAATCAAGCATGTAGAGTTATCCATTATATTTAATGTTGATTAAAAATAAAAACACAAAAACTAATGTTGCATTCATCTCATTTGCAAAAACAAAATAAAAAAACTCAATTGCTAATTGGAAAGAAAAAAACCCTAAAATCCTAAACCCTAAAAAAAAAGCACAAGAAGAAGAAGATGGAGTGCCCACCACTTCATGACCGTTGGAGAGCCCGCTGGACATCGGACTCAGACGACACGATTGGGGCTTGGGATATATATATATATAGATATATATATATAGAGAGAGAGAGAGAACACATTACAGATGTTGCGCCTGTAATAACTGGGAAATCTAGAGGTTCTGGGCCTAAGATCCATTACCCAGATCCAAAAGAAATAGATAAGTAAGATATTAAAAAATATATATATAGTTACTAAATAAATAAAAAAGGTGGATTTTGGGTCAAATCCACAGTTGGACCCAAATGGATCCAACTGTGGATCCGACAGTTCACTGCCAACCCGGATCCATGTTAGGATGGATCCAACACTATAAAGCCAACTCGGATCCACGTTAGAGTGGATTCGGTATCGCAGGTCACGGGGTTCGGACCCGGACCCGGCCCTCTATTAATAAAGCGTCGATTATAAGAATCGTGCCTAGGGCACGATTCTTGCTAAAGAAAATCAAGAAGGGGAGAGGAGGGGGTTACAGAAGGTAACTGACCCCGTCGTTCTCGGAGAGATAAGGGGGGGTTCGCTCGATAAAAAGGAGATTAGAGAGGGTCTCGCCCTCTTCACTCTGCTCATCGCCTCTCAGATCGTCGTCATCTTCTTTTGGCCACGGTTTTAGGGAGAGTCTGTCACTTTACCTAGGGTGGTGTATTTGACACAGCTGTTGTTTTGGTATACCAAGGAAGTGACACTTGTGGGTGTGGGGTGTCTCTTATATCCCCGACATTAGATGTGGAAGTCTAATATTTCGATGGATGGTGTTGTTTCCTGATATCGGTTGAGGGCTAAGTTTAAAACTCAGTAATAAAATATAAATTATGTGTTAAGTTACCCTGAGAACCTAACTTGACCTCAGGGATTTTACCTGTTTGGTATATCCGCGGGCAACGGTAATTAAAAAGAGGAACTTAAATTGTATGCATTAAATAGGGCATGCATATGGAAAAAGAAACTTTAATGAAAGATAATAAAATATTAATGCATTGCACATAAATCATGCATATTCATGCTATGCATTAGAACATGCATATGTCATCTGATCCCTTAATTGTTATATGTTTGGTGGATGCGTGATGTTAACTTCTAATGCATGTTAAATGCTCTGTTCTACTTGAATTGTAATTCATGATATTGATTAATGTTCTTTTATGCCTAATAGATGCACTATACTATATGAATGCATACCTGAATTATGTAATTGTCATAATTGCATTCCTCTGAATCATTACATGAATTCATATCTATGGTTATGAGATATTTAAATGCCGCTAACGATGTTACATGCCAGTTAGCTTCTGATACATTATTGACTGTCATAACGTAGACTTATTTTTGTATATGCTGAAAATCACACTCGGCACCCGCACCACACACTTGACACGTGATATACCTGTAAGAAAAATTACAGTAATTCCTACTTAGACAATGGTAGTCTAATTCCTATAAATTTATCATTTTTAAGGTGAAGAGTAGAGTTTATGAGTAACTACAGGATGAGGCATCAGATCGAGATTTTGAAATGCAATTAACGTTTTGACTTGCTCCCCCTGTAATATTCTGGAATGCTTAACCTTATAGTATGACTTGTTTCTGCTGTATTGAAGAAAAAAAAATCTCAAATTTTGGGTTAAGATTTCGGGGCGTTACAACGCCTGCGCCGGATATAGTCGTCGAGCGGAGAAGATACTCGTTGGATTGTGAGAGAGAGAGAGAGGGGGCGGGGGGCACTTTCGTGACACTTGGTGGGTGAGGCCCGAATGGTGCCCACCCTAACCCAGGCCACTCTTTAGAGTTTCGGGTCAGGGTGGGCACTACCCACCTTGATCCAATAGCCCCATAAGGGGTTTTTCCAGGTCAGGGTGGGCACGTGCCCACCTTGGGCCCCATGTGGCTCCGCCACTTGCTATGAGTTCTGATTTAGCTTTTCAGTATCAAATTTGACCTTTTCTAGATCTTGCATGTGATTTGTGGTGAAACCAATATACAAGAATAAGGAAAAAGAAAAACAGAGCACATGGAGGACAATCAACTAACTCGACCACAATTCAATTATACACGACTTTTAACATTTTTAACATTCACTTAAGGTTTGTGGTAAATCCTACCTGGCTCGAGGAAGAAGATTCAAAACCTTTAAGGCACTTTTCCTTTTTTCATATCTTTACATACTCACCTTTTTTCACTGAAGCATTTATATTTTGTACCATCTTAGGAGTCGTATCTTAAGCATCAATCTCTAAACACTCATAGACGAACAGATCATAGCCATTGGTTTTGAAATCTTATAATTTGATTAATTAATCGACATAAAATATGAAAGAATTACATGATGCCACCAGTGGTGGAGCCAAGATTCTAAACTAGGGTGGGCACAAATGCAAAGTAAAAAAGAAAAATTAATTACTAATAAATTATACTAATTCATGACATTTAAAATAAATAAATCAAAATTCTAATCCTACAAGCTTTATAGATTATGCATTTATGCTAACTCATAAAAAAACCTAATATTCTAACCAAAATCAAATTAAGCAATATTCATGGATTCATGCCTAATGGTAATTAGAAAAAACACAAAAAAAACTAAAACCATAACTAAACATTTATGTCATTCTAAAAAACAAATCAAAATCCTAATTCCTACAAACATCATAGATTATGCATTTATGTTAATTGATAAAAAAAACCTACTATTTTAACCAAAACCAAATCACGCAATATTCATGGATTCATGCCTAATGCTAATTTAAAAAACACAAAAAAAAACTCTAAAACCATAATTAAACATTTATGTTATTCTAGAAAAATAAATCAAAACCTATGTCACATGGGTGCGGGTGCGGGTGCGGGTGCGGGTGCGGGCGCGGGTGCGGGGATTTGGTACTTCCAAAAAACCCGGGTGCGGGGGTGCGGCAGGGGCAAAATTGTAATATATATATATATAAAAAGGGGGTCGGGGAATAAGGGTTTTTTTTATTTTGCAGCTGTCAGCTGCTGACAGATGCAGCTGCTGACAGCAACTGTCAGCACAGCTGCTGACAGACTGTCAGTAGCTGATTCAGCATAATTTTTTGAAAAAAAAAAATCGAGAAGCCCATTTGGGCAAATTTTTTTTTTTTTTTAAAATGGACCTTAATGATCCTGGGTGTGGTCAACGCACCCAGGATCGGGTTGACCGCACCCGGTGCGGCACCCACGTCGAGTAGCGTCGACGCGGGTGCGGCACCCTCCTAGCCGAATCCCTGTGACATAGATCAAAACCCTAATTCCTATAAACATCATAATTATGCATTTATGCTAATTAATAAAAAATCTCCTAATATTCTAATTGACATAAATTCACGTAGTATTCATAGATTCATGCTTAATGGTAATTAGAAAAAAAAACACAAAACCCCTAAATCCATAAACTAAACATTTATGTCATTCTAAAAAACCAAATCAAAATGCTAATAACTACAAACATCATAAATTATGCATGCATGCTAATTGATAGGAAAACGCTAATATTCTAACCAAAATCAAATCAAGCAATATTCATGGTTCATGCCTAATGGTAATTTAAAAAAACACAAGAAAACCTTAAAACCATAACCAAATATTATGTCATTCTAAAAAAGCAAATCAAAACCCCAATGCCAACAAACATAACAATTATGCATTTATATTAATTAATAAAAAAACCTAATATTCTAAATGAAATCAAATCACACAATATTCATCAATGCATGCTTAATGGTAATTAAAAAACACAAAAAAAAAAAAACCTAGAACCATAAACTAACCATTTATGTTATTATAAAAACACCAAATCAAAACCCTAAATCCTAACAAACATTATTCATAAATACAATAATTTTAAAAAATAAAACTTCAAATTAAATATGTATGCCATTTGACAAACCAAAATAAAAAATTTAAATTCTAACAAAAATCAAAGATTTAGGGGTTTGATAACCAAAATTAAGCATTTATTAATGGAATAGCACAAAAAGACCTTAAAACCCTAATTACATACATATTTATGTCATTTGGAAAAACTCAATACCCAAAGTCCTAAAAAAATCATAGATTTAAGCTAATTGAAAAAAAAATATCCTGACATCAAAACCCTATCAAGCCTTTTGAAAGAAAAAAGTTTGGAAAGGAGACTCAACGTCTCAGCCACTAGGGCTAGGGTCGTATGCCATAAAGGCCACCGGATGGCGAACGACCGAACCGAACCCAGCAAAGTTGAGAGAAAGAGAAAGAACCTCAAGAGGGTGTCTGCATTGCTGCTGGTGTCGCCAGACGAAGGATGGCCCGCCGAAGTGTTAGAAAAAACATCCAACGTCAAGGAGAATCAGGGGGTGGAGAGAGAGAGAGATAGTTGAGGTCGGGGATGTGGAGGGGAGAGGCGTGGGTCGGGTCTAGGTGTGCCCACCCTGACCCGACCTTATATAGAGTTAGGGTGGGCACTAGCTAGCGACCCAGATGGGTCAGGGTGGGAACGTGCCCACCCTAGCCCCAATGTGGCTCCGCCCCTAGATGCCACATTCACAAAAGCTACATATATAACAACATCATAAGCTAGTAAAAAGGTAGCATGGATAGAAAAGTTTTTAACAAAATATGGTATTTATTATCTTTCTCGATCTCCTATTCTACAATTTTGTGATAATTTATGAGGCTCCAAGGTTTTATAGCAAAAAAAAAATACATTATGACATTGTTTATTTTTTATTTTCTATTTTTTCAAAAGATACAATTTCTCCTTTTCACATGTTGTTCTTCTCAATCTTCCAATTGAAAAAGATCATGCATTCGAATCCTGCCCATTTTAATAATGGAAGCAAAATTAGCAAAACCATTGCAAGTTGTTTTTTCTTCCTACGTGTGAGAAGATGCAAAGATTAAAATTTTTAGTGAGACCCAAAACCAATTTGTTGTATGGAATCAATTTTTTGTCTAATTTGTCATTCTCTAGTAATTTGTTTGATCACCAATATTGAATTTTTCACAATGTGTACCCTTTTGACATCAAGTCTCATCAAAGTCTTTAACCCTTGAATAAAAGCTTCATACTCTACAATTTTGTCAGTACATGAGAAATTAATCGCTAAAGCATAAGGGTGTTTTTCTCCTTGTGGAGTGATGATTAGGAATCCAATTCTAGATGCATTGACATTTAGGTACTCAGCAAAGTATAGTTCATAAATATCTTCAGAACCTTCTTATTCTATTATCAATATATTTTCATTAAGAAAATCATCATTAACTCCTATCTTGTCCTCTACGGGTAGATCTGCTAGGTGGTTTGCTATGCTTGCCCCTTGATGAATTTGTGGAAGGCATATTTTAGATCGGATCCCATAAGCAAAACTTGCTACCTTGCAATCCTGCCAGTTAATGAAAGTTTCTCAAAAAAGGTGCTTGATCAGATCAAACTTCGATATCACCCTTATCTCACATGCTAGCATATAATATCTCAGCTTCTACTAAAGCTAGACATATTTTCTCCATTCTATTGTACCTTTTCTTGTAATCTGCAAAAGGTTTACACATGTAATACATTATATGCATGTCTCTCATCTTTTCATACTAGGCAAGCAAACAACCTATAGTTACATCATTAACTAGTGGATATTTATCATCCTTCTCAACCTCATGTTCCATTGTTTTGCAATAATCAATCATTGATGCAGCATCCAAAATTTTATAGCAAAGCCAAGCACATTATAACAAAATATCATTTTATATAACATATTGATGAAGGTAAGATAGTTGTTGCATGATAACCATTACAGGATCATAGAATTGCTTTGCATTTTAAGCTATTAATTGATCAAAATCATAAGATTTCAGAGTCAATGGCTATGATCTTTTAGTCTACGAGTATTTAAAAATGAACTGTTAAAATCTGACTCATATGATAGTATGAAGTATAAATACCCTATTCTACTCTTTTCAGATCTCTCATGAGGTGAGTTCATGTGAAAAAAATGAAGAAAAAAGGTGTACTGTATATGTTGTGAATTTTCAACCATAAACCTTAGGTGGACGTCAAAACTCGTGTTTGGTTGAACTATGGCTGAGTTAGTTGATCGACGTCCATCTACCTAGTTGATTGACATCCATCTACCATGTGTCTCTTTTTTCCTACTTTTGTGCTTCTATTTGGTTTCCACCACAAATTATAAGCAAAATACAAATTCAGATATGGTATGCCAAAAAGCTAAATTGATACTTATAGTCTCAGGTTAGCACACACAACATACTTTAAGAGCTCGAATCTTGCTGCTCAAACATCAGATAAGAGGCAAAATTTATTTCATTGGACTCATAAAATCTTAAATCTTTATTTTGTCTTATATTAGTAATTCCTAAATCATAATATATCGTGCCCAAAGTATTTTTGACAAAATTATTGTCAATTTTACAATAGAACTTTACCCAGTATATTGTGCATAGTTATCTTTCATAGGCCAAATGTCGCTGCTCTGACATCTGATGACACAAATCTTGATTTGTTAGATTTGTAAGATTATCTACCCTGTCTTTTATGATAAAAACTTAAATCAGTATTTATGAACCAAAATCATTAAAAAAAATTGCCTCTAACTTTTTTGTAAACAGTGCATATGAGAATCTTAATATAGTATTGATGACTTAGCGATAGTGGAGTTGTGACAGTTGCTATTATCGCTTTTATTAAACTTTAATGCTTAGTAATTGTTGAGTTAAGCTAACTGCAATTCATGCAAAAATAAGTTCATAATCGAGCCTGCAATTCAGGTGAACCATAATGGTGACTTGTGAACACGGGTTTTGGCCTTATATGTAAATAGATGTCTGGTGTAGTAATGGTTTAATGCTGGCACATGAGTTGTCAAGCCAGGGAATTGAGGGTTCTGCATTGGCTCCTTGAGCTTATAAAGCTAATACACAAGTAAAATTAAATATTATAATTTTTATATGACTGGTTTAAAGGTACTGGGGCATTTGTGTCTGTCTGGTTTAAAGGTACCGAAGCACTCTGGGTGGGATTTGCGCAATTAAATGGATAAATTGGTAACATACCTATCTAAGGTAGGAATATTTGGGAATATAGTATTACTGTAGTATGATTCGTTATTTTTGTGAACACATGTGGCTTTTGAGCT
Source organism: Nuphar pumila (assembly GCF_984573655.1). Taxonomy (NCBI): domain Eukaryota; kingdom Viridiplantae; phylum Streptophyta; class Magnoliopsida; order Nymphaeales; family Nymphaeaceae; genus Nuphar; species Nuphar pumila. The sequence continues at coordinate 6,157,272 of NC_143260.1, read as the reverse complement.
ACTAACTTCAGATCATGTAGAAGCCCTGAGAAGTCAGGTAAAAAAAACAAAAATTTATAAGACGGCAACCCACTCAGACTCGAGCTTACCTTGGAGAAGGTAGGTGGTACACAACTCCGAGGACACGTGCTTTTTAGCTTCAAGCGGCAATGGCTCGTTGGTCCCTAGTCCTCAGAGTTAGGAGACCCGGACTACCAAATTATCCTAGGTGATAGGTCCAAGTTCTTCTGCAGAAGTTAAAGATGCATCCTGTTTTGTTTGGCCTTCGGGAGGTTCTCTCGGTTATTAAACCGCTCCCTTACAATTTCAGTTTCAGTTAGACATTCGGGTTAATAAAACATCAAGCATAATAAACCCTCGAATATTCTCTTCTGTTACGGTTGTCTTGGCATGTGAGTACTCGTGAGAAACTTAAATTAAATATTGTATGTTCTTTGTTCATGAAAATTTTATGAGATTCTGTGCTTGAAGTTGTTATCATTTATTTATGTCTATTCATGTATCAGAAATGAGTTATGCTATTAAATGATCGTGTGATATTCATTTAATTATTCCATGTTATGTCATAGCTTTAATTTTCATTGAATATCCAATAGCATTGCACATTCTTGTTACACTGTACACCTGCATAATCATAGTAATCCTACTACTCGGACTGGTTGTAGTCTTATCCAATTACTTTACCATTTTCAGGTGAAAAATAGAGGAACCAGAGCGGTTGCGGGATGATGTATGGGCCATGATGCTTGAATTTTTTATGTTCCCGGGACAATTAGAAATAGATTAGTTATTTTCATTACTGCTTTTGTAATGTTGTGAACATTTGGTTTACTATTAAGTTTCATTGAAAATGGAATGAATTGTATTGCTTTGATTTCCCTGTGACGTACTCAAGATGCTTAACTTGGAATGGATTGAATAGTTCTTCTATTTAAAAAAAATCCTCAAAATTTGGATTAAATTTCGGGTCTTTACAATCATAGTAACATGGTCAAATGGCAGCAAGAAGCCCTGATAGGTTCCACCATTGGTAGACTATAGGATGACATCCAAATTAAGGTACAAGCTACAGGACCTCAGAGCCTTTTTGAGTGCTTCAACTCAGCTCTGGTTATTGAAGAGAAGCAGAGCATGATGGGTCAAGCCATTGAATATGATGAAGACTGATGGATAAAACCTATCAAATTCAAGTGCCAACTGTATTAGGAAATCTATAAATTACAGCCCACTCCAAAAACAAAGAGTCAACCAATTCTTCAACGCCTTCGGAGTGTTAGCACATGTCCAGTGAAGAGTCAGTGTAATGTCAATTCGGGTTTATGAATCCTACTTTATGTTTTGATATTAGTTGATTTGGATATTAAGTCTCATTGATCCATTTGGATTTTGGATTTGGGGTTTGGGTCTAGATAAGAGTCCATTATGGTAATTAGGGTTAAACATTTTCCTAATGGTTTTATATTTAGATGAAAGTCATTCCATTATGAAGATTAGGATTAAGAGCTTCTAATTAGGGTTTGAGGTCAATAAATTACTTTGTAGTGATGCACTGGATCTAGGGATGTAAATTTTATTGTGGCTGGAGATTTCACAAGTTCAGGAGGTGCCCTCCCCCTCAAAGCGAAGGTGTGTGTGTGTGGTGTGTGTAACGGTGCATCTCTCTCTCTCTCTCTCTCTCTCTCTCTCTCTCTCTCTCTCTCTCTCTCTCTCTCTCTCTCTCTCGTGGTTAACGAACATCCTGGTATCTCCCACTAAGATCTGCTTGGTCAAGAAAACTCAAGGCAATCATGTCCAGCAAGTATGCCCAGCTCTTGGTAATGTACAGCCAAGGTCTTTGGCCGATTCCTTGGGACAGAGTTGAGGCTCGAGATAGGCTTGAACCTCGCTTGGTCCAGTTTCTAGCAAAAATTTCACAGGCTGCTAGACCAGAACTGACTTGAATGCAAAACTATTTTGAGCATTGATGCAGTTAGGCAACTTGGGTTGCAAGCTATCACAGACAACTATCATGTTGGTCAAGCTAGGAGACTAGGACTCTACGAGGTCTGAAACTTGGGCCTGCAACATTATTGAGCCAATGATATTTGTTCACAGATTTCACATGCACACAAAATGTTCATTACACAAACTCATATCGAGTTCCAAACAGATGACATGTAAGTTTGCAATTACATAAAACCATAGATGATCAACTTCACATGAACTAAAGAAAAAAGGAAAAACAAAAAAACTAATTGCCCTTCTTTGTTTCTCAATATGAATGTTTGTGTGATTCTTAGCCCACAAATCAATATCTGAGAGCCAATAAATCAAGATTGGAACAAATCGTGAAATACACAAGCAAATTATGAATCGACCAAATAAATGCATACGAACACCCCGATATGCGCATCCTACGTATCACTACAAAAACCCACCACTACTCTTGAATAGTAACCAAAATCATGAGAAAGAAAACCATCCAGAAGAAAAGGAGAAAAGCTACATGCACGCACAGAGACAGCCCTAACAGGACACCAGATCGACCAAATATGTGTGTCAGATCATCTCCACAAGCATGTGATGAACACAAATTCAGTAATGATGATTGTTTCCCTACAAACCCCACCAAGACTTCTCCAACAAAATTCTTTCCTAACCACAATCACATAAAACAAAAACCGCATCACTGCATCCAGAAGAAAAAGAACACAAACTCCAAATCTTGAACCCATTCATCGGAATGATCAAACAAGCATCCACATAGACACCACCCAAAAAAACATGAAAAAAAAACACAACAGAATCAAACTTCCACAGAAAAGATTTCTACCGAAAAACTCCAATCAAATAAACAGGCCCAAACGGATCAAAACCAAAAAGGACAAAAAAAACACAAAAGAAGAAAAATAGAATCCACATACATATTCTGCTTCTCAGCGATCCTCCTCTCCGCTTCGCGAACGCATTCAAGAACCACGGGCTTCCCGTTATCATCGCGATAAGCTCCCTAATCAACAACCCCGTTCCACCATCAAAGAAATTCCTCATAAATCACATTAAAAAAAAAACCACATAACAGAAACACCCATCAAAGAAAACCGAAACCCAACTACGAAAAACCGACACAAACTCCAAGATCATCCTCCCAAGCAACAGAAAACAGAAGGAAAACCAAAACCCAACAACGTTATAAAGGGAGAGAAAAAAGGAAAACCCAATTCGTCCATGGTGGAGCATAGGGGAAGGAATGAAGGAAGACTCACGACTCCGACGTTCACTTTGCTGGGATTGGGGTCGGCGAGGAATGCTTCTGTGACGCCGAGAATGGGGTCCTTGGCCGCTGGCTCAACGTGCTGCCAACAAGACGACATGAACCGGACTCGAGATTGGGACCTCCCGATGACACTCCCCCTAAAGATCGCCATTCTCGTAGCCATATCGGAGCTTCCTCTTCTTCTTCTTCTTCCCTCTCTGTGGGCAGGGGAGCTTTGTTACTGTTATAAATAAACAACTACCGAAAAGGAAAGGTATGTCATGTCATTACAAGAGAGTGGCAGTCTTGTGGTTTTTAATATGACAACGGTGTTTCCCTCTCCTTTCAAAATAGGCAGCTCCAACGTAAAAAACAAAACAAAAAAAAAACTTAATATTTAACAATCTGACATAACCTTGAAAATTCACGATATTTTTGAAAGTTGCATTGCAACGAAAATTGTTATTTAATCTTTTTGCTAATTTTTTTAATTTATACAAAATTTCAAAATATCACGAGTTTTTGGTTGTCAATATTGACTGAAAAAGAAACATTTTTGTCACTTTGCTCTGTGGTTGGAACCCCTGCCCTTACTGCTGCTGTACTTGCTTAGGGTTATGCACAAATGCTGTAAGAATCGTCTCGGATCCTTCAATCGATTCAGGGAATCGGGCGACTCCGATGCAAGGCTGAATCGATAAACTTTTAACCACAAAATGACACATGTCATAAAAATTATTTAAAAATATTAAAAAACTATTTTGATATTTTTCAAATTTAACCTTAATCAGGTCAGTTTCGTATGAATTTTCTGCCGGTACAATACGAATCGGCCTGAAGCCGATTCACAACGATACAACATTGGTATGCACCACTTCCACATTCGATCCCCTAGTAAGGAGGACGTCCCCTTCCAAGTTTTTAATTTTTTTATATTTTTTATGTTTTTTAACTTTGTACAGCGATTTTTTTTTACAAAAATGTCTTGCAAAACAACTATCTAGTTTATCACGATTTTTCTTTACAAGAAAATCTCGATATATAGATTTGCAATATTAGAGCCTCCTTTAAATATTTTGAATTTTAAAAAATTCACATATTTTATATATTTTTATCCTTAATGGTTTTCCAAGAATTTCTTATAGTAGCTTATAACTGATCTTTCCCCTTAATGTTTTTCAAAAATTAACAAAACGTTTCTTATAATTTGAATGTAAAAATAAAACTGGTTCTTTTGGCCGTAAAGAGTTATATTTATTTGTAAATATAATATTTCTTCTAAGAATGTCAATTAAACGCTGCTAACGTTAAAATAAAAGGTTAAAAAAAAAACTGCAAGAAAAAATCCTGTAATATTTTGAAAATTTGTGACCTGGTTCTTACTTCTTAGGGACAGTTCTTTGTCATTAAAAATAACCTAGAATGTCAATCATATCAAGACTCAGGCTAAAACCCGAACCTATTAAGACCCAAACGGATCATACTAAAACCGATTAACCCATATGGGTCTACTTTCTTCAGGCATTACCCAAACCCAAACCTGACCCGAATCAAACAAGTTTATTAAAGACCCAATCCGATTATACCAGACCCAGTATGTACCCAAATCCGTTAACCCATATGAGTCTACAATTTGTAGTTGTACCCAAATCTGAATTAAATTGGGTTGGGGTTTAGTCTTACTTTTAGACCCGATTCAGAATAGGGTTTTATAAGACCAGAATCGAACCCGACCTGATTACACACCCTGTGCCTGTGTACATGTGCATGTTGCCGGAATTCAAGCTATCAAAACATTAAAGACTCAACGTAATCGGTTTAGATCAGAGAAACCCCGGTTCAGGTGATGGGGTTAGAGAGAGATATTGATGCTTTGTCTCATGGACCAACCCTAAGCGGTTAAAATTTCGCGGCCGTGCCCTTTTTAAGAACTATTAGACAGAAAGAAAAATATGACTTGTCTGCTACAACAACACTTTCACCAGCTGGGGGCTCAGCTTGTCTGGTAGGACTAGCTAGTGCCACGCCACCTTGTGTTGGGACGTTGCAGCTTCAAAACCCAGTGGTATAGTTGTATGACTGGTAGGGGTCTGCCTAACCCCAACTTGCCTTTAAAAAAAAAATAAATAACAAAAGATCAATAGTTGATCAATTTTTTATGTCAATCTCCACAAGGTGGATCTGTTTAATTCTTACCACGCTGTCACTTGCACAGGGTTGGACAATTTGGGGACAAGAACCTTCAAACGATTTGTCCAACTTTAGACATAGTCATAAATATGAACGATTGGTTGATATTATAATGAAAAAATTGTGATAGTTTTCAAATATCACATTTTTTCTGTTTTTTTATAATCCAAGAAAAAAAAAAACTATCACTGACAACACATTATCTGGCCTCCTGTTGGTAAAACCCATGAGGTCCGACTCCTCCCTGACCGCCGGAGAGTACACCAACTTCTACCTTGCAGCAAGAGATTCACAAGTCGCCCCACCAGATAAGCGGAACCCTTGTGGGCTCAAATATCACATTTCTTTCATGATCAGAATTAACTATTCATTATTCATTAAGAAGATTATATGTTAATAAATGAGAAGTTTATTAACTATTTTAAATAACATCAACATTTAAATATAAAAAGAATATTTTCGTACTAACCGAATCATTTGAAGTTGAAATAAAAAGACATCAATGATGTCATATTAAAAAAAAATCAATTTCAATGAGTTATAGGAAGTATCTACAAAGAAGGTATTCAAGGTTTTGATCGCTAAAAGGTAATACATATCAATTCTTATAAGTTTATCAACATCTTTAAATTTTTAATTGATTATATAAAATAATGTTTACCAATTATTTTAGTTATTTCCTAGTACTACCAATTATAAAACGGGTTTGGGTCAGTTTGAATCGGGTTTGGGTTTGGGTCAATTAAAGAATAAAATAGGTTCGGGTACATAATTGGGTCGGGTCGGTTTTATAATATGGAGAACCATTCAGGTTGGGAATAACAAGCAGATCGGGTCCAAACGGGTTTGGGTCTTTATTTGCAATACTTAATATCTGACCGGTTTTGATTATGGGTTTATATTTTGGACTCAACCCGAACCTTTGGGTCCACTAAAATCGAGTCGGGTATACCCGATCCAGTTACACCTTCTTAAGACTCCTTACCTCATAAAATAGTGCAGTAACATGTTAGTTAATTTTCTCAAATGGAAACATAGCTCTGAACCATGTGGAGCATTCGTCACATTTGTTTATTCAGTTAACACATGCAACCAATATTATTGGTCTTATCAAAATATTTTCAAAAGGTTGATACCTTCTCCAAAAAATGAAATACTTTAAAAATATCACCCATTTTAAAAATATCCCGTTTTTATCTCGATATTGATGCAATAAAAACAAATTGCATGAAACTATGTATGAAATGAGAAGCATATTCTGAGCTCCCCCAAGTTTGTCTGCAACTTGTCTCCAAGTAGATGGTCCAAAGATACCATGCTCCTTTGCACTCACATTATAGATGGTCCAAAGATACCATGGTCATTTGCATTCAGTTACGGCAGAAACTTTTGTCAAGTGTTTTCAAGGGGGATGCGAACTGATTGGATCTGGATCAGCTAAATAGGCAAAAAAATGGATCTGGATCGGGTTGGAACAGCCAAAAATCATAAAATGTTCATATTGGATCCAGTCCGTTTGCATCCCTATTCAAGGGTTAGGGGTTTCAATGGGTCAGATCTCTCCCAGATATCTAACCTGAAACCAAATGTTCAGATAAAAAAGTACTGGCCCGGATATAACCCACACCAAAATACATGTTACGTCAGCGGATTCGGGGGCACCTTGTTGGTTGGATATCCGACCCATTGTCAGGGGACAAGCCTTGTTTCATAACTTTGCACATTTGCCTTTAAAAAAGTTCCCACATGGAAGAGAATAAAAGAATATGACTGTTACGACCAGATAAGAAAAATCAAAACAAGAATCTTGTATCCTAAAGGCTACTTTTCTTATACAAGGAATCTTATTATTTGAAAAACTAGTATATGTGGTTTTTATAGAAGAGGCAGTGGTATAAGAAGTTAAGAACCATGGACCATTTTACATCTTTCAAGTAAGTCCAAGAAACCATAAGTCCATTATTATTTTCTTAGGTACCCCGGATACCTCTGGTAGCATATTGGTAGTCTCTCTCTTAATTTGCTATTTCCTGATAATCGACCTTGGAACAAAATGTTGCATTATATGTGCAAACTCCCAAAGAAAGATGCACAAAACATTATATATATATATATATATATAGAGAGAGAGAGAGAGAGAGAGAGAGAGAGTAGGGTGTATCGTTGTACAGAAAAAAATTGATGCTAAATCGGTTTGTTTTGCACTACTGATTGCACGCGATCAGGGAAGCAGATCAGGTCATGCTGAAAATGAGCGTTTTTGCTCATGCTGACATCGTGGCCATCCGATTTGCATTTTAAAAAGCAAACAATTTAAAAAAAGAAAGTTTGCTAAGTCATTTGTATACGTAAATGAATGTAGCGAACTTTAACCTATATCTCTCCATATATAGAGAGAGAACTGAACATCCATAGGTTTTAAGTGTTTTATGATAGATCTGAACCGTTAGACGTGTTTAGCATGCTCAATTTAGTGAAAATCTACTCTTGGATCATGTTTTTTTGATGAAAAACCATATTTTTCTGAGCCGAGAAAATTGGTACCTTCATAGCTATTGATTTTGGATCACCAAAAAAACTTGCATAAAGGTCAGATTTCGGTGATCCAAAAGTCATTTTCCACTAACCAAAACCTATATATCACATCTACGATGTTAGATGTGAGAAAAAATACCTAAAACTATGATTTTTGAAGGAGCTTAATAAGACGTAACGGAAAAAGGGGGCCTAAGGAACACTATATATATATATATATATTTGCTACTAATGAAGGTAAGGAACTAATGGGCTAGAAATCATTTGTGCAAGTTGAATCACTCAATCTAACCACATGTATTCAACATGGTTTGTTTGTTAAGGATCATACAATGGATTGTAATATTTTGATGCAAAAATGTATTTTTTTAAGTCATGAAATTTTGGCACATTGTGGCCTATTGATTTTTGAACCCTTTAAAACCAAATTGCTTGTCACAATCACATGATTTAAAACAAGTTTCCTACTAAACAAACCATGTAAATCACATCCATAACATTTGATTTACAAAAAAATTGAAAACTTTTGAAGAAAAGAGTGATTTCTACTCAATAGTTTAGTAATTTCATTATTAATCAATATTTGCCCATATAAGTAAAATATTTGTTACTAACAAAGGTAAGGAACTAATGAGACAGAATATATAGGCACATAACTATTGAGTCAGAAATCATTGGTTCAAGTATTGCATACTCAATCTCACTATATAGATGTGTTCAACATGGTTTGTTTGATAAGGATCCAACCTTTGATCATGTTAATTTGACTAAAAAATATATTTTTTGAGTCATGAAAATTTAGTGAATTGTGAAGCATTGTATTTTTAACCCCTTAAAAAACCTGCTTATATGTCATGACCACATGCTTCATAAGTCTTTTTGTACTAAACAAACCTTGTAGATCACATTCATAAGGTCTGATCTAAAAAATATGAAAAAACAATTTATACACAATAGTTTTGTGCCTTCAATGAATGTGTTTCAATGAAAAAATATGTTCTTTTGAAGATTGCAAATTTGGTACACAGTAGGCCATTGATTTTTTAATTCAACCCTCCCAAAATCTGTCATATCTGTTAGAAAAACGTGATCCAAAAGTCAGTTTCTACTCAACTTAATAAGTGCAAAAAAAATTTTAAAATTAGGCTTTTTCACTAGGGAGCTCCTTAGCTACGAGAATCCCATCATTTGAAATATTATGGATTCCATCATATGTTCAATCCTAGACATTAAATCAACGGCTACGATTGGTTCACATTTTCACTTAGATGTGGACTGATCCTAGCCATCCAGATCTGCTGGATGGCTAAGACCATCATATTTCAAATCAAGGGATCCATGTTCGCGAGGGTTCCAAACATCACCCGAAACTTTTGAGCACCGGAGAGAGAGAGAGAGAGGATGTGCACCTTGGAGAAGCGCGGCCGAGTGTGGGTCCTCACCCTGGGGGGCGACCCCGACCACCGCCTGAGCCCGGACGTACTGGACTCGGTCAGCTCCGCCCTCGACCGCGTCCGGTCTGAGTCCTCGTCGGGCTCAGCGGCCCTTGTCACCACCAGCACGGGCAAGTTCTTCAGCTACGGCTTCGATCTCGCCTGGGCTCAGTCCGGCCCCTTCCGCCCCCGCCTCCGCCTGATGGCCGACAAACTCCGCTCCGTCGTCTCCTCGCTCGTCTCGCTCCCGATACCGACCGTCGCGGCCGTCACCGGCCACGCCGCGGCCGCCGGATTCATGTTCGCGCTCGCGCACGACTACATCGTGATGAGGAGAGATCGTGGATTCCTCTACATGAGCGAGCTCGACCTCGGCCTCCCGTTCGCCGACTACATGACGGTGCTCATCCAGGCGAAGTCGCCGTCGCCGGCCGCGATCCGCGACGTCGTGCTTAGGGCGCGGCGGTTCACCGCCAGAGAGGCCGCGGACGCCGGGATCGTCCACCTCACCGCAGCGGATTCCGTCGAGACGGTGGCGGAGGCCGTCCGGCTTGCGGAGGACCTCGCCGGACGCAATTGGGACGGGAACGTCTACGCCTCGATCCGGAAGGCTGCCTTCCCGGAGCTCGCCGGAGCCCTGGGGCTGGTCAATGGATCCGGGACGAAAATAGGCCCCTTGCTTTGACCGATCGACAGTGAGCTGTTAACCACGTTAAATGGAATCATTTATCAGTTTTAATAATCATCTGGTATTTGTGGTTGGCTTTTGACTGATATATGAATATCTGTGTCAGAAATGCGAAGGGTATGCATTTTTTTTTTTTTGATATTGACCTGCCTGCAGGGAGTCGCCACGCATGGGCTTACGCAAAAAATGATGCCTATGAGATTTGAACCTACACAGCGTACCAAGCAGCCTAGGCCCCAACCCATTCCGCCAAACCCTTTGGGGCAAGTTTGAATTTGCTTTGAACAGAAAATAATTTAAAACACGTACGATAGGGTAAGTTTCAGATCACCACCAAACTGTGAGACCAACAGGAAGGAGCATAATGTTGCATAAAAACAAAAACATTTGTTAACAAACCAAAAGCGTGCTTTTATTTTCTCAGTTTAGGGCACTTTTTCACATTGCTCTCTCTCTCTCTCTCTCTCTCTCTCTCATATGCCAAGTAGAATTGTCAACGGATCAGATATTGACTGATATCAGATCCGGTTCCAAATCTGATTAGTCAAATTTGGTTAAAAAAACTGAATCTGATTAGTAACTGAATTAAGATTACATATGAGGATTTGGATATTGATTCCTACATATTTCCAAATCTGTTCACGTGTTTTTCCAGGTTTCGGTATTAGTTTTTTCTCATCCAAATCTGAACCCTAATCTGAGTCCGATTAGTCGATGTTTGGTATTGGCTACATCCAACCTGAACATGAACCATTTACATCCATGTCGAGTAAGGCTGTACTGGGTGGGTTTGCTAGAGTTTGCATTGGGTCTTATAACCTGTTTTAAAAATGATCCAAAAAATAGACTAGCCAGGTTGAGAACAAACAAGGTTCAAGTTTGGGCCGAGCATGAAATACAAAAGTAGGTTTGAGTACAAATCTGATTCATTCGACGGGCCACAAATTACACAAAATATTTTGGATTGAATACAAAAATGAGTTGGGTAAAGCAGGTTTGGGTTTATATTTTTCTTGCATGAGCCTAGATTTTAGATTGGGCTTAAACACATGGTTTTATCAAGTTCATGTTGGATTCAGTCTAATTGTTTTCTTTATGATTTAGATTTTAGGGGTTTTATATTTTATTTCTTAATTATGTAATATATTAAGTGAATGCATGTTAAATCTTTATTTTTTTTTTATATATGATTTAGATTTAAACTTATTATTCAATTTTCAACTGATGCAAAATCTTAAACTGTATCATAGCAAACATCGATGCATAAATCTAAAATGATTGCTGAGTCATTAAGTATTTGATATGTTATATTGACAATATAATGTTATTTATGATAACTAACAAATTATCAATGCATTTTTTTTCAATGAAGTAGCTAGGAGAACAAGAGGGCACACACATTATGGATAACCTATAAAGCGAGAGGCATAATACATTAGTAGCTTTATAGGAACCATCGCATGAGATCATTTCTAGACACATTTATATTTTTTTTACTTGGCGTGCATTACTACATTCGTACAAAGAGGACATTTGGGTTTCATTTCTGGTATGTATTTATATATATTATAATTGATTTGATCTTTCAGCAATTGGTAAGATACATATATTGTTAATACTGAAAAAGTATGAAATTCAATGTTGAAATGAAGATTGATAAAAAAATATGCTAGAGCTTGGATAAACTTCATGTTCGAGCTTAGGATGATCTACAAGCAGCATAGTATTCTTGAAGAGTGCTTCATTGCGTGTTCACAGAGTTTCACACGATATCGAGAAGATAATGTACGTATCATATTTTGCATGGTTGTAATTCATATATAGAACTTTAGATTTTTTAATTATATTCCATTTATTCATAGGTTGGTAATGATGGGGTGGGGCCTTCTCGAAGGCATATGTTTTGCATGACTCATACCAGCCAAAAACTTGGGGTTGACAATGCAAAAACAAATCAAACGATGGTACGACATATTTGTTTTATTAGGGTTCATTGTTATTCATAGAAGAATTATATATGAAAACAAAATATATAATTATTATTGAATTAATACATTGTCTTACAGATGAAACAAGATAACTCAATTGTCTCAGATATTGAATGTATTCATGGATGACCCATTGAGAGGGGATGTCCTCTCTCAAGTTTTGGGACTAGACAAATATGGACGTGTATAGATGTTTGGCATGGGGCATCCAATAAGAAAGTATTTGGTATAGGTCCAAGCCAAACAAAACTCTTTCATTAAAACACAGCGTATCGCCAGAAGATAGATATAATGCAAGAACGACTCATATGATTAGAATATGAGGATGTAGGGTTGAAGGAGATATTGCTGAGAATGATGGCAAACAATCAATCAAGTTTCACACAAGCTCCTTAGGTAAATTGATATAACTAAATATTCTAATTTTGTACATGAATTTGTGTGTGTGTATATATATATATATATATGTGTGTGTGTGTGTGTAATTCTTTTATCTATATTTATTCACAAGCCTCCTATACAAACGTAGTGCATCTTCGGTTCTAAGATTGTCTACCCTCCACGTAATTCATGAACTTTTAAATTGTCTATATATATTTGAAAAAAAATGTTATTTAACATTGTTTATATGTGTGAATTTTTTCATATTAGTTTGAATATATGCATGAACTTTCAGACGATCTCACCTTTATCCATGATTTTTTTTCATAGTGGTTTGAATGTGAATGATAGAGTTATGGCTGATTGGAGTTATGTATGCATATATGTAAATGTTGTAGTTATGGAGTGTTAAATAAAGACAATTATGTTATATACATATATATATATATATGCGTGTTATGTTTATTACAGGATTTCATATAGAGGGTTGGAGTTATGGCATTTTGAATGAGGATAATTGTGTGTTTATGTATATGTAAATGTTGTGTTTCTTATAGAGTTTTATATGTGAATGTTGGAGTTATGGAGGGTTGGCGTTATGGAATGTTGAATAAAGATAGTTGTGTATTTATGTATGTGTATATATAGTATTATTTGTAAGGTTTCATATATGAATGTTGAAGTTGTGAAAGGTTAGAATTATGAAGTGAAAATGAAGATAATTGTGCGTTTATATATGTATATATGTTGTATTTTTTGCAGAGTTTCATATGTAAATGTTGAAGTTATGAATGATTAAAGTTATAGAGTATTTAATGAAGATAGTTGTGTATTTATGTATGTAAATGTTAGAGTTATGGAGTGTTTGGTGATGAATGAATGAATTATTGTAAGACTTGGTTTGTATTGAATGAAAAATATCAATGTATGTAAGAGTTGATTCATTTTTAAATAAATGAATGAATAAATATATGTATGAACGTATTCATTTTTCAATGAATGAATGTATTAGTAGGTTCATTATTGAATAAATCAATGAATATGTTCGTTGTTGAACAAATGTATGTATAAGATGTTCATTGGTGATGAATGAATGATTGCAAGATTTTGTAATAATGAATGCAAAAAATGAATGTTTTTTATAGGTATTTTCATTTAAGAATAAATAAAATGAATAAATGTATGAAGTAGTTCATTTTTAAATGAATGAATGTTCATGATCATCTATAATTATGTATTAGTAAGTTCATTATTGAATGAATGTGTGAGCATGTTATACATAAAAAAAAATTAATTTAGCAAAAAAAACTATCAATGACGCTACAAAGCCATTAGAAAAGGCTTTTTTGACATTTTTTAGTGCCAAAAGATGCATTAATTTTAACACTATTTTAGTGGCAAAAAAGTCATTTTTAGTATTTTTTAGCAAAAAAAAGACCTTTTTTGGCTCTATTTTAACGCCAATAAAAACTCATTCACTATCGCAAGGCATTAGTGTCAGTAAATGTATTACTACTGATACTTTTACAGGCGCTAGGCAGACTTTTATTGACGGTAATTTAGCGCGAATAGAGGTCTGATTTCTTGTAGTGTTAAGTATACATGCCCTTCAGACCAAGGCATGCTGAAGCAAGCTGCTAGACCTAACCCTAAGCCCTGCAGTTTTGCACCCAGACCAATTTCCCACAGAACAAATCAAGATGGGCATAAACTGGATGTTAGCATAGGGGCTTACGCCTGCACCCGGACATTTCCCTAAATGGGTTGAACAAAGACCCATGTCGCTAGGCTCCAGATATTATAAATCCATGGAGATGGAGGTTCACCGTTATAACTTGTTACATTCTGTGTAAGACAGCTGGGACCTGGCTTAGGAATGAGGCCCATTAAAGGGTAGGTCTTGGCTAGACTCATCTGGGTCTGGATCCAAGGCTGATAGGTCCAGGCTTAGGCATGTCTGGATCCAAGGTGGGTGAGGACCATTCCTACCTTTATTGTGTAAGACATCTGTTTGGAAATCGTGAACATGAATGGTGGCAAGAGTCATCCCAGCACCTTGTGAAAAAAGTTTGAGGTACCAACCATGTGCTTATGGCTGTCTACGCTAGGGCAGAATTTGTCATCCTTCATACCAGATACTGGCCAGGATTGGCAAGGGACCACTCGAAATCTAAAATCCCCAATAAGGGGATTTGGGTGAGGGTGGACACTGCCTACCCATACCAGAATGCTATGCCTCCAAAACTCTCTCTCTCTCTCTCTCTCTCTCTCTCTCTCTCTCTCTCTCTCTATATATATATATATATATATATATATATGAGAAACGTGCGTGCACACATTTGTGCCCACCCTAATTTGGATTTGTGGCTCCGCATCTGCTTCATACTTCTCCAATCCAAGATGTCCTATGATCTCCAAGCAAGGCCAACCAAGTCCATGATCCAGTCTAGTAAAAGTTAAGCGCAGCCATTCTTTCATCAAGTAGGAGCCTATGTGAGAATTGAAAAAGAACAAGTCTGTGTTTGAGAGGTTGTCGGGGCAAATAGGAGGGCATCGGAGGTGGTTACAGCCATCATGAAGATTGTTTGGGAGTCTGCTGGGAATTCTCTCTCTCTCTCTCTCTCTCTCTCTCTGCATATTTGAGCAAAACTGTCCCTTAGTGCATAATTGGTTTAGATACAGGCAAACCAAATAAACATGAGTCAGACGTGGGACTCTCCAAAACCAAAACCAACAGTTTACATTTGGTCTGGATCTAGGTAGACCGGACTCGAATCAAAACCAAATCCAATATTTTATGTCCGGTGGGTAAACCAAATAGAACACAATAGTAATGATAGTCACACATGGGACTTAGGCCAGAAGCATATCCCATAGTCTATCTTTTGCTTGGATCTAGCTAAACCAAACCCAACATAAGACTTAGATAACCAAGCCTAGACCATAGACCATTTAGATCCTTGTTTGTAGAGGTGCAAACGAATCTATTTGGTGAAACCTTTGATATCTAAATCTGTCATTTTATTTTGGATACAAATTGCAAGTCATGCTCCAAATCAAAGAAGTTCTCCGAAAAAAGATCAAGAAATCAAGTGGGGTTGCAAGCCATACCTTAGAGGAATTAACTGGTATTTCCAATCATGAAAGTTGATATTTTCATTCAAATACACACACAGGGTTCCAGTATTTGTATCTCCCTCAACTCCCTTTGAATTCTTCCAAATGCTACCTCCCAAACATAGCCTAAAGAAATGCCAGCTCCTACAATTTTTTTCTACCATCCAAAAAAGAGCTACTAACCACCACAATTTCTTCCGTCAAGAGGATAGATCGAGAGGGACATAAGGTGTTGGAAGAGTAAATTATAAACTCCCAACTCATTCCATCTACCAGCTTCATTCCCATTTATATGGAAAAAAGTTCATACGAAAACTTTGTGTATGAAGATGAAGAAAGAACTGAGCACTGCAGAGATCAATACATTCACAAACGGTCATAATGATGTCTCTAAAGTGTCAAGATGCAATACACTATGCACATGCATGTGCACACACACAGGCGTGTGTAACCCAGCAATAATGCCTGCGTATGATCCTAGACATAGTGCGCGTCCAAAATCATGAGTGGATATGATCCTAAGGGCACATTTGTACGCGAGAAAGATGTAGGAAAAGTGATGAAAAATCTATAAGGATTTAAAGACCCTTCCAAACGAGAAAGTTTTTCACTGAGTTTTTACAAAAAGTACAATTTTTTATATGAAACATTACCAAGAAAAAATTTATTTTTACTCTCCACCACTCACCATCACCACCCCATCTCACCTCCAGCAAATTTTTTCAGATTTTCCCACTTTGTTTTTCTCATGCTACACAAACAAGCGAAGCAATTTCTTTTGAAAAAAAATCTCATATCAAAACTTTCTGAGAGTTTTTCTCACTTCCAAAAGTGCCCTAGAGGTAGCCACTAAATGGTAAACAAATCTAAAATGTTAAGGAAAACAAACCTCAACCTCTTGAAAAACTGCACTGGGCATAACAAGAAAGTGTCAACTTCCAAAAATACCGACAAACTAAGAACAAAAATGTCTTTCCCAATACAACTTAGGACTATTCTTTCCATAGAAAGCAACTGTTAATTCCTATCCGTAGACAGAAACTCAACAAAAGCAAAACTGAAGCTGAAATCCTTGGAACAGAAACAGAAGAGAACTAGGAAGCAGTTGTTTGAGACTTATTAAGGATGACACCCTCATATTTAACTTGAAACCACTTCATGGCGTCCTCTTTTGTTACCCTATGATGAATGCCCAGTCGTGACTTGCATCTACGGCGACGGCTCACACGGTATCCAGCACGTTCCAAAACCACATAGAAGTCCATGCCGTAAATCCCAGTTGAAGGATCATACCTTATACGAGAGAAACAATGGCAAGCATCAGATAAAGTGTAAAACCCCAAAAGTTGATAAAGGAGCAGAAGAAACAAGGTCGTAAAAATTAAGAGTAGTTCACGTTGAAGAGAGAACCATGTATTCACAAAACAGAAACCCTTTTATTTTCCTAAGCATGGACACAAGCTAACTGCAATGTAAGCAAACAGACCAACTCATTGGCCTCATTCTCTCGCATAAAGACACATGAGAAAATGGGGCTCGAGAAAATGAACCATTTGCAAAAGTAAATGAGAGTTGTTTTCTCATTTGGGTGAGAATCAGAATTGCAAGGGGAACCTGCAATTCTGATTCATAAGATTCCAAATCACATCTGATTTGCAGTCATAGCTGGGCCAGCAAAACAGAAGTACTAGGCTGAAGAGAAAATTCCACCTCATATAAAGGACATACCTCAGTCTGTTGGATTATAGTTTTAAGATATACTCTGGTTGTGTTCTGATACATCAGTGATCTCAACCAAAATGGATTAGAGAAGAGAAGTATAAACAGCAGATGAGTGTATTCAGGCTTAGCTATGTCTTGATGTTATTCCTGGAGAGGATCTCTCCCAAGAGGACAGGAATGTATACCTGGTTAGATCAAAAGACGAATCCAGCCTATACTGGATCATGAAAGGCAAGTCATATTTTACTTGAAGAAGGTTTTGAGTCTTCTGAAAGGAATGTATACAAAGAGGACAGGAATGTCTCCTTAGTTACTAGGCTGAAGAGAAAATTCCACCTCATATAAAGGACATACCTCAGTCTGTTGGATTATAGTTTTAAGATATACTCTGGTTGTATTCTGATACATCAGTGATCTCAACCAAAATGGATTAGAGAAGAGAAGTATAAACAGCAGATGCGTGTATTCAGGCTTAGCTATGTCCTGATGTTATTCCTGGAGAGGATCTCTGCCAAGAGGACAGGAATGCATACCTGGTTAGATCAAAAGACGAATCCATCCTATACTGGATCATGAAAGGCAAGTCATATTTTACTTGAAGAAGGTTTTGAGTCTTCTGACAAGTAACTGCTAGACAAAACTAAAACATAACTGGCCGAAATATGACAAAATTGATACCTATCAGTAGTGGAGGTCGTATTCATGAAATTTCAGTAGATCAGTGCAACCAAACTCACAATCAAAGCCTAATATCTGGAGCTTATAATTCAGGTTTAGTAATCAATGAGCAAATACTTGGGAAAAAGTCCATTATGACACAAGTAACTATCACAAAATGACCTTACTTTCAAAGAATAGCCATGTTAATCTAGTAGACAGAAACAAAGTCAATATCAGGAAACAGCGCACCTATGTGTCAAACTGAAGAAAACTTTAGGAAGTAGACATAATACCAAGAGAAAAAATGCATCACAATGCTTAAGCCAAATATGAACACAAGTAGCACCCACACATAGTGAAGGTAAAAATAAACTCATGAAATTAGAAAATTTTGAAACATAATAAACCACCGACAATCTGGGCCAAGAACAGTAAAGATTATAGAAGATAGCCTGACCAGCTCTAGAAGGCAAAGCTCCATAATACCACCAAGCCAATAGAAGCAGAAAAGTGTGTACCCAACAAATGTAATTTTTCATTTTAATATCAGACTGGAGTGTTGCAACAGATGAAAACCACAACATATATATCCAGAGTGCACAGTCTTTCCTCCAGCCAGTCGGAGACAGCATTATATATATGACATAACATATAAACATATGAATGGAAAGGAAAGATAAAATAAATTTGTACCTTTTACAAGAAAAATTGAAATATAATCACTGCAAAATGTCCTATCAAAAGACAAGATACAACCAGGAGCTTTTGATACCAAAAGACCATGTCCACTTGAAACGTGTCCATTTACATTGACAGTGTTGGTGGACCAATCCAATACCAGGCAATAATAAATTGATAACTTATTTCTAAAACAGAAACATTAAGCATAGAGCAAGCTGCGAATAACCTCAGCAGATGATTAAATTCAATATTAGTCAACTGAACCTGATTCCAATACAGACCACAAACAAAAAAATTCAATCACAATGACCGAGGTTTCTTCAAGACAACTTACTACGTTGCAAACGAAACAAAGATGCCAAACAAAGAAAGGATCAAATCACACAAAAAAGGACTGTAAAATCTCACTTGATTCCAAGATCAATATGCTCCTGGATCCCAAATCCGAAGCACCCAGTATCACTGAAGTTCCTCCTCAACAACTCATACTCCTTCACCTTCAGCCCACTCTCCAAAAGCTGCATCGCCTTCTCGCCCCTAACGGTGACATAGCAAGCAATCTTTTCGTTACGCCTGATACCGAAAGACCTAACAGTGTACCGAGCTGTAAACAGAACAAGCATTTTAGTGTACTGCATTTCCAAAGCGCACACAAACAGGACAAACCCACAAAACTCATCGCACCTTTTGAGTACACCGGCGTCTGTCCGCTCAATTGCTCCAAGACCTATTCACGAAAGCATAATTCATCAAAACAGGCACGACCCAACAAATTTCATCTTCTTATTCACCATACTACCAATCGCTCATAGCAATTGTACGATCCTATTCACCACAACATATTTCACGGACATTTTAACTATTTAAACACCAGGTTTCAAATGTTCCCATTCAATTACGTCCTTAACGAGAAAATCAAGTGAATAACCATAAAAATCAGAAAGAACAGAAAATAAGCAAACAATTGCACCAGATGTCAAGATGGGGTGTGCATACAACACAATGAAATTATAGGAAAAGATAGATGGGATCCAAGATTTCTGTAATATTGGCCTTTGGGGATTAAAATTTTCTCTTTAATCGCAAGAAATGACATCGATTTGAACGATAACGTGCATCCTTCCGAAAAGAAAAAACTCTAATCAAGGTTTCCTGACAAAATCATTTTGTGGGTATGAATTTTTTTCTAAAACTATCTCAAAACACTGCATTATTTTGTGGGTATGATTTTTTTTTCTAAAACTATCTCAAAACACTGCATTATTTTGTGGGTATGAAAAGTTTTCACTAAAACTACCGCAAAACACCGCATGGAGAGAGAAAGAGAGAGGGAGGGAAATGGTACCTTGGCGGCACGGGTCAATCGGTCACCGCTCTCTCCGACGGAGATGTTAAGGACGAGCTTCTGCACCTTGATCTCCCTCATCGGGTTCGACAATTTCTTCTCCGATGCCTACCCCAACCAAAAAAAAACAAAAAAGAGAAAAATAAACGCAAAAAGAATCAATCGAAGGCAGAAACACAGAATTAACCTATCAACAGATAATCCATGAAAAGAAATTCAATAAGAGGAAGGAGAAACCCCACCATCTTGCCTGCCCTCTGAAGCCTCACCTCTCTCCCTCTCTCTCTAAAATGGGAGTGTGAGGCTGCACACAGCAAAACCCTAAAACTTCTAGGATTTTGGCGCCTCGCCAATTTACCTAAATGTCCTTTTCTTGGGGCAATGACTGACAGCTTTACCATGTCGGTGCAAACGAATCGGATATGATCCAGATCATATCAGATCAGAACCCGAGATAGGTCCTAATCAGATCCGATGAGGCAGGGTCGAACCCGGATCCGAAATAAATGTGGCAATATGGAGTCTGCTAAAAAACGGCTCAAACAAGACCTTTACATGTAAAACATTCAACCGGATTGCATTTTGAATCCGAATCGAAAATAATCCAAGTCAGCAAATCTGATCCAAATCCAATTCGGAATTTGGATCTTACTTTATAGGTTCAAAATCTGAGAATGACATGTCGGATTCAAATCTGATATATGACTAAATATGATCCGTTTGGACCCTGATTAATTTAGGAATGCAAAAATGCAAATCAGTCTTCTGATGCCATATTTTTGGATACGGATACAGCATATATCTGGACGAGATATGTTCTATACTTCTATACATACATGGTAGGGTATTACTGGATCTGGTTCTAAGATTGGATAAACAAATTCAACCAAATCCGAGTTGGGCTTACTCTGACCCACTTTATGTTTTACATGTAAAGACCCATAGTATTTGTGTTCATCCATTTTCACCGGATTCAGCATCATATGTACCCAGATCAACTCTAGGTCCGGAATTTTATGTTGGGATCCAAGTCAATCTGTTTCTAGAACCAGGCCTATTCAAAAGTCAGATACCAAGAACGAACGAGGGCTCTGCTAGCCTGGCTAGGTGGGTCAGTCTAAGGCTTTCAAGTTGAAGGAGGGTGAGAATTCGATAACCAGGGTGCATGTCCTTTGCCACAAGGCCTAAGCCAAATGAAAAACTATCCCGGTGTGTAGTACTTATAGAGTTTTTTTTTATTAGGCAAGTTGGAGTCAGTCCGACCCCTACCAGTTATACAACAATACCACTGGGATTCGAACTTGCAATGTCCCAACACAAGGTGACGTGATTATAGGTTAAAAAGAACTAGTGTATTTGATTGGAAACAGTTTGGAACTTTGGAGGCTATCTGGAGAGTGACATCAATTTTGATAAAAAGTTTGGTGGGTATAGCCTTTATCCATATTCACAATCTGAAATATAATATAAATTCATTATATTTTTGGATATTAAATTCATAAAATGCCAATAAGGCCTTAAAAATGCATTTGTTTCATTTTATCACTACTTTTCAACTCAATTATGTTATTTTATCGAGATAAAATGATGATCTTGTAACAATATCCCAACTTTATCGTGTGTATGCGAATACATATCATTGAACCTCACCATGTGAATGTGTAAGAATGTATTTATTCATAAGTGTGCATTGATGTATAGTTAGCTTACTAACTCCACATTCATTATGCGTTTGTCTACTTATGTACGGTTGAAACCGAACCACCATGTGATTATGTGAATAGGCAAAAAAGGTATTTATGCATATGCATGGATGTAAGGATGTAAATTACATGAACCATGTTTTTTTTATATTTACAAGAAGAAACCACCCCCAAGGTTAGAGATCTAGTCACACTGCTTTGCCTGCTGTACTTATGCTTGCTGTCCTGACAGTGTAAGACTCAGTCGGCTTACCCCTTAGCCCCAAAGAGCCGTCATGCTTTGGCTTGTGCAAGGGGTGACACCCATGAGATTTGAGCCTAAACCACCTGCCTAGCAGCCTAGGTCCCATCCCACTAGGCCAAACCCCTTCGGGGCATGATGAATGTGGAGTTTGTAAGCTAACTATACATCAATGCACACATATGAACCATGCCTAATATTCATCTATTATGGAGCAAACTACAACAGAGGGTTGGAAGCTTAGGGAGGGCATTGCAGAGGCTGCTCCACCCTTATAAATGGCCCAACACGTCCAATGGTTGGCACACACTATAGGTTGGTCTCTATGTGCACTTTAGTTGCAGGCCAAGCAGGTGCACATCCATTGACCTGGCTGAACCCTCTACCCACTAGTACCTCTCGTGGGCTGTATATTACTCGAACCCATTCAATCCAAGCGTGCATGTTCACATAGATATAACTTGAATGCATCACATCCATGAACCATGTAGCATGCACCATGTATGCTAATTGCCAAAGAATTCTTTCAGCTGCCATTGAAATCCTACCCGTAATACAACTTTCTCCAGAAGTTCTCCAAGTCAGAGGATCTGTGCAGATGTGCACATGTGCATGCATGCACTAACACACACAGAGACGCACGCACACATACACACACAGAGAGTCACAGTTAAAGGCTAAGAAAATTTTCTCACCTACGATCAAGTTCTTATTGCTAATATAATTTTCTCTCCAAGGCATGTTCACGCATGCACACACACAGAATTTCCTCACCTACCATTAAAATCCTACTGGTAACACAAATTTCTCCAGTTCAAGTCACACACACACACAAACACACACAGAGGGAGAGCAAATCAAAGTTGAAGACTAACTAAGCTTGGATTGAGCTCTTCAACAACTCCACCAACTCTGCCTTCTTCAACTTGGAGTAGCCTTTAACTCCTTTAGACTTTGCGAGTTCTCTTAGTTCTGGAAGCTTCATCTCATCAATTCTCTGCAACTCTCCAGCATTTTCATTGGTTTCGTTTGAAACCAGACCGTTGTCAACTTTTCCTGTAGAAGAAGATGAAGGAATAGGTGACCTCTTAATGAAATTAGAAGCTGGCCTACTCAACTTGAAGTCCCATTCTTTTGAAGAATCATTATCTGCTTCCTCCTCTTTGCCTAGCTGTTGGCTCCTTGGAGATCTTTTGTTATGCAGCACTTTGCTATCGGCTTGGCCGGTCGCTTGAACCAAAGCAACAAGTGAAAAACATCAGAGATCCATAAATACCATCATTGACAAACTTTAGCTCCATCTCAAACCGCACTGATTGTACGCACATACATAAAAGTGCAGTATGTAACATGCTAAACCAGAGCTACTGGACCACAAAATTTATTGCAAATGTGGAAGTCGGAAAGTAACAAGTAACAACAAAACCAATCATAAATTAGCAGTGGGTAGACTAACCAATAAGATTGATGAAGCAGCAATTAATGCAAAAACAACCAATTGGAAAACAATAGTCATGGGTAGAATCCTCCAAGGTACCAGCAAATCAATGAACTATACCATTTGATCCCTCTTGGATGCAATAATGTGTAAGAAAATGTATCACAAAGAGTTCCAGCGGTGAACCCATTGATGCCATTAATTACCTCTTCCAAGCTTTGCTGTAGGGTATTGGCGAAGTACTTCCAATACTGCATCAGCTGACTGCTGGGATCTTGAAATACCAGAACCACTCTTTGGGGTGCTGACAGAACCTCCTTTAGAAATTGATGACTGTATCCGCCTGAACAGTGCAATGATCTCCTTCTGATTTGATGAATCTGCTACTTCACTGTCTGAATTTTGCTGAACCCTTTGATTCTTGTCTTCTGCATTTATATCAGAAGCTATATTTCTTCGAGGAGGACGGCCCCTTCTGTTTCCTTCAGATTTTATACTCGAAACAGACAATTGAATCTGGTCCCTCTGTGAGGCGAAGGCAAGAGTTCCATCTGCAATCTCTGCCAAGTTCAATAAGCTGCATCAAAAATGACTTCTTAGTTGCCAATTGACAACCAAATATAGGCTAGGGAAACAGATCCAGAAAATTTGTTTTAGCCTTGGAGATTGTCACAGGAGTGACAAAGACCTAATTAAGATGTAGGAAATAAGCACATACAAAGAACTGGTGATTGCAAGCAACCGTGCACCCTGACAAAGAGGAATGTGAAGAAGGAAAGTACACTGTTTTCATGGAATAAGTGATGTTTCCAGGAGAAAATTAGAAATTCTGGCTACTGTGAAGAATCAAGGGCTTCAAGGTCATTATTGAAAAAACACTCAAGAAACTGCAAAAGCTTGCCACTTCAGTACAAGGGTATTTCAAATAAAAGTTAAACACCAAGGTACCACAGTTGAAAAGGAACAGCGGGATACAAAAAAATAATTTTAAAGTGAACATATGGTCATCCAATGTAACTAAGGTATTATGTGGGGATCAACCACCTATCTCACAAAGTTGTGCTTGTAGGTACAAAAAGTTTGAAACTATTTTACAATTGCTTCAGCTTTAGTTGTTTAACATGAATTCATTTCCAGCATAAACTGAAGCTACTGCATTCACATTTCACTCAGGTCCATGTGCTACATTCCAAGACATGTGGCCTCAGTTAGTCTCTCTTTGGAATCCTGTATTTAGTGCTGAGATGCCAAATACTGGATTTTTCAAGTCCAGGATTTGGAAGCTACAGGATTTATCAAATCCTTCATCTGTTTGGGAGACAATTTTAGGATTTTGACTGCATTGAACATATTCCTCACAAGTACAGCTGTCAAAGTCAAACCACCGCATAAGAGTACCAAGAAGGAAGAAACAAATATATAATTGTGAGAGGAGCTTGGGAAATGGAAAGACCAAATATTTAATGCTTGAGCCACCGAATTTGGCAACTACATCCTCTATAGGATGTAGCTGGATTTGGGAGATGGGAGGACCAACTCCCATCCCATCTTCCAGATTTGGCAAATACAAGTGCACCAAATGGCAGATGGTGATGGAAAATCCGTGAACCAACTCCAACACCACCATCTATGGGTTTCCAAACAGAGCCTTATTGGTAAAATAACAGAATCACACTAGACCAAGATCCATGCAGTCGATGAGCAAACTAGTTTGGATAAAATTCAGGATTAACACAATGTTTCTAGGGTTTATAAGTTCTAACATTCGTTTTGTTACAAAGGTCCAAAAAAATAAATGAACAGGAGTACCATAAACAGTTATGCCCAGACAGTTAGCCAGGCATACCAAAAGCAGTGCCAATCCATATTAAACAAAACATTTTTTCCTATGCTAGAACCTCTTGAGGTTGAATCACCATGGAATACTACATTAAATGCTTTCCCCCAGATAAAAATGTGCTTGAATCAGAAAACTGTAACCAATTTGACACTCACACGAGCATGCAGATATATACACACGCACAAATGAATGAACGAACATGCACACACAGACACAACACATATGCACACGAGTATGCACAACACACACACAAGGTGGGACGAAATGCCAACAAGAACATCAGATGCTGACTTTTGATTATGATGTTTTATTAAAACTTTACTTAGCTTGTCAAGACCTATACAGTTCCACCTTCTTAATACTCTTTATTTTTTATGGGTTTCTTGGATCCCCTTTTGAAAAAACGTTGCAGTGACTAGCATATCTATTTGAAAATAAACTGTTATAAAGTGCTTTGCTTGCATACAGATATTACAAAAAAATCTTTAAACACAACAGGGATTTGAAAGTTCCAAATAACAGTTAACATTTTAAGTTAACATCAGCTTAACATACTATTAGTATGCCATGAGCTCCAGTTCTCCATGTAAAGAAGCTTAGATAAAACTTGTTTAAAGTGTTTTCGCGAATGTAATTTTTAAATCTTCCCATTTTTTCAATCAACTTGAAATACAATGCTGGAATTGATGAAGTGAAAGGGATAGATCTCGTGGCTAGGGACAAGATGCCTGATTGGAAACACTTTAAAATTTGACAATTAACACATTTGATTTGGCAAAGTACATTGGTAGTTTAGTTTATGTTCACATGTTTCCAGTAAAGTTTGATTTCAATAGTTGGGAGTTATGTCTCATCCTCTTAAGAGGAGTTTGAATGCACCAGTTTGCCTAACTGCAAAATCTCCCAGCTTAACCAGTTGAGTAGGTCCCCTTAAGAACATAAACACAAACAGTTGGCTTTCAGTCAGTTTGGTAAAGTGGTGATCCATGGCTTTAGCGGTTTTCAGGAGTCAAGTAATCATTTTGTATCTTCCTGAGGGGAGAGACTCTTCCAATCGAAACTTCTATTCGGTTCGTGATGTTCAGAGAAAGAAAATCAAATTGAGGCTTTGCAGAGAACATGATTTTAGAGTGAGGCTCATGTCAAGGAAAAGTAATTTACTATCACAAGCTCTTCATCATGCAACTTCACCCAAATTAACTATAACATAAACCCAACTTCTAGTTCCGCACTGTGCATATAGTTAACTGCGACTGCGATTTACACGCTACGTTTTCAACCAGTTACCGAAAATTTTGCCAAACGACCTTTACGAAACACATAAAAATGACAAAAGGGGAGAAAAAGGGAAACCCCACAAAAGAAAAACACCATTTTTCATCAAATTTAGTTCATGTCCAGAAATATCCATTCCTGAATGCGTCTAGAAAATGGGCTTTTCTCAACAAGGGAAATATCATCCCTGTAAAAGATGGAACATAGGAAAACCCCACAAAAGAATTCCGATGATACTTATCATTTTTCACCTTAATTGGAAGAATGAAACAAAACCCGGTCTCACACTATGGAAACTCATAGATAAAACCAGATTTGGATACCAAACAAGATAACCAACGAAGGGGAAAAGGAATAAATTGTAGTTTTGGGGTTACCTTTATCAGAAAAACCGCATCTTTTGGTGAAGGAGATGGAGGTGGTGGCAGGGAAGGGAATGGAGTGGCAGTGCATCTTTCTTCAGATATAGCTCAGATTCACACCATGGATCAGATATAGCAATCTGTTTATATGTATGGTACAAAATGGTCATATACGTCTCATGCGTCCCAAAAATAAGCGTTCATTCTTTTATTAAATAGGTAGACCAACTTGTCTTTGTTGGTTAATATGGTTGGAATTAGGTTAAAGTGGTTTACTGTTTGGGGGCACCAAACTTAGACGACTAAGACTTGACCAGCAAGTGGGCTAAGCCCGGACTGAATTTACAGAGCCTTGACTTCCCAGACAACATATTTTTTTTTAAGCTGGGGGGGGGAGGGGGCAGGCAGGTTGAGCCAGTGGGAATAGGTCTTCGTGCCAGATGGAGTTTCTTTGAGTTATAAAA
Source organism: Nuphar pumila (assembly GCF_984573655.1). NCBI lineage: Eukaryota > Viridiplantae > Streptophyta > Magnoliopsida > Nymphaeales > Nymphaeaceae > Nuphar > Nuphar pumila. Next base: position 6,129,974 of record NC_143260.1, on the reverse strand, counting down.
AAAAAAAGAAAGTGGTATGTGTCTAGTGATTTTATTTTACTTGGTTCGGATCGGATTTGGATAGAGTGGGCTCCAACTTGCGGTAACTTTGCTAATGTTGGCGATGTAGCTGACTCTCGAAAAAAAGTGGATCTCATTGAGCTGAAACTGGCTTCTATAGTTCCCTAATGGCACTTTTGGAAGAAAAAAACTCTCGTAGGAAAAGAGAGTTTTGATATGAGTGTGAAAAAATGAGAGAAAAGGATGAGGAGGGTGGTGGGTGGTGGTGGTCATGATGGGATGGTGGGTGGTGGGGAGTAAAAAAAAAATCTAGTGGTAAGAAACATTCCTCCACCCCCATAGAGGAATATTTTCAGGAAAATTTTGTGAGTCTTCTCTCCATCGCACCAACCGCTACCATCCATCTTCACTACCACCCACCATCACCAGCCACCCAAAAACCATACCCAATGAGCTCCACCACCACCCACCTCTCACAAAAACACACCCAAGAAGCTTCACCCCCTCCTCCTCTCACTCATTCTTTTAAGATTTTTCATTTCATTTTTCTTATGCTACCCAAACAAGTGAAAAAAAATTATTTTAGAAAATATATCGTATCAAAATTTCTCATAGACTAAAGTTTCTTTTTCCTGAGAGCTTTTCTTGCTTCCAAACATGTCATAAGCAAGTCACCATCATTTTAGACTTGGCTGGTCTGACCAAATACAACTAAATAGAGATTATGAATAATTAGCACACCAACCTGATAAGCTTCTTGGATCCAATTGATTACATGAAGGTCTCTGTTTCATTATGTTTGGTGCATCTCATGTGAATTGGAATCACGTGAGACGGAATCGTGATTTGAATTCATGATTTCAAATCACATATTCCATGGAATCACATGAGAGTCGCTTCAAATGTGATTGCATCCCTAGTCATACCATATCTTTATGACACATATTCATAGGATGGGGCTAAAAGCTTTCTGTTTTATATTGACAAAGTCCCTCTTATGATCAGGAGCTTTCACCTTGATACTAGCATTAATAGGGTCCAAACTATTGGAACAAGCAATGACAAAAACAAGATTTATGAAAAATAAGATCCTAAGTCTAGAGTTACGTTCTTAAGATTGCTATCTTTATAACGTTAATCGCCTCACTTTGAGATTTTTGAAGATGCGAAAAAGATTTATTGGTGACTGAGTTTCAATGATACAACTAGGCTCAGAGCTCAAGTGTGTCACTTCTTTGCAAGATAAGGTAACCTCTCCTATACATGAACTTTCGTAAGACAAGCGAGAGTAAAAGAATAAAAAGAGAGAGTTTTGAGAATCAGAAAAATTGATAATCCAAAAGACAAAACAAACAACAACAACTACGCCTTCATCCCAAAACAATTGGGGTCGGCGATATGAACCAAAAAAGAAAATCATTCTGGGTCTTCCACATGAATCCTTCTCCTCCAATCATTTTTATCTAATGCCAAGTCCTCGGTGAGGTTCAAAGCATTCATATCCTTTCTTATCACCTCCATCCATGTCTTCCTAGGCCTACCCCGACCTCTTTTAACTAATATATTTTCCCATTTCTCCATCCTTCTAACTGGAGCATCATTAGGCCTTCGCTGAATATGTCCAAACCACCGTAAACGATTCTCTCTCATCTTATTTTCAATGGGTGCAACACTTACCTTCTTACGTATCTCCTTGTTCCGAATCTTATCTTTTATTGTATTTCCACACATCCATCTCAGCATACGCATCTCAACTACACTCATTTTTTGAATATGATGTCTCTTTGCAGCCCAACATTTTGTACCATATAGTAAAGCGGGCCTAATAGTCGTCGTATAAAACCTTTCCTTCAACCGCAATGACATTATACAATCGCACAACACTCCAGTTGCACTCTTCCATTTCATCCACCTAACCTTTATCCTATGATTTACATCTCCATCAATTTCTCCATACTTTTGAATGATAGATCCCAAATATTTGAAACAATCATCCACCGATATTTTTTGCTCACCAAGCTTCACTACACTCCCATCACTACTTTGTTGCTTACTAAATCGGCATTCCATGTATTCTGTCTTACTCTTACTCAACTTAAAATCTATTGCTTTCAATGTCTGTCTTCATAATTCTAACTTAGCATTAACCCCAGCTCTAGACTCATCAATCAAAACAATATCATCAACAAACAACATACACCACGGCACATTTTCTTGAATTGGTCTCGTAAGCTCATCCATCACTATAGCAAATAGGAAAGGGCTTAAAGCAAATCCTTGATGTAACCCAACCGTTATAGGAAAATTGGTTGTCACCCCTCCACGAGTGTGGGCATTGGTTACTACTCCTTCATACATATCTTTAATTATACTAATATACTTGAGAGAAACATCTTTCTTCATCATTGTCCACCAGAGAAAGTCCCTAAGTACTTTATCGTATGTCTTCTCCAAATCAATAAAAACCATATGCAAATCTTTGTTCCTCTCTCTATTTCTCTCAATAAGTTGTCTAAAAATATGTAAAGCTTTCATAGTTGAACTTCCAGGCATAAAACCAAATTGATTCTCTGATATCATGACAACCTTCAACCTAGACTCAATCACCCTCTCCCAAAGTTTCATAGTATGACTCATGAGTTTTATACCACGATAGTTTGTGCAATCTTGTATATCACCCTTATTCTTATATAGAGACACCAAAGTACTTTTCCTCCACTTATTAGTCATCTTATTTGTCCGTCAAATCTTGTTAAAAAGATTTGTCAACCTTTCTAAACCTGTCTCACCCAAGCATTTTCAAGCCTCGATAGGTATACCATCTGGGCCAACTACCCTTCTTGATTTTATTTTCTTCAAAGCCTCTGCAATTCCTTTCTTTTGAATCTTGCGTATGAAGTCACGATTCATCTCATGAAAAGGAATGGAGAAGTTTCCAAGATCCTGAGCATAACTTCCATTAAATAGCTTATCAAAATAATCTTTCCATCTCTCCTTAATCTCCTCATCTTTGACTAAAACCCTTTGTGTTTCATCTTTGATACATCTAATCATACCCAAATCCCTCGATTTCCTATCTCTCATCTTTGCAAGCCTATAAATATCCTTTTCGCCCTCTTTGGTATCCAACTTGTCATAAACCTCCTTATATACCTTATCCCTCGCGTTCCAAACTACTTTTTTAGCTTTCTTCTTTGCTATCATATACTTCTCCAAATTCTCATTATCACGACTCTTACTTAGATTTCTATAACACCTTCTTTTAACCTTAATAGCTAATTTGACATCCTCATTCCATGACGATGTATCCTTACCTAGCGGTGCACCGCCTTTAGACTCACCCAATACCTCCTTAGCCACCTTTCTCATGCCACCCACTATCTTATTCCACATTCATTCTGAATCCTCCTCGAGACACCAATCAACTTCCTTAACTACCCGCTCTATAAACATTCCTTGTTTAGCTCCTTTCAGTGCCCATTCTAGGATCTATCATATGTCTATCCTTTTTGCGGCATTGTCTAATTCTAAGATCTAAACTAAGACTCTATGTTGTGTAGCTACACTTTCTTCCGATATAACCTTACAATCGATGCAACAACCCCTATATCTCTTTCTAAATAGGAAAAAATCTATCGGACTCGTATTAACCCCACTTTTAAATGTTACTAGGTGAGACTCCCTCTTCCTAAACCAAGTGTTTGCTAAGATCATATCATAGGCAAACCAAAATATAAAATTCTTTCTCAACTTTCGTTTCTTTCTCCTATGCCAGAGCCTCCATGGATACTTTCAAATCCATTCCTACTAATGCATACATGCCCATTAAGGTCACCGCCGATGAAAAGCCTTTCTCTATAAGATATCCCTTGTACTACTTCATCTAAATCTTCAAAAAATTGATGCTTAATGGAATCATCTAAACCTACTTGAGGTGCATAAACACTAATAATATTAATAATATATGTACCTAATACTAATTTAATAAGTAAAATCCTATCACTCTTCGTATGGATCTCAACTACATTATCTATAAACTCACGACTCGTAACAATCCCTACTCCATTCTTATTCCTATTTATTCCTGTATACCAAATCTTATATCCCCAAAGTTCTATCACTTTTGCTTTCTCACCTACCCATTTGGTCTCTTATAGACATAAAATATCAATCTTTCTCCTACACATAACATTTACTAACTCTAACAACTTACCAATTAAAGACCCTATGTTCCAAGTGGCTAACCTAATTTTATGGTCTTGGACTAACTTCTCTTTACCCCCACCCATCCAACAAAGTGAGGGAACCCTTGCCTATTTGACACCACACCTGGGCGCCGGTGTGACGCGTCGCTTCTGGGCGACGATCTAGCAACCCTTGCCCATTTATCACTGCCTCCGGGCCTATAGAGTACAACGCGATGCTCAGTAGAGAACACTCCAACGGAATTCTCATATTGGTTCATATTCATAGGGTATGACTAAGTTTTTATGCTGGCTGTCACAGGCCTACCACAACCCTCCTCCTTTATCCGGGCTTGGGACCGACAGTGCATAACTAAACAGTTATACACAGGCGGAGTTATAATCCAAAAGACAAAAATGAAGATATTTATAGGCTTTTAGAAGGCCAATACAATTTTTGTGATAAATGAAATTAAAGGCCATAAATCTAACTGTTTGAAAATTGAACGAAAATGATCTTAATCGATCACCTACCTTTGACCAACGGTCAAAGACCTCCAAAATAGTCCAAGAGTCACAAGCCCCACAAATACCATATAAATGCCTTTTGAAGTCATCCAAACCACCAAATCAATCGATAAATGAAAAATAAAAAAGGCTTGATCAAATATTAAGGTTCGATCAAAATGGATCTCGATACCTCACATGCACCTCGTACCGCTGCGAGCATGCAAAGTGCGCCATCAAAGCAACACATTGTGCCTCAAATACACCATCAAAGAGTCACATCGCACCTCAAACACTTCAAGTGCGCCATCAAAACACCATATTGTGCCTTAAGCACCTTAAGTGCACACATGAAGTGTCACATTGTACCCCAAGTGCACACATGAAGTGCTACATCGTGCCTCAAATGCACACACGAAGCACCACATTGTGCCTCAAGTGCACTACATTGTGCCACAAGTGCACCATCAAAGAGACACATTGCGCCTCAAGCACACCATCAAAGTGCCGCCTTAAGCACACACAAAATGCCACATTGCACCTCAAGCGCACACACAAAGTGTGACATTTTATACCTCAGGGAAATGAAAACCTACCAAACTTACCCACTAAGAAATATTTTATCGGATTTTTGGTATTTTTTTGAAAATTTGACATTTGTTCAGCATGATTGATTTACAATAAATTGACACTCGGATCATGCATTTTGGATGAAAAAATGGTATTTGAAGCCTAAAAAATTTATAAAAATTACAGGCCGTTGTTTTTTGAAACCGTACCAAAATCTATCCATGCATCGGAATCAAATACTCTAAGAACTAATTCCTATAAAAAACAAACACATAGATCACATATCGTAGGTTTCTTAGAGGGTAGGCGTGGTAGGTTTTTATTCCCCGTATACCTCATACCGTTTTGGAAACGCAGATAAAATTGGTGCAATAATCCAAAATCAAATTGTTAGGTGACTGTTTTATAAATAGCTAATAATCTAGGTGCCTTCCGTAAATTATTTCATTCCATGCATTTCATTCAACAAGACGAGGGTTAATTTGTAAGACCAAGAATGCATGTGGCACAACAATGAAAAACACAGGAGGTTAAACGTAATAAAAAAAAAGGTAAGCTTGTTATCATACATAGCTGATTATAAGTTTTTTTTTTTTTTTAAGTTTATTCACAAAACAACAAAAAGGTAAAGTGTCGTTGGTAAGCGGGGTCCCGTGTTATGTTGCTGAGAAATCAAGCAACCCAATATTATTTAAAAAACAAATACCACCGAGGTGTATCCCATGTTGTAAGCGGGGTCCTGTGCCAAGTTGAAGGCCCAGGTTCGAATCCCTTTGCCGCATGGGCTTAAGAGATATTTGCTGCCTAACCCCAGGTCCCCAGCTTGCCGACCAAAAAAACATATTATTTAAAAATGATGAAAAAATACAGACAAGAGAAAGCAACACAATTCCTTCCTTCCCACCAAACTAACCGTTGTACTTTCAAATCTCTCTCTCTCTCTCTCTCTCTCCGTGAGTTGCACCCTGAAAGCAAAAGCCCAACTTCCGATCTCCACACCTAACGCCTCTTTTAAGGGTGGGAATGGAGAAGCAGGGGCAGTTGCCCCCTACCCCACCCCTATCACGAGAGGGGATCCGAGACGACAACGATGGAGTCGAGGGTTCCTTCCTGCAACGTCTGTGGCGAGCCGGTGGGGTTCTCGCTGGATGGGGGCGTCTTTACCGCCTGCAGAGAGTGCAATTTCCCCATCTGCCGTTCCTGCATATACCACGAATCGAAAGCCGATGGAGGACGAACCTGCTTGCAATGCGGCTCACCGTATTCTTTTCTCGAAGGTTTGTAGCCAAAATCTAGAAACTTGAATGCAATTAGTGAACACCAATATAGTGAAATCTCGAAATTGGATGAATTTACGGATCACCCTTACGGAGAAATCTCAAAATGGAATGTAGTTAGCCAACACCCATGTATAGAATTTTGTGAAAAAACAGATTACGTTGTGCTGCTTATGAGATTGATCACAGATTGCGATTTGTGGGGATTGTGCACAACTGGTGCATGTAATGGCTTTGTGTTAACTGTTACTGACCATCAACTGATCTTGCCGGGTTAGGCACTCTCATGATCCGTGTCTGATAGAAATAGTGGGAAAAATTGCAGAAGACGTTGCATTGGAGATTGAAAATGAGGATGAGAAGGACAAATCCGGCAAAGGATCAAAATTAGGCGCTCATCTCCGAGAACCAGAGGTGCTTATTTTGAAGTGTGATTTGCAAACTAGGTTTACTGTCGGGGTTCTTGTGTTAGCAGTAGAAAGGGAGATTTGCATCCTGATAATTATTGAATTCGATTTTTCATTAACATTTAATTTCAAAGTAAGAGTTTTTTGTTGTGACTTTAATTCACAGGATCAAGAAGGTCACAGTAGGCAAATGAATAGTCCATCTGCCACTGAAATTGGTAATGGTTTTCTCCTGGTAGTTTCTCATTTATACGTCAATTGTAGTCTATTGACAAAATTATAATCTTATTTCTACCTAAATGCTCGTATCATTAATTTTTTCTTGTTTGATCTACATGATTCGTTTTGATAGAGTCAAATAGTGGTTATGAAAACCCACTAGTGAGGAGCAGAATTGAGAGCTGGAAAGATAATAAGAGTAGGAAGAAAAAGCCTGCTAGTGTGGCAAGAGAACCTCAATCTCCACCTGAGCAGCATATGAATGATGAGGGGTAATTTTCTTAACCTTTTTCTCTTTGGGTGATTTTTTTTTAACTTAGCTTTTAATTGTGATTGTCATTAAAGACACATTATTGCAGTTATCTGCAGTCGGCATGGAACAACAACATCATTTGTAGTCCTATTATAATCCAAGATGATAAGCCTCACAATTTATAAGCCATGCGAATGCATTAATGAACATTGTTGATTATTATTTACAAAAAGTTATGATGTTTGTGTGCAGGATTGAAGAAGCTCAAGAGCCACTTTCAAGAACTGTTCTGATTTCCAAAAACAAGCTTACACCCTACAGATTTGTCATTGTTATGAGGTTGTTGGTTCTTGGATTCTTCTTCCAGTATAGAGTAACCAACCCCGTTGATAGCTCTTACGGTCTCTGGCTCACTTCAATTATTTGCGAAATCTGGTTTGCCATTTCTTGGGTGTTGGACCAATTTCCCAAATGGTCCCCAATTGAGAGGGAGACATATATTGACAGATTATCATTAAGGTATGCTTGAATCTGCAGAAAAAAAAATGGCACAAATATCTGAATAGTGGGTTGAAGCTTTTTCTCATGCATCTTACCTCAAGGCCACGGTGAACCTTTTTGTATGAGCTGTTCATAACTTCATACAAAATATTTGAAATGCAATGGAGAAATTGCACATTTAATTTGCGATGGTTGTTACTATCTAAAATCAGAAGAGAGTATAAGAGTTTTATTAGGTTATTCATTAAAATTTGTAGGAATTATACTATAACTGTTACTAGTTGTACCTTGGATTATACGTAATTGCCTAAGGTGTGACAGTAGAAACATACAAATGTTTAGCTGGATTTTTTATATGGTTATTGTTAACTTATTTTCAGGTATGAGAGAGAAGGTGAAAACTGTGATCTTGCTGCTGTGGACTTTTTTGTTAGCACTGTTGATCCATTAAAAGAGCCACCACTAGTCACAGCAAACACTGTGCTTTCCATCCTTGCTGTTGATTACCCTGTTGATAAAGTCTCTTGCTATGTTTCGGATGATGGTGCAGCCATGCTCACATTTGAAGCACTCTCAGAAACAGCAGAATTTGCAAGAAAATGGGTCCCATTTTGTAAGAAGTACTCTATAGAGCCTCGGGCACCTGAATTTTATTTTTCACAGAAAATTGATTATTTAAAGGATAAAGTGCAACCTTCTTTTGTCAAGGCGCGCAGGGCAATGAAAGTAAGTATTTAATTTTTTCATGCTTTTTACAGGAAAATTATGATGCAAATAAAGCCATTCTCCGATGTTCAGTAACTGGCCATAACTAACTACATTTGGGTTCTTTTCTTTTTTCAGCGAGACTATGAAGAATACAAAGTTACAATAAATGCATTGGTAGCTAAGGCTCAGAAAATTCCTGATGAAGGCTGGATGATGCAAGATGGAACACCTTGGCCGGGGAACAATCCCAGGGATCATCCGGGCATGATTCAGGTAGATTGCTTGCTTGTTGTACCAAGGATTTTCAACATGCTTAGTTTTGCAAATCTTCACTTAGCCTACTTAGGAATCATCTAAAGCTTAATTTGGAAGATGCAGATTAAAGCACAACTTCCCAGCTTGTGCTTGTGTACCAAGATATAGTTCCGGAAGGTTTTCATCCCTTTTTTTACTGTCACTGGCATTTTGCAATATTTAAATGGAATGCTGAAAATTTTTATGCTCTAATCCAGATAGCTATGGAGGCCAGTATTGAATGGAAAGTGATATGATGGGTATTCCTTCGAGGTCACTAATTCTACCATGTTTATGAGAACTTCTCCGAAGGTCATCTTTCTAGGTTTATGTCGCAGAGTATGGGTGTGGGTATGGGGTATGACACAACCACGAAGGATACAACATGGTTCTAAAGGATGGGTATGGGGATACGGCTATACACATACACACAAAGTACATAGAATAATGCACAACTGTATTGCATTTTACAAAATACCCTACATATGAAGTTGTAGGCTGCCAATTATGAACTAAAAGTTTAAAACATGTGAAAGATCTATAATTAACCAATAATTAATAGCAAAAAGGTAAAATTAAATAGTGAACGCTTTTGATCACAAGTATTGACTGCACATTACTGGATCATAAAATGGATGAAATGGTTTGAGTCAAGTCTAAAACCCAGTTGACCCATACCTAGGGGTGCACCCAAGCCGAGTTCGAGCCGAGCCTGGGCTGTTCGAACTCGGCTCGCTTAGAAATTTCTTTGTTCAAGCTTGGCTCAAGGTCGGAGCCGAGGTTGAACCGCCTTGCCCAGACTCAGCTCGGTTCCAAGCTGGAGCCAAACTGGGCTTGACCATAGTTCAATTTTTTTTTTTACTATTTACATTTGTGAAGAGGCCGGATTCAATCCCCTACCTCTCCGAAAGGTGAAAAAATGTCTTTATTGTCTACTATAACTCAAAAAAAGATACACATATGAAGAAATGGCTAGATTATCACAAAACATGAAAGTTAAAAAATGTGAGGTTCGATCCTGGCACCTTTTTGAGAAAGAGTTTAACACCCTACCCATTAAAGAAAGATTAGCTTTTTTTTTTTAAATTTTTGGCAAACACATATTGTATATACGATTTATGTGAGCCTACTCGAGCTTAATCGATTTCAACAACTTGATCAAGCTCGGCTCGTTTATGTAGACCGGGCTTGGACTTGTGTTCAAGCTCGGCTCTTTTATTTTTACACATGAGATCAAGTCGAGCTTAAACAAGCTGAGCCCGGGCTACATCGATTCGTTGTGCACCCCTACTCATACCAAAGTACCCTAGTACCAGTGTTGATATGACACAGATACAACACATGTATGTGTGAAGAATCCTTGCAAACAATCAAGTTTTCAAATAACTTGATACTTCAAATACTCAAGACACAAAATAAATGCACAGTGTTTATAAGTTTTACACCGCAAAAGAAGTGCAATAAATGCACAGTGTTTATAAGCTTAAGGAGACAACTCCTTACTGTAATACATACTTGCGATGGGCTCACATAGCCCTTATTTATAAGCATACTTAAAGAGTCGTTGGGCTATTCCTAACGGCTCTTATTAGAGACGTTGGGAATCAACCCAACGTCTATCTTTTTTAAACTGTATACTGTCAACCACTGACTGTGTACAGAAATATTACATAAAAAAACAAAAATAAAAAATAAAAAATTTACAAAAATAAGAAAAAATAAAAAGGAGGAATTACAATCATATTAAAAAACATGAATATGTGTAAAATGTAGAAAGAACTAAAATACCCCTATAACTAATACATTGTCTTATGAATTACAATTTAACACCCCCCTCAAACTTAGGGCAAGATGACCGAAAGTTTGCCAAGGAGAAAATTGAACCACGGAGCACACAAGGCTTTGGTGAAGAAATTTGTCAACTGATATTCTGAAGTTACATATGGAAGATCTATAACTCCTTTCAGATACGCTTCTCGAACATAGTGACAGTCCATCTCAATGTGTTTAGTCCGCTCATGAAAAGTATGATTTTTGGCAATATATATTGCACTTTTGTTATCACAGCATAACTTGGTGGGCCCTTCTATTGAGATCCCCATGTCTTCTAATAGCTGATGAATCCATACAATTTCTATGGTAGTAGTCGCCATGACACGATATTTAGCTTCTGTTGAGGATAGAGACACTTTTTGTTGCTTCTTACATCTCCAGGAAATCAGCGAGTCTCCTAAAAACATACAAAAACCAGTGGTGGAGTGACGGTTATTTGGGTCACCTCCCCAATTAGAGTCAATATAAAAAAATAATTTTAATTCAGAAGAAAAGGATAAGAATACTCCCTTGTTTAGTGTGCCCTTTATGTATCTCACAATCCGCAAGATGACACTCATATGAACTGATGTTGGTGCATATTGGAACTGACTTGCAGTATGAACTACATGAGAGATATCTGGTCTAGTAATACTCAGATACATCAAAGATCCCACAAATTGTCTGTAGGGGGTGGGATCAGAGAGAGGAATACCATCATCAATCTTTATTTTGGCTCCTACTATAGCAGGAGTTTCACAAACCTTATCATCCGTAATACCTGACCTGTCAATAATCTCAGAGGCAAACTTAGTTTGAGATAAAAAATACCCTCTATGAGAGTATGCTACTTCAATATCCAAAAAATAAGTTAGAAATCCCAAATCAGACATTTCGAACCTATCCTTCAAAATTGATTTTATGCTTTTAACCCCTTTAGAATCACTTCCGGTTATAAGCATATCATCCACATATAAGAACAGAATGACAGTCTCTGCATTGGTTTTCTAACAAATAAGACAGTGTTAGTGAAACATGAAGAAAAACCATTTTCTAATATTACGGTTTGTTTTAAACCAAGCTTTGAGGGCTTGTTTTAAACCATAAAGTGTTTTTCGAAGGCAAAACACTTTCTCTTTGGGAGTCTCCATTCCTAGTGGACCATCCATATATACCTCTTCATTCAGATCACCATTAAGAAAAACGTTTTTAACATCCATTTGATAGATGTTTCATTTGTTGATTGAGGCAACAGTAATGAGACATCAGACAATGATCATTTGGGCCATAGGGACAAAAGTTTTTTCATAGTCAATTCTGTATTCTTGACTATATCCCTTTACAACTAATCGAGCCTTATATCTCTCAAGAGATCCATCGCTCTTAGTTTTTACCTTCAATACTCATCTACACCCTATTGCTTTCTTACCCTTAAGAAGATCTTGGAACTCCCAAGTCTTTGCCCTGTTGAAAGCTGAAAGCTCACATTCCATTGCTTTCAGCCATTCATCATTCTTTTTGGCTTCTTCGAAGTTTCTGAGTTTTATATAGGAATGAATGGCGCTAAGGCAGACTCTATATTCAGGAGTAAACAAATCATATGAAATAAACCTAGAAGGCATCTTTCTACTTCTCTCAGTTCTTCTTAGGTTTTCATCATTTGTTGAACTGGACCCACTAGGTTCACTGAAATTTTCAATTGCACTCCTAAAACCGTTTCTATCTCTATAGGTATATGTTATAGGATCTCTCAATGCTCCTTTATTTCTATGTTGAGAGATAGGTGGATGGAAAGAGCCATCTTCTTTATCATTGATGTCATTATGAATGAAATCGTCATCACTATCGTCACTATCTGTTAAAATATATATATATATATACATTCGTATATATATAAGTATATATATACATATATGTATATATATATACATATTGCTTTTTAGTTAAATACCCGATAGGGGTATTATTGTAAAACTACAAATGTACTTTTTTACTTTTTGCTTTTTCTTTTTCTTTTTCCTTTTTTCCCTTTTTTTCTTTTTCTTTTTTTTGCTTTTTGTTGGAACCACAAGGGCCCCACTCTTGTAGTCGTTGGGGCCCCAACGGTCAGATTTCTGACCGTTGGGGGATCCCAACGACTACAAGGGAGCCCCCTTGTGGTCCCTTCTTGTGCTCTCCTCCTCTATAAATAGAGGAGGTGTTCCTCTCTTACATGTATGAGTTTTTATACCCCTCTCTTCTCTTCTTCAATAATATCCAACTTATGACTTTAAGTCATTTCCATATTTGAGAGTTTTTGTGTGTGCACATTTGTTGTTTGTGTTCTTGGCTCTAGTGATCACTCTTAAAGAGTGACACTTGCTCTATTGGTGCTTCCGCCTCTTTTCATTACATGGTATCAAAGCTCGGTTGGTGATTGGGATTTTTCTTTTGTCATCTTGGAAAGCGTGCCTCTCAAAGTTTTGAAGAAAGGAAGAGTATTTGGTGCCGATGGAACGTGACTCTAAAGTGGAGCTCTCTTTCAAGCTAAATGGGTCCAACTATCTCATGTGGGCCTCCGCTATGGAAAATCATCTAAGAGGTAAGAAACTTTGGGGTTTTGTTATGGGGACTACTCCCGAACCCTCTCTTGTTCTTACCAAAATTGAAAATGAAGTTGAAAAGGCTTTAGATGGCGATGAGCGCATCAAAGCCATTAATGAACATCAATCCAAAATCGAGGATTGGGAAAGTAACCATGCCAAAATTTTGGCATGGTTTATGAACAATGTAGATCTTAAAAATTGTGCCAATATTGCCAAGTTTAGAAGAGCCAATGAGGCTTGGTTTTTCCTTAAGGGTATGTATACCCAAAAGGATCTTGCTCGACAATTCTTTTGTCAAGAAAAAATTCGTTCCACTAAACAAATGGATATGAGTGTTCGGGATTATTTTAGCTCTCTAACCCCTCTTTGGGATGAGCTTGCCCTTCTTGAGCCCAAATGGGTTGCTCCACAAGACATTGAACTAAGAAGGGAACAAATTGAAAAGGAGCACTTTTTTCAATTTCTTCATGGGCTTCGCCCGGAATTTGAACAAGTGAGGGCATCTCTTCTCCATAGAAGCAAAGCCCTACCTATTGAAGATGCTCTTGCCGAGGTATGTCAAGAAGAAACTCGACTTGGTTTGAGCATTAGGAATGATGAAGTTTTGGCCGTTAATAGGCCCGGATCAAATGTTAAAGCATATAGACCTCCCCACTTTAACAAAAATATCAATGGACCTAGAAAGGGGATCATATGCCACTATTGTAATGAACCGGGGCACATTAGACCGGTTTGTCCAAAGCTTAAAGGTAAGGTTGCCGCGGTTGGAGAAAATTCTCCAAAGAAGGAAGAAAGTACCAAAGAAGGAGATATCAAAGAAACTCTTAATCATATATCTGAAGTTCTCCAACACTTTCTCAAGTCTTCTCCTTCAACATCCGGAGCCGCCATCGCCTACTCTTCATCACCTCCAGGTATGTGGATACTAGACTCTGGTGCTTCTTTCCATATGACATCTCATAAAACCTCCCTTTCCAATGTCTTTTCCGAACCCATGTCCTCCTATGTTTCAACGGCCGATGGAACGTCATTAAAAATAGAAAGTATTGGAACACTTGACTTCAAAAATTCTCAAAACTTTTTTGTTCCTAAAGTAAGAGTTGTTCCAAAAATTAACTTAAATCTTTTTTCCGTTTCCCAAATAACCGACCATGGATGCCAAGTCTCTTTCTCACCTAAAGATTGCATCGTGCAGGATCTCCAGTCAAGGAAGCTGATTGGGCAAGGCCATAGAAGGGGTGATCTCTATTTTATGGACTTTTTGACGCTTCCATCTAAGTCTTCTTGCAATCTTGTTAAAGACAAAAGTATTGGAATTTGGCATGAGAGACTTGGTCATCCAAATTTTGTAAAAATGTCTCTTCTCCCTTTTTTGGACAATACTTGTAAAGACAATCACATGACTTGTAAAGATTGCATTTTTGGGAAATCTAAAGCTACTCCGTTTCCTCAAAGAAGTTATTTTGCCACTCGGCCTTTTGAACTTGTTCATTCCGATGTATGGGGACCTTCCCCAATTTTATCTAAAGGAGGTTTTTCGTATTATGTGGTCTTTATTGATGACTTCACTAGATTTACGTGGATATACTTCTTAAGCCGCAAATCTGAAGTTTTTTCATTCTTTAAAGAATTTCATGCGATGGTTAAAAATCATTTTTTGGGAAATCTATCTATTCTTAGGTCCGATTCGGGAGGTGAATATATGTCTAATGATTTTCAAAATTTCTTAAAAGAAAATGGAATTTGTCATCAACGTTCTTGTCCCAACACTCCGCAACAAAATGGTCTTGCGGAAAGAAAGCATAGGCACATAATAGAAACTACAAGAACATTATTGATTTCAAAAAATATCCCAAAATCCTTTTGGGCCGAAGCGGTTCTAACTTCAACATATCTCATCAATAGAATATCTTCATCCTCTTTGAAAAATCTTTCTCCATTTGAAAAACTTTACAATATGTCTCCCGATTATAAAAGATTAAGAATTTTTGGATATAAATGCTTTGTTTTAACTCGCAAAAATGATAAACTTTCTCCTAGGGCTATTGAATGTATTTTTTTTGGGATATGGCGAAAAACAAAAAGGATATAGATGTTTTGACATACTTAATAATAAACTTTATATCCCAAAAGACGTCACATTCCTCGAAGAAGAAAATGGTTTTTCGCATCAACCAAATGAAAATATTGACTATTCCTTTTTATTTGACTTGCTACCTCAAGAAAACATCATAGATGATCATATTGATCTTGATGAACCTCTTAATGAAGATCTTGTTGAACATCCAAATAATGATCAAAACTTAGAAGAAAATGCTTCAAGACAAATACAAGTCTACTCTAGAAGGAATGAAAGAAATACTCCATGTGCCCTTGAAAGATTTTCTCAAAATGAGTCGATAGAAGAAACCTCTTAAAGAAGATCAAATCGCATTCCTAAGATTCCAAATAGATTTGTTTCTTATGACTCCTTTTCCCCTAATTATCGAGCATGTCTTCTTACTATTCACTCCTTTCATGAACCATCTCATTACAATGATGCTAAACAATATGATCATTGGAATGAAGCTATGGAGCTTGAACTTAATGCCCTTAAAAAGGCACAAACTTGGGAAATTATTGATCCTCCAAATGGCAAGAAACCCATTGGATGTAGATGGGTGTTTAAAGTAAAAACTAAGAGTGATGGTTCATTAGAAAGATATAAGGCTAGGTTGGTAGCCAAAGGTTATGCCCAAGAGTATGGGGTAGACTATGATGAAACTTTTGCCCCAGTTGCTCGAATGACTAGTGTTCGAGCCCTTATTGCTATAGCTTCTGTTAAAAAATGGCCCATCTTTCAACTTGATGTTAAAAATGCCTTTTTGAATGGTAATTTAAATGAAGAAGTTTATATGGAACCACCTCCAGGTATGAATTTAAATGAAAAAGTTTTAAAATTAAAAAAGGCTTTATATGGTCTTAAGCAAGCTCCTAAAGTTTGGTATGACAAGTTTAGTAATGTATTAATCAATTTAGGTTTCTCTTCTTGCTATACTGACACTGCTCTTTTTGTTAAAAGGACAGGTGACTCCATTATCATGCTTCTGCTGTATGTTGATGATATGATCATCACTGGGGATGACAAAAAGGGAGTAAATGATGCGAAGACTATGTTAAAAGATACCTTTGATATGTCTGACCTTGGTTATTTGCGATATTTTTTAGGAATTGAAGTGGCTTATTCCGAACGTGGATACATCTTATCTCAAATGAAGTTAGCTGCTGAAATTTGTACCAAATCAGAAATATCTGATGAAAAGAAAGTTGAGACTCCCGAAGTTATCAATGCGAAACTAAGACTTGAAGATGGTGTTCTTCTTGAAGATCCAACTCCCTACCGTCAATTAATTGGATCCCTCACCTATCTATCCATCACCCGTCCTGACATAGCTCATGCGGTTCATGCAGTGAGCCAGTTTCAGCACGCACCTACCACGGTTCATATGGCGGCCGTAATGAGAATTGTGCGATATATCAAAAATACCATCTCCAAGGGACTCTTCTTATCCTCTTCCTCATCTCTTGAATTGACTGCTTTTACTGATGCTGACTGGGGAGGAAATCCCAATGATCGTATCTCAATTACGGGTCTTTGTATTTTTTTAGGTGAATCTCTCATCTCGTGGAGATGCAAGAAGCAGCAGAAGGTCTCCTTATCATCTACTGAAGCTGAGTATCGGGCTATGGCGATGACAACTATGGAAATCGTATGGCTCAGAAGTCTCCTTGCTGACATGGGCGTCCTCATTTCTACTCCTACCAAGCTCTGCTGTGATAACAAAGTGCGATATACATTGCCAGCAATCACACCTTTCATGAGCGGACAAAGCATATCGAGATGGATTGCCATTATGTTCGAGACGAATATCTCAGAGGGACTATCTCATTGCCATATGTTACTTCAGAATATCAGCTAGCTGACTTCTTCACCAAAGCACTTCCAACTCCACGATTTATGTTCCTCCTTAGCAAACTTTCGGTCTTCTCCCCGTAAAGTTTGAGGGGGCTTGTTAAAATATATATATATATATATACTTATATATACATTCGTATATATATATATATAAGTATATATATACATATATGTATATATATACATATATGTATATATATACATATTGCTTTTTAGTTAAATACCCGATAGGGGTATTATTGTAAAACTACAAATGTACTTTTTTACTTTTTGCTTTTTGCTTTTTCTTTTTCCTTTTTTCCCTTTTTTTCTTTTTCTTTTTTTTGCTTTTTGTTGGAACCACAAGGGGCCCCACTCTTGTAGTCGTTGGGGCCCCAACGGTCAGATTTCTGACTGTTGGGGGCTCCCAACGACTACAAGGGAGCCCCCTTGTGGTCCCTTCTTGTGCTCTCCTCCTCTATAAATAGAGGAGGTGTTCCTCTCTTACATGTATGGGTTTTTATACCCCTCTCTTCTCTTCTTCAATAATATCCAACTTATTGTTAAAATGTATACTCAAAAACATTATTGTAAGTATAAATATATATACTTATATACCTAGAGATACGTATACATATGTTATATGTATACGTATCTCTATATATAAGTATATATATTTATACATTTTTCCCCTTTTTACCCAAAAAGGGTATTTTAGTCCTTTTACACTTTTGCGCATATTCCATTTGGAATATGTTGTAACTTTTTCTTTATTTTTTAATTTCTTTTATTTTTATTTTTTCCTTTTTGCTTTTTCAAAAAGGTGCCTTGGGGGTCTCCCCAATAGAGTCGTTGGCGAGCCCCCAACGGTCACAATTGTGACCGTTGGGAGCTCCCCAACGACTCCTTTGGGGAGCCCCCAAGCACCTCCCACTTCTTGTATAAATAGGGGTGTTCCCCCTTGTATATTGTCAAGCTTGAGAGTCTCAAGCATTCGGTTCCTTCTATAAAATACATGCCATTGTGCATGTTTGTTATTTTTACGCTTTTGCGTATTTGTTCAAGTATTGTGAGAGTGCCTTCGTGCACATCCTTTTTCATATTCTTTGTGCTCGTATGTGTATTGTCTTTTCATAGACAATTTTACATGGTATCAGAGCAAGGTTGATTATTGAAGATCGTGGGATTCTCCTTTTTTCGAGTGCCTCGAAAAACGTGCCTTCCGATTCTTGGAGATTGAAGTGGTGGATCTTTCTTCTCAAATATTTTAGAAGGATCTTGTGCAAATTTGGTGTTGGAAATATTGTGTTGGTATGCTTTTTTCTCTATCTCTCTTCTCTCTAATGGGTGAAAAAGAGTCCCATTTTGCTCTTGGTTTCAAATTAAATGGGTCCAACTATCATGTTTGGGCCGGAAATATGGAGGCTCATATAAAAGGGAAAGGCCTATGGGGATATGTTCTTGGCACTATTCCGGAACCGGAACCCAAGATTACCATAGTTAAAGAAGGCGAAATCAAGATTCTTGAGGGAGAAGAAAGAACCAAAGCTCTTGAAGAATACTCCAAGAAACACGATGAATGGGAAATGAAGAATTTCAAGATTCTCTCCTGGTTTTTCTCATCCGTAGAAACCAAGATTAATGCCAACATTATTAAATTCAAAAAGGCATCGGAAGCTTGGCATTATCTTGAAAAAATGTACACCTCAAGGGATCTCTCTCACAAGTATTACCTTCAAAAGAAGGCTATCTCTCTCTCCCAAGGTGAAATGACGATTAGGGAATACTTTGCCGATCTTTCCTCTATTTGGGATGAGCTTGCAATGCTTGAACCTAAATGGAGTGGAGAGGCAATTGAGCTCCGTCATAAGCAACTTGAAGAAGATCGGTTCTTCAACTTCTTAAATGGGCTAAGGCCCGAATTTGAGCAAATAAGGTCATCTCTTCTCTCCTCTTTCACTCCCCCTTCTCTTGAAGATGTTCTCACCAAGTTAAGTGGTGAAGAGACTCGTATGAATTTATGTAAACAAGGACCAAATGTTCTTGCGGTCCCTTGTAATATTGAAGAACATAGTGAGGTCAATGCCGTATCAAGACCCGAAAACAATGTAAAAACCTATCGTTCCCCTCATTTTAAATTCCAAAATCAAGGTGAAAATGGTGGTTAAAGAGGAAGAAGGGACTATAGCAAAACTATTTGTCATTTTTGTAAAGAACCGGGACACATCAAACCCGTATGTCCTAAATGGAAGAGACTTCTAGCTATGGCTACTACTGGGGTACCACAGAAGGATGAGGCATCTTCAAGTGGGACCCTTTCTATAAATCAAATAGTGGAAGCCCTTCAACCTCTCCTCAAGGGATCTACCTCCGGTGCGGCCGTATCCACGTCTTCTCCTCCAGGTAAAATCTCTTGGCTTTTGGACTCTGGTGCATCTTTTCATATGTCCCCAAACTTTTTGTCACTTTCCGATTATTTGAAAAATCGTTCCCCATCTTATGTCTCCACTGCTGATGGAACCTCTCTTGAAATTAAAGGAATAGGTAATTTTGAAACTCAAGAGTTTTCTATTCCAAAAATCAGATTTATACCTAAACTTAACTTAAACCTCCTCTCTGTTTCTCAACTCACGGACCATGGCTATGATATTAAATTCTCTTGTGACAAATGCTTAATACAGGATCGCCAGTCCGGGATGTTGATTGGGGAAGGCTTTAGAAGAGGAGATCTATACTATATGGAATCTCTTCAAGTTCCAAAAGTTTTGTGTAATGTTGCCCGACATAAAGATATAAATGTATGACACAAAAGACTTGGTCATCCTAATATCACCAAGTTATCATATTTACATTTTGCAAAAGACCTATGTAAAAGCTCTTTTTCTTGTAAAGACTGCATTCTCGGAAAAATGCACAGCTTACCTTTTGAGCAAAGAACTATGTTCTCTTCCAAAACTTTTGAAATTGTTCACTCAGATGTTTGGGGACCCGCACCTGTGGTTTCAAAAGGAGGTTTTTCTTATTATGTAATATTTGTGGATGACTTTTCTCGTTACTCGTGGATATATTTTCTTAAGTTTAAACATGAAGTGTTTTCATGTTTTAAAAATTTTCACTCAATGATTAAGAATCAATTCAATAGCAACATAAAGATTTTTAGAAGTGACTCTGGGGGAGAATATCTCTCCAATCACTTTAAGGTATACCTTGAGGATCACGGTATTATTCACCAAAGGTCTTGTCCTAAAACACCTCAACAGAATGGGTTGGCTGAAAGGAAACATAGGCACATTATTGAGACCACTAGGACTCTTCTTATATCTCAAAATATTCCTAAAAACTTTTGGGCCGAAGCAGCCCTTGCTTCTGTTTATTTAATAAATCGTCTACCATCTAGGTTATTAGGCAAAATATCTCCTTTTCAGATTCTACATAAGCTTGAACCTGATTATAATAGGTTAAGGGTCTTCGGATGTAAGTGTTTCATACTTACGGATAAGAATGACAAGCTTTCACCCAAGGCTATCCCTTGTGCTTTTCTTGGTTATTCCAAAACTCAAAAAGGGTTTCGTTGTTACGATCTTCGAGAAGATAAGCTATATGTCTCTAGAAATGTAACTTTTTTGGAAAATGAGAGTGGTTTTGAAAAAAATGTTTCTCAACAAGAAAATTTTGATTACTCCTTATTTGACTTGTTATCTAGTAATGATGACATATCCAGTGATGATGATGTATCATTAAACCATGATGAGGAAAATGATGAAGATATTGGTGAACATAATGATCCAGAAAGTAGAGTTCCAAGTGAGCCTATTGAAATGAAATGGGGATCTTCGAAACACGTGCTTTGATTAACAAGAGCAAGTGTCAAGAATGACACTAAAGCATAACCCTTAAAAAGGGTATAACTGGAAACAAAATAAAAATAAAAATGTATTCTTTATTGATATGAAAAACCAATTGCTTAAGAAGCATTGGGGTAAAATACAAGAGGGGCTGCACCCCTTTATATACACAGCTGAAAGAGGACTCAATAGAGCTGTTGGGCACAGTCCAACAGCTCTATTAAGAGCTGTTGGACTGTGTCAGTCCAACAGCTCTATTGCTAGTCAAGTCTGGACAGGACTTGACTAGCAACAGTCATTCTAGTTCAAACTGAACTAGATGACATAAAGACAAAAAATAAAAATAAAGGAAAAAAAATACAGAAAAGAAAGAAATTAAAAATGTATTTATATATATATAATAATATAATATTATTATATATACATATATGTACAGTTTTACATTTTAACACTCCCCCTCAAACTTACGGTACAATGAGCAAAAGTTTGTCTAAGAGAAAGTGAAATCGGGGAGCAGCGAGAGGCTTTGTAAAGAAGTCTGCTAACTGATATTCTGAAGTGACATATGGCAGATCAATTATCCCGTGTAGATATTCCTCTCTGACGTAGTGACAATTCATTTCGATGTGTTTGGTGCGTTCGTGAAATGTTCTGTTACTGGCAATGTAGATCGCACTTTTGTTGTCACAACACATTTGTGAAGCCTTTGTTGCTTCAACTCCCATGTCAGCAAGCAGTCGTCGGAGCCAAACTACTTCCATGGTCGTGGTTGCCATGGCTCTGTATTCAGCTTCGGTGGATGAGAGAGATACCTTCTGCTGCTTTTTACACCTCCACGAGATTAATGATTCCCCTAAAAAGACACAAAAGCCAGTGGTTGAGTGTCTGTTATTGGGATCACCTCCCCAATCAGCATCAGTATATGCAATTAAATCAAGAGAAGAGGAGGAAGATAAGAAAAGTCCTCGTGAAAGAGAGGACTTGATGTATCTGATAATACGCATGACTGCTCCCATATGAACAGAAGTAGGAGCATGTTGAAATTGACTTGCTGTATGAACAACATGTGCTATATCTGGTCTGGTAATGGATAGATAGGAAAGTGCCCCGACAAGCTGTCTGTAAGGAGTAGGGTCTGCAAGAAGTTCTCCATCATCAATCTTCATTTTAACATTAACAACTTCTGGAGTGTCAACTTTCTTATCATCAGTAATACCAGACCTGAAAACAATATCAAAAGCAAATTTAGTCTGAGATAATAAATATCCTCTAGGAGAATAAGCAACTTCAATGCCTAAAAAATATCTCAACAAGCCCAAATCAGTCATTTCAAAATGAGATTTAAGAAGTGTTTTGATTGTTTCAACTCCCTGTTTATCGCTTCCGGTGATGATCATATCATCCACATAGAGAAGAAGCACAATGATCCCTGCATCAGAATTCTTAATAAACAAAGCAGTGTCAGTTAAACAGAATTGAAAACCAATATCAATCATAACACGACTAAACCTATCATACCAAGCTTTTGGTGCTTGTTTAAGTCCATAAAGAGCTTTTTCTAAGCGAAGGACTTTACCCTTAGGAATACTTAGACCAGGAGGGGGTTCCATATATACTTCTTCAACTAGCTTTCCATTTAAAAAAGCATTTTTGACATCCATTTGAAAAATAGACCATTTTTTGATAGAAGCTAAGGCAATTAAGGTTCGGACAGTAGTCATACGAGCCACCGGAGCAAAGGTTTCTTCATAATCAATCCCATATTCTTGGGCATAACCTTTGGCTACTAAACGGGCTTTATATCTTTCAAGAGTACCATCACTCTTGGTTTTAATTTTATAAACCCATCGACATCCTATAGTTTTCTTCCCTGGAGGAAGATCTTGAATATTCCATGTAGAAGCCTTTTCAAGTGCATATATGGTGCTTCATGATTGAAGCCCATGTTACATAGTTCGTATCGCTTAGTTTCATAGGCATGATGGTGACTTTATCATTGTCATCCATCGATTACAAGGAGAGAAAGAATAGGTATAGGAGAGAAAGAATAAGGAAAATGAGAAAGAAAGAAAAAAAAACAATACAACAAGATGTGAAATCTTCTCCAATGAAGTGATAAAACACTTCTCTTCAAGTGGCGAACACTTTTGCAAACGGGCACGGAAACCGAGTCAGCTTTTCCTCAAGATTTAGTACTTCCGCGGCTCTGATACCATGAAATGAAATGGGGATCTTCGAAACACGTGCTTTGATTAACAAGAGCAAGTGTCAAGAATGACACTAAAGCATAACCCTTAAAAAGGGTATAACTGGAAACAAAATAAAAATAAAAATGTATTCTTTATTGATATGAAAAACCAATTGCTTAAGAAGCATTAGGGTAAAATACAAGAGGGGCTGCACCCCTTTATATACACAGCTGAAAGAGGACTCAATAGAGTTGTTGGGCACAGTCCAACAGCTCTATTTAGAGCTGTTGGAATGTGTCAGTCCAACAGCTCTATTAAGAGCTGTTGGACTGTGTCAGTCCAACAGCTCTATTGCTAGTCAAGTCTGGACAGGACTTGACTAGCAACAGTCATTCTAGTTCAAACTGAACTAGATGACATAAAGACAAAAAATAAAAATAAAGGAAAAAAAATACAGAAAAGAAAGAAATTAAAAATGTATTTATATATATATAATAATATAATATTATTATATATACATATATGTACAGTTTTACATTTTAACACCTATTACCTACTCTCGTAGAAACCAAGACACCTTTAGAAGTGCTATTGATCAATATAGTGAGCTTTCCACTCCTCTTGACCATAGAAGATCTGAAAGAAATAGAAGACCTCCAACCCGCTTTGTATCGTTTGATTCTTTTTCACCCCGATATAGGGCTTGTCTTAGTGCTATTCACTCTTATTTCGAACCAAGAAATTTTGCAGAAGCTAATAAATGTATAGAATGGCAAAATGCCATGCAAAGTGAACTTAACGCTCTTAAAAGGGCAGGAACTTGGGATTTTCAAACTCTACCTATAGGAAAGAAAACTATAGGCTGTCGATGGGTCTTTAAAGTTAAAACTAAGAGTGATGGTTCTTTAGAAAGGTATAAAGCTCAGTTAGTTGCTAAAGAGTATGGGCAAGAGTATGGAATTGATTACGAAGAAACCTTTGCCCCTGTAGCTCGGATGGTTACCGTTAGGTGTCTTATTACTATTGCATCTATTAAAAATTGGAACATTTTTCAAATGGATGTTAAAAATGCTTTTTTAAATGGTGATCTTAACGAAGAAGTATATATGGATGCCCCACCAGGCATGATAATTCCTAAGGATAAAGTTCTTCATCTTCGTAAGGCTCTCTATGGCTTAAAGCAGGCCCCCAAAGCCTGGTATGATAGATTTACCAGTGTAATGTTGGAAAATGGTTTTTCATCATGTTATACTGACACTGCTTTGTTTACTAGAAAATCTAATGCAGGGATTGTAATTCTATTACTTTACGTTGATGACATGTTAATAACAGGTGATGATGTTCAAGGAGTCAAGGGTATTAAGTCCGTCTTGACTTCAAAATTTGAGATGTCCGACTTAGGTTTTCTGACATATTTTCTTGGAATTGAGGTTGCCTATTCGCAACGTGGTTATTTTCTATCTCAATCTAAACTTGCCTGCGAGATTATTGATAGGTCAGGTATTTCTGATGACAAAGTATGCGAAACTCCTGAAGTTGTGGGAGCAAAAATGAAGATTGACGACGGTGTGCCTCTAACCGATCCTACCCCTTACAGGCAGTTGGTAGGGTCTTTAATGTATCTTAGCATTACTCGACCCGACTTGTCACATGCTATACACATCGCCAGTCAGTTTCAGCATGCTCCTACAACCATTCATATGAGTGATGTGCTCCGCATCATCAGATATTTGAAGGGAACGGTAAATAAGGGAGTATTTCTATCCTCTTCCTCTGAATTGAAATTGCTTGCTTATACTGACTCAGATTGGGGAGGTGACCCTAGTAACCGTCACTCCACCACTGGTTTCTGTGTTTTCTTAGGTGAGTCCTTGATCTCGTGGCGATGCAAAAAACAACAAAAGGTCTCCCTGTCATCCACTGAAGCCGAATATAGAGCCATGGCATCTACCACCATGGAAATAGTATGGATTAGAAGCCTCTTGGAAGATATGGGAGTAGTTGTCAAAGAACCAACCAAGCTTTGCTGTGACAATAAAAGTGCAATCTACATTGCCAAGAACCACACATTTCACGAGCGAACAAAGCATATAGAGATGGACTGTCATTATGTCAAGGAAGAATACTTGAAGAAGGTCATTGATCTGCCATACGTGACGTCTGAGTATCAACTTGCGGACTTCTTCACAAAAGCACTTTGTTCGCCTAGATTTCATTTCCTTCTTAACAAACTTGCGGTTATCACACCGTAAGTTTGAGGGGGGGTGTTAAAATGTATACTAAAAAACATTACTGTAAGTATAAATATATATACTTATATACCTAGAGATACGTATACATATGTTATATGTATACGTATCTCTATATATAAGTATATATATTTATACATTTTCCCCTTTTTACCCGAAAAGGGTATTTTAGTCCTTTTACACTTTTGCGCATATTCCATTTGGAATATGTTGTAACTTTTTCTTTATTTTTTAATTTCTTTTATTTTTTCGTTTTTGCTTTTTCAAAAAGGTGCCTTGGGGGTCTCCCCAATAGAGTCGTTGGGGAGCCCCCAACGGTCACAATTGTGACCGTTGGGAGCTCCCCAACGACTCCTTTGGGGAGCCCCCAAGCACCTCCCACTTCTTGTATAAATAGGGGTGTTCCCCCTTGTATATTGTCAAGCTTGAGAGTCTCAAGCATTCGGTTCCTTCTATAAAATACATGCCATTGTGCATGTTTGTTATTTTTACGCTTTTGCGTATTTGTTCAAGTATTGTGAGAGTGCCTTCGTGCACATCCTTTTTCATATTCTTTGTGCTCGTATGTGTATTGTCTTTTCATAGACAATTTTACACTTATGACTTTAAGTCATTTCCATATTTGAGAGTTTTTGTGTGTTCACATTTGTTGTTTGTGTTCTTAGCTCTAGTGATCACTCTTAAAGAGTGACACTTGCTCTATTGGTGCTTCCGCCTCTTTTCATTACACTATCATCATCATGTGTTAACATTTCAAATAAAAAAGAGTAATCCATGTTTTCTTCAAAGGGTTCACTCCTTTCAAAACCATTAACATTTTCCAGAAAACTCACATTTCTAGAAACATATAGCTTGTCATTCTTAATATCATAACAACAAAACCCTTTTTGGGTTTCGGAATATCTAAGAAAGGTGCAGGCAATGGCTTTTGGTGAAAGCTTGTCGTTCTTGTCAATAAGAACAAAGCATTTATAATCGAAAATTCTTTACTGAGTATAGACAGGTTCTTTGGTATACAATTTTTCAAAAGGCGAGATATTGTTCAAGTTTTTAGAAGGTAGCCGATTTATCAGATAGACAGATGCTAAAGCCGCTTCAGCCCAAAAACCTTTTGGGATGTTTTGAGAAACAAGTAATGTTCGAGTTGTCTCTATTATATGTCTATGCTTTCTTTCGGCTAATCCATTTTGTTGAGGGGTTTTCGGACAAGATTTTTGGTGAAGAATACCATGACTTTCAAGATAATTTTTTAATTCAATTAAAAGATATTCTCCACCAGAGTCAGTTTGAAAAATTTTTAGATTCCCATTAAATTGATTTTTAATCATCATATGATAGGTTTTAAAAATCGAGAAAACTTCATATTTATGTTTAAGAAAATAAATCCAACAATATCTCGTGTAGTCGTCAACAAAAATGACATAGTATGTAAAGCCTCCTTTTGATAGGATGGGTGTCGGTCCCCATATATCCGAATGGACAATTTAAAAAGCTCTTGTTGTAAACATCGATCTTTGACAAAAAGGCAATTTTTTCATTTTCCAAAAAATACAGTCGTTATAAGTGAAATCACTTTTATATAGACTTTTAACAAAAGGTAAATAATAAATTTTTGCAATATTTGGATGTCCAAGTCTCTTGTGTCACACATTAATATCCTTTTGTTGGACAACATTACAAAACAGGTTCTTTGGAATTTGAAGAGAATCGACATAGTATAGATCGCCCTTCCTAGAGCCTTCCTCAATCAATCTCCCGGACCGACGATCCTGTATCCAACATTTGTTAGATGAAAACTTTATATCATACCCATGATCAGAGAGTTGAGAAACGGAAAACAAATTTAAGTTTAATTTGGGTATAAATCTAATTTTTAAAATAAAGAACCCTTGTTTTTCAAAATTTACTATTCCTTTTACTTCAAGAGATATTTCATCCGCAGTTAAAACAAAAGATAGAGAGAGATTTTTTGAGTATTCAGAAAAAGAACTAAAACTTGGGGTTATGTGAAAAGAAACACCCGAATCTAAAAGCTAAGAGGTCTTACCGGGAGGAGAAGAGATTGACATGGCGGCTCCGAAAATAACCCCTTTTAGAAGAGGTTGAAGTGCATCCACGATTTGTTGTAATGAGAGATCTCCATTTGAAGATGCCGAGCACTCTTCCTTTTGAGGTTGAGATGTAGTAGCCATGGCAAGTAACTTTTTCCACCTTGGGCAAATAGGCTTGATATGCCCCAGTTTCTTACAAAAATGACATAAAAGCTTGTTATAATCTTTCTTCCCTCCTTGACCACTTGAGTTTTGATTCTTGAAGCAAGGAGGCTTGTAGATCCTTAAGTTGCTCTCCGGTCTTGAGACAACATTAACTCCTTCATTCTCTTCATTATTGGAAGGTGTAGCTAGAACACTTGGGTTGTTTTTGCTTATACCCATACGAGTCTCTTCCCCACTTAATATAGTAATTACATCTTCAAGAGAAGGGAAAGTGAAAGCGAATAAAAGAGAAGACCGAATTTGCTCGAATTCAGGCCTAAGCCCATTAAAAAAATAAAAAAACTATCTTCTTCCAATTGTTTATGACGAAGCTCTATGACTTCTCCACTCCACTTGGGTTCGAGCATAGCAAGCTCATCCCAAATAGAAGAGAGTTCGGCAAAATACTCCCTTATAGTCATATTTCCTTGATGAAGAGTTAGCACCCTCTTTTAGAGGTAATATTTATGGGACAAGTCCCTAGAGGTGTATATCTTCTCAAGGTACTCCTACGCTTGAGAAGCTTTCTTAAACTTGATAATATTGACGTTAATTCTTGTTTCTACGGATGAAAAAATCCATGAGAGGATTTTAAAATTCCTCATCTCCCATTCTTCATGCTTTTTGGTGTAGTCTTCAAGAGCCTTGGCTCTTTCTTCGCCTTCAAGGATTTTTATTTCTCCTTTCTCCATCAAGGTTATCTTTGGCTTCGGTTTAGGAATCGAGCCTTGGACATAGCCCCAAATCCCTTTCCCTTTAATGTGAGCCTTCATGTTTCCGACCCAAACGTGATAGTTGAACCCATTGAGTTTGAAGCCGAGAGAAAAATGAGAGTCTTTTTCACCCATTACAGAGGAGAGATGATGAAAAAGAATACGTACCACAAAGGATTTTTAGACCTTTCTTGATAGAAGAGTCTTCTAAAATATTGGATAAACAAGAAGATTCACTTCAATCACCAAAAAATTGAAGGTACGCTTTTCGAGGCACCCAAAAAAGTGAGAATCCACACAATCTTTCTTTCTCCAACCTTGCTCTAATACCATGTGAAAAATCCTTGCAAACAATCAAGTTTTAAAATAACTTGATACTTCAAATACTCAAGACACAAAATAAATGCACAATGTTTATAAGCTGTACACCACAAAAGAAGTGTAATAAATGCACAATGTTTATAAGTGTTTATAAGCTGTACACCACAAAAGAAGTGTAATAAATGCACAGTGTTTATAAGTTTTACACTACAAAAAAAGTGCAATAAATGCACAGTGTTTATAAGCTTAAGGAGACAACTCCTTATTGTATTATAAGCATACTTAAAGAGTCGTTGGGGTATTCCTAACGACTCTTATTAGAGATGTTGGGAATCAACCCAACATCTATCTTTTTTAAACTGTGTGCAACTGTTGTATACTGTACATAGTTAGCCACTGACTGTGTACAGAAATATTACATAAAAAAACAAAAACAAAAAATAAAAAAATTACAAAAATAAGAAAAAATAAAAAGGAGGAATTACAATCATATTAAAAAACATGAATATGCATAAAATATAGAAATAACTAAAATACCCCTACAACTAATGCATTGTCTTATGAATTACAATTTAACAGTATGGAGGTTGATAAAAGTACCCAAACACAAGTGCTGGTATGACATAGATACAACACATGTATGGAGGCAGAAGGAGATCAGGTCATGCTGAACATGAGCATTTTTGCTCATGCTGACATCGTGGCCATCTGATTTGCATTTTAAAAAGCTCAAAAGTCAACAAAACCACGTGACATTCATCCAAAATGCAAACAAATGGCCACGATGTCGGCGTGAGCAAAAACGCTCATGTTCAGCATGACCCGATCTGCTTCCTATGGAGGCTTATAGAAGTACCCAAACACAAAGATCTAGACATGCTTAACTTAGCAGTGTGAGGTATTAGACTATTTGATGCCAAATCTCAATCTCGTTCTTCATCCTTGGGAAGTCTCCAAGTGTGTTTATTATGAGATATTGTGAGAGGTCTTTACCACAGTTCAAGCTGCACAAAAAATAGAGAAGGGAGAGAGAGAGAGGGAGATGCACAATGGCTGGGGCGGCAAAACTAAAATCACCTCCAAGCCCTAATCTTTTATATTAAAACACTTTTACAATGGGGAATAAAATATCACATTACAACAACCATATTACAGAAATGCCATTAATGAAAAAGACGTCAACGACATAGTTAAAACGATTGACGTGTGTATGGATCCAGATCCAGATCCAAATCCAGATCCAAATCCATATACATGCTCTATTTTAACACCCTCCCTCAAGTTGTACATGGTTTTAGAGCATGTACAACTTGCTCTTCAATAGCCAAAATTGACGTCTTGTTAACCCTTTGGTAAACAAGTCTGCCACTTGATCTTCTGTTCGAACATAACATAGTTCTATCTCTTTCATCTCGACTTTCTGCCGTATAAAATGTTGATCAATCTAATATGCTTCGTTCTGCTATGTTGAATAGGGTTACATGCAATATTTATTACGCTTTGATTGTCGTATAGAAGAAATGATTGAATAATTGTCTCCCCAAGATCACTCAATAAGTGTCTAATCCATGTAACTTTTGTCGTGCCTGCAGCCATCGACCTGTATTCTGCCTTTGTACTCGATCGTGCCACTGCCTTTTGTTTTCTACTGCTCCAAGACACTAAATTGTGTCCAATGTATACACAATATCCATAGACAAATCATCTCTCATCGGGATCCCCTGCCCAATCTGCGTCTGTATAAGTGATGAGTTCATGTCCTTTATGTAGGTTATCGTTCTTGCGATAAACAAGTTCGTCTCCTATAGTTCCTTTTAAATAGCGTAGAATACGCTTCACAGCTTCCATATGACCTTCCGTTGAAGCATGCATAAACTGCGATACCTGATTGACAACATAAACTATATCAGGTCTGGTAAAAGTCAAATACTGCAGCATCTCTACAAGACTTCTATACGTTATAGGGTTGACACAAAGGTGTCCATCTTCAGAACTCAACCTTTGATGTAATACACTCGGAGTGTTGACTGGTTTGCAATTCGTCATCCCGGCTCTTTCCAGAAGATCAAGAGTGTACTTCTGTTGCATGAGTGTCAATGTGTCTTTTTGTCTGTCAACCTCTACACCAAGGAAGTACCTCAACTCCCCTAAATCTTTTATCTTGAAAGTTTTCATCAAAAAATGTTTTACTTCTTGCACATGATTATCTGAACTCCCAGTGATCACAATATCATCAACATATATAAGAAGTGTAACAATGTATGTCTTCTGGTAAATAAAGAGCGAGTGGTCCAGATAGCATCTTCTAAAACCATAGCATTGAATTTGCACAGAGAAACTTTCAAACCAAGAGCGAGATGCCTGTTTCAACCCATATAGAGATTTCCTTAGCTTGCACACCCAGGCAATAGGATCCTTCTCGGCATACCCAGGAGGTTACTCCATATATACTTCCTCCTTTAAAACCCCATGCAAGAATGCATTTTTAACATCCATTTGGCTAAGCTTCCATCCTCGGTCGACTGCTAAGGATATGCGGATACGAATTGTGCCCATTTTGACTACCAGACTAAATGTTTCATCGTAATCTTCACCATATTGTTGCGTGAATCCCCGAGCAACAAGCCACGCCTTATATCTGTCAATACTTCCTTCGAGCTTATATTTTGTTTTATAAACCCATTTTGAGCCGACTATATTCTTTCCTTCTGACAGAGGTACTATTTTCCAAGTCTGGCACTCATGAAGAGCTTCAATTTCTTTATTCATAGCCTCAATTCAATGACGGGATTGAAGAGCTTGATTAAAACAAGTGAGTTCATTCTGCTTTGTGAGCTGAGACATAAACAATTGAAAATCAAGAGAAAATGTCTCATAACTCACCCATCGCTGAATAGGATGCCTGATGCGTGACGGCCTTTGAGCCAGATCATTAGAGATGATTTCTATATCCCTCGGCCTTGTATTTTTGTCCCTTCTAGTGTAGATCTGTCAAGAGAAACATTCAACTGGAGGTGGCTCAACTGAAGATGGCTCGACGTGCATCTGTGAGTCACCCAACTTCCTACTCAAGTCGAAGGAAGGACAAGTCGCCTGACATGTCTCTCCTGTATTGGCAAAAAGATCTGCGCTCATCCATGGATCATATACCTCTACTTCTCGAGATGGCAACTGTTCGGAGTCATTAATCTGAAAATTCTGCTCATCAAAAACAACATTCCTGGAGGTCCTAATACGTTTTGTAGTATAGTCATAGCATCAATAGCCTTTGTATTCATCCGCATACCCAACAAATCTGACTTAATGGCCTTGTCTTGAAACTTATTTCGCAAAGATGAATCAATATGCACATAACATACACAACCAAAAACACACAGCTCATCATAAGAAGGATGCTGCCCAAATGAAGTACAATAAGGAGATTTCTGATCCAAAAGTGCCATAGGAAGACGATTTATGATATGAATAGATGTGTGAAAAAAACTTATGTCTAGAGACTAATGAGTACATTGTTGTCATGTAACATGCTCATCGCACTTTCGATAATATGCCTATGTTTCTTCTCTGCAACCCCATTTTGTTGAGGGGTATGAGGGCAAGAAACTTGTCGACTTATTCTTTTATCCTGAAGAAAGAAAATAAACTCGTTCGATGAATACTCTCCTCCACCATCACATTGTAAATGCACAATATCACAGAAAAACTTTGTTTTGACCATCGAATGGAATTCCTGAAATATTTGGAAAACTTCATGCTTATGTTTCAAGAAATATATCCAAGTATAGTGGGAATAAGAATCAATAAATATAACATAGTAACGACTGCCAGAGAGAGAAGGAATAGGGGTGGGTCCCCGAATAGCAGAACAAACAATCTCAAATGGCTTTGAAGCTCTTTTATTAATATTATGAAAAGGAAGAACATGGCTTTTGCAGAGTTCACAAGATGAACATTTTTTATTCTCTAAAAAGGAACATAAACTAGACTTTGGAAGAAGACCATCAGATACAAGATTTTTAATGAAACCCCGACTACAATGTCCCAAGCGACTGTGCCAGATATCTGGCTTATTACAATGAGATGAATACAAAACTTCCAATAGACTGAAAGATAAAGACTCTGAAGATGAACACACTGAAGAATGCTTGGACGACTCCAACTGGAGAACTGGAACTGAGGGAATCTCTTTGAAGACGTACATGTTTCCTCATCTCTCCCCCTTAGCTAACGTCTCCTTCGTTCGTAGATCTTAACATAAACAGAGGAGAGAGTAAATTCGACTGAAGAATTCATATCGTCAACAAGTTTAGCCACAGAGACAATGTTCTTTTTAATATTAGGAGCAAGAAGGACATTGGACAAGTGAAGTGAGGACTTTGACATAGGAATATGTGCACTGCCGATATGACTAATGGAGTGATAAGTTCCATCTCCCGTAACTATACTACCTTTTTCAAGATAAAGCAATAAGTGAGATAACTTACCAGCATTACCTGTGACATGTGTGGCAGCACCAGAATCAACATACCATTCCCCTTGTTCATTTTGCTTGATCGTCATCTATGACAATGCTAATAACAAAAGTTGTTGCACATGTGCAGATGGTGCTTTTGTGTCCACAATAGTTGCTGATTTATTCTCAATTTTGTTATTTTTTCCTCTATTCTGTAGATTAAACTAACAATCAACTTTCACATGTCCTCTTTTGTTACATAAGAAACAAGTGGGCACTCTCCTCTGATTCCCTGCGTTAAAAGCACTCGAAATATTAGGTGTAGGCAAGATACCACGTCTTCTCTGCCCAAAACGTCCTCTGCCTCTACCTCCTTGATTCCCTCCATTCCCTCGTCCAAAGCTTACAAAAGTGTCCATGGCCAAAACTGAATGAGAACGAGTTGATTCATTTTTGTCCGCCCTTTGTTTCATAATCATCTCATGTTGGAGAAGTTTTGCCTGAAGATCATCAAAGTTGGGCAAGTGGGGAAGGCATGACAAAGCTGTGGTAAACATGTCAAAATCAGAGCTCAATCCATTAAGAAGTTGTTGTACTTTATCTTTCTCTGAAATAGCACTTCCAATAACAGCCAATTGGTCAATAATACTCTTCATGCGGCATATGTATTCTATAATTGTCATTGAGCCTTTCTTCAGACTTTGAAATTCATTTTTTAAGTACATAACTCGAGCTTCTGATATCTGAGAGTATGTCTGAGAGAGATTACTCCATAGATCTCTCGCAATGCAATCATCTGAAAGAGTAGCCAACACTTCTTGAGAAAGTGTTGACGTAATATAAGCAATCAAAGACTGATCCCACTTTCTCCAAGTTGTATACTCTGGTTTTTTAACAAATTTGGTAATTGTGTCACCCTTCTCATCTTCGGTTTCCTGCAAAATAAGCCGTGGTGGTACAGGAACATAACCATCCAGATGTTCATCAAGATCCTGACTCCGTATAAACAAAAGTATTTGTCTCTTCCACAACAACAAACAACAACAACAACCACTACGCCTTCATCCCAAAACAATTGGGGTCGGCGCTATGAACCAAAAAAGAAAATCATTCTGGGTCTTCCACATGAATCCTTCTCCTCCAATCATTTCTATCCAATGCCACCTCCTCAGTGAGGTTCAAAGCATTCATATCCTTTCCTATCATCTCCATCCAAGTCTTCTTAGGCCTACCCCGACCTCTTTTAACTTGAAAGTATTTGTCTCTTCTATGTCAAGAAATTAGAGTGAGTAAGTTTTTCTGTAACGAGCTGATTTAAGAAATTTGCAGAGGGACATGAAGACGAGAAGGAATCCATATCAATGAAACAACGAATAATCAAACAAGGCGGAGGAAGAAACAAACTGATTTGAGATCACTTAATCAATCAGCAAAAAACATGTACTTGCACAACCAATACCTTGAAAAGAAACCATTTTTTTTTAGTTTTAGACTTGAGAATGTAAATTGTTACAGTTTGCCCATAGACGTTGCGCGGAGAACACTGATTTTACTGCTGATTGAAAAAGACAAAGGAAGACAAATACAAGTTCGGAAATGTGAAAATATGATATAATAGTGAATGCTAGACTACGACAGCAATATATATAAAAAATTTGATATGAACGTCCAGCAATACATAAATAAAAAAATCAAAGAGGATTTACTTAGAGATGTATATTAAATGAATCACAACTTGGATTGGGATGCAGATTTCGGCTAGAACTTATTGACTTAGGGAAAAGAATTAGATAGCACGAAGCTAACAAAGTCAGAATAGAGGAACGTTAATGACGCACAGCAGAAAGAGTACCAGAAAAATCAAAGAGGATTTATGGCAGAAAGAAAAAGAATCAAAGAGGATTTACGCACAGCAGAAAGTTAAGAAAAAGAGTACCAGAAATTTTACCGACACATATTTAAAGGATAGAATGACAGGAAACGAAGATGAATCAAAAACCTCCTTCTTCAGATCTCGTTGAGATTCTTCTGGTAGGATTCTGCAACCGAAGCTCTGATACCATATGAGATATCGTGAGAGGTCTTTACCACAGTTCAAGCTGCACAGAAAATAGAGAAGGGAGAGAGAGAGAGGGAGATGCACAATGGCTGGGACGGCAAAGCTAAAATCACCTCCAAGCCCTAATCTTTCATATTAAAACACTTTTACCATGGGGACTAAAATATCACATCACAACAACCATATTACAGAAATGCCATTAATGAAAAAGATCCATACGCATGCTCTATTTTAACATTTATTACCCACTGTATTGATGATATTTAAGATTTGGGAGGACTTATCTCCACAAAATATGTATGTACTTCCATCACATTCCTTTTAAGCAAAATTATATATGAAATGTACCTCATTAGCAAGTTATAAATTTCAATCGCCTATGTACAATTTGACCCAGTGTCTGAGTATTGTAGCAATAACTGGTGCAGGTATTTCTTGGACATAATGGTGCACATGATGTAGAAGATAATGATCTTCCTCGACTTGTATATGTATCCAGAGAGAAGAGACCTGGATATAACCACCACAAAAAGGCTGGAGCAATGAATGCTTTGGTAAGCTCAGCAAACTTAAGTAGTTCTTCAACATAATGAGAGAATGATCTATTTTTAATTGCATGTATTTGATTCAATTCAGGTCAGAGTCTCTGCTGTTCTCACAAATGCACCATACATTCTGAACCTTGACTGTGATCACTATGTAAACAACAGCAAGGCTGTTCGCGAGGCTATGTGTTTCATGATGGATCCACAAGTTCGTAGAGATGTTTGTTATATTCAGTTTCCTCAGCGGTTTGATGGCATTGATCGAAGTGATCGTTATGCTAATCGAAACATAGTGTTCTTTGATGTAAGTGTTGAGAAAGAAAAAGAATGGTATTTACTTCTTCTATCAGTATACATAAGTGCCATGTGAAATCTCTTGCAACATTGCAGGTCAATATGAAAGGTCTAGATGGTATTCAAGGGCCAGTATATGTTGGTACAGGATGTGTTTTCAACAGACAAGCTCTTTTTGGTTATGGGCCTCAATCATTGCCTATAGTACGCAGGCATTCTTCATATTGCTCTTTGTGCTGCTGCTGTTGTTGCTGCAGCTCTAGCTCAAAAACGTCTGATAACGATGAGAGGGAGCTCCATAGAGATTCAAGGAGGGAGGATCTTCATGCTGCTATTTTTAACCTTCAAGAAATTGATAGTAAGTTTAAATTTCTCATTTTGGTCAACTTAGATTATCTGGTCAAATTCATGAAATGATCTAATTGGCATAACCTTGTACAGATTATGATGATCATGAGCGATCACTTTTGATCTCTCAGATGAGCTTTGATAAGACTTTTGGTTTGTCATCTATATTTATTGAGTCTACTATGATGGAGTTTGGTGGAGTTCCTGAGTCTGCAAACCCAGCAATGCTTATTAACGAAGCGATCCATGTTATTAGCTGTGGTTATGAGGAGAAAACAGAGTGGGGGAAGGAGGTGATTTTCTTCATCTAAATGGCAGACATTGTTTACCTGACAATGTCATCTAGCTCAACTTAGATGTTTATTGAATACTGTTGCTGTTTTCTTTCCCCATGTATTTTTTCCTTGTCCTCTCTTCATTGGGAATTAAGGCTTCATTAAGTGTGATATGATGTTCTAGATTTTGACTAGGTGTTCAATCTTTCAGGCATTAATTTTTAGCCTTTCCTCAGGTATTTCTTGTTTTAGTTTTGTCAAGTACTTAATTCTTTATTTATTTTGGTTCAATGTCTGTTATCTAATAACCAAATTATAGTTGGAATTTCTCTAAATTAAAGTGCTCAGATTTGTGGGTTTTCAATGACAATCACCAATTAATTGCTGTCAGTAACTGAATATTGTATTCATATATGTACCCTTATTAGAATAGCCGACTCCCAAAGGGATTGTTCTGTTTCAACCCAAATCCTTGGCATATACTATTTAATATATTTTATATGGGGTTCCAAGGTAATAGATAGCAACACGATTATGGAATAATTATGTCATTCTCATTCCCTTTATTAAATATTTTGATTCAAACATCATGTTTTTTTCTTTCACCTAGCTAAATAATTTTTATTTTCTATATTTTTTTTTCAGATTGGATGGATATATGGTTCTGTCACAGAGGATATTTTAACTGGTTTCAAGATGCATTGTCGTGGATGGAGATCAATTTATTGCATGCCTTTGAGGCCTGCATTTAAAGGGTCTGCACCCATCAATCTCTCTGATAGGCTCCATCAGGTTCTTCGTTGGGCACTTGGATCAGTTGAAATTTTCTTCAGCAGACACTGTCCTCTTTGGTATGGATTTGGTGGTGGTCGTCTTAAATGGCTTCAGAGATTAGCATACGTAAACACAATTGTGTATCCATTCACCTCCCTCCCTCTTATTGCTTATTGCTCACTTCCGGCCATCTGTCTTCTTACTGGGAAATTCATCATACCAACTGTAAGTGCACATTTCCACTATCTATTTGTGCTTGGTTTACTGATTACAGAGTGCTTTCATTAGCTTTTCACCCAAACTATCGAAATCATCAACAGTGAAGCTAAAGTGGTATTTTGCTGGAGAATTTCCTTTATCTTGGAAAAGGCTATGAAAGAGTTTAATTTTTTTCCTTGTTCAAGTTTTTCTCCTTGGTTAATTCCTTGGTCTTCCCTCCTGAGATATTCCATCACCAAGAATTTTCAAAAACCCCCAAGCTGGGTAGGATTGACTTGGTTTGGACATCATCGCTTACTCTTTTGTGCTATCAAGCTGGATCATGTGTGTTCATGCCTAATCACAACTGAGTCAATCCCCTGGATTAGACTTGTTCATGTTATTCTGGTAGAAGTTCATAGCCTGTTGCAACTGAATTTATTACTTGAGTAGATTGTATAATCAATCTGAGGTTTCTAAATCCAGTTGATGAACATGGCCAAGATAATCTTTTACTCTCGAGTTACTTACTATTGCTTAAGTTTGCTCCTGCGCTAATGTTCTTTTCATTTTCATTTACAGCTTTCAAATGCTGCAAGCATCTTGTTCCTCTGCCTTTTTATCTCCATTATCTTAACCAGTGTATTTGAACTTCGGTGGAGCGGTGTTAGCATTGAAGACTGGTGGAGGAATGAACAATTCTGGGTGATCGGTGGCGTCTCAGCCCATCTCTTTGCAGTCTTCCAGGGAATTCTGAAGGTCACAGCTGGTTTTGACACCAACTTCACTGTCACTGCAAAAGCTTCTGATGATGCCGAGTTTGGTGAACTCTATGTTTTCAAATGGACAACACTTCTGATCCCACCAACCACTATTCTTGTGGTCAATCTGGTGGGCATTGTGGCTGGATTTTCAGATGCTCTCAACAGTGGGTATGAGGCATGGGGGCCACTCTTTGGCAAGGTCTTCTTCTCCCTCTGGGTGATCTTTCATTTGTATCCATTCTTGAAAGGCTTGATGGGAAGGCAGAACAGGACACCAACCATTGTCGTCCTCTGGTCTGTGCTCTTGGCATCTGTTTTCTCTCTTCTTTGGGTCAAGATTGATCCATTCTTGAGCAAGAATGACTCTGTGCCTAAGCAGAGTTGCATTTCTATTGATTGTTGATTTTCTCATCACATTCTTGGATGTGGTCTGGTCATGTTATTTGTCAATGCCATATTTTTAATGTGATATTTCTGGCAAATGTATATGTGAAAATGTAGAATTTTATTATATCAAGTTTCAGTTATTTCACTGCATGTGAATAGTTGCAAAGTTTTTGCAGAGTTTTTGACAGTTACTCTGAAGAAATAAATGTCTTGAAGATTCTGTTTGGAGGTAGTCCTAGTAAAACAAGTATTTGAAAATAAAGGGTGTTGTAGGGGGGGGTTCAATATTATTGGTGTACTGGAATTTGGAGTTTCAATGGCCAACAAATTTTAGGATAATTAAATTGCCCGTCCCTCTTACATGAGGTGTGATTTTATGAGTCATGTTTTTCCATTCCTTATCTAGAGTTATAGCATCAGTCATCTTCCAACCCTTGGTGTCTTTTTTTTCTTTTCCAAATCCATTAATCTTCACCTTTTTCGTTAATTTTTCTATTTGTATTTTGACAGCTTTTCTTGTGGTGGTGTTATTAATTCCCATCCCACATGTTCAAACCATCTCAAATGGCACTATTTAAACTATCTTTTATCATATATATGCCATGAAATTTCGTTGAACCAGTAAGGAAAATTCATCTCATGTTATGGTGAGGAACAAATGCACGATACAATTTTTCTCAGTTTCTTGTTTGGGCGAAGCCTCATGTAAAACATATTCTAAACAGGGTTTACACGTAAAAAAACTGCAAAACTCTGTCAAGAAAGTTGAATTCAGCAATTTATATTGCAATAACATGTTGATCCTTGTATCCTCACCTACCTTGCATGCCACATTATATAACCTGACTTCTTACATGCCATGAGAACATATCGGTGACTGGTCATAAACAAATCAGTATCTGAGTAAGGTATCTGACAAGTTTGATCCTGGTATGCACTGATCCTGATTCAACTTGTACCAATCTCTTTTCGTGCTCACAAGGACTCCATACACCTGGCTGGGTGGGTATACTCAAAGGCATTCAAGTTGAAGGATGTTGCCAGTTTGATACTGGAGTTTGTATCCCTTGCCGCAAGGTTAAGGTCAACAGAAAGCTTTCTTTGGTGGCAGGAGTACTAATGGAGTTTTACACTGCAGACTCCGAAAGAGAAGTGACTGTCGGCATAGCACCTCTTGGCTTGTAACCATAATAAAAAAAAACCCTTGTCCATAATTATCAGAGATCCTTATATTGGAGGAACACAACCATCCAAAAATAGGGGTCCAATGCAGCAAGCCAGGTCCAAGTCATGTGCTTGTGAGCTTCTTAGATCTTAAATTTTGATACTAATCATCATTTGAAATGGCAGCCAAGTTCCCCGCCCAGTTCAGAGCGGTACATTTGATTGATTAGCCCTCCTTTGGCTACCAAACCTTCTGTATCCAAAACTAATATAACATCTGGGCAGTGAGAAGGAATTGAAATTTAAGAAATTGATAATTGATTTGTTGAGAAATTGGAATTCTGAAATCAGAAAATATGTCCACTCGGGAGTTCCTGCACTGGTTAGCTTCCTGCTAAATTGTCACCCAAGAAGTGTATAAATTGCAGTCCAATAGAGAATCTTCAACTGCCATTTCTCAATCGAGATCCAGAATGGGAAATGATATAAGATTTGAGAAATCAAAAACATGATTTGAGGTACCAATTATCCGGATAGGAATGGAAGGGCTGTGACAATTTCCGCCCACACTTTCTAGCAATTTCTAACCAATGACTTAGAGATCGTCTGTTTCATGGCCTTTCCTATGAAAGAGGCGCTCTTTCCCAAAAAATGAAAAATGGTGAAACAAACATGTTTATGAAAAATATATGTTGGGACCCACTTAATAAATGAACAAAAGCAGCTTTCTTGTTAAAATGGGTTCTGGGGAAGCACTTTCCCTCCTAAATAGCTCTTTTCAAAGGAAAGAGGTTTTCCTTGAGTGAGTAACAAACGCCCCTTTTACGATAAGCTTTACCTTCGTTGTTTACAATATCCATGATGGCATTACCATGATAGCTTAGCTGTTGAATCAAGGAACATGATTAAATAAACTCTTTGATGAAAGCTCAAGATCATATAATTTTAGGCCCTTTCACAGCATAAAAGAATGAAAGTCCACGCTGCACCTTTTAGGGGGCGTTTGCATGCCACTGCCACGGAAAGGGAATCGGACCCCCCCCCCCCCCCACGGGAACCATTTCCGTGGAAAAGCGGGTCCAGCGTGCATTTTGACACGCCTGTCAAGGGAATTTCATGGTACCATGTTTGTTTCAAAATTTTGGGCACCGCAGAAGCGCATTTTCACGAAAAATGCCCATTTTCCATGACATGCAAACGCCCTCAAGCAACCAAGAATTGTCTTCTTAGTGGGCACTCAGTTTTGAGTCTTTTTGACACTATGATTGTAAAAAGTTATTTT
Organism: Nuphar pumila; assembly: GCF_984573655.1. NCBI lineage: Eukaryota > Viridiplantae > Streptophyta > Magnoliopsida > Nymphaeales > Nymphaeaceae > Nuphar > Nuphar pumila. Next base: position 6,088,608 of record NC_143260.1, on the reverse strand, counting down.
GAAGCTAGCTTTCTGTCAATGCTTGGTGAGGATCAAACGAGGAAAGACTTTTTTTTTTTTCTTTTCTGGAGAGTTAAAAATAAGTATAGATCTCAAATTTTAATTATGGCAACCTTTCAAACATGGCAACCCATGCTAGCACCTATGTCACGTGGACATGCCATTTTGGTGGTGTGCCCCCGGTGACACGAGTGAACATGTTCAGACACATGGACATTAACACTGACACCTAAACATAATATTTTAATATTTAAAGTTTTATTTTAATAAAATATATTTTTAACTTTAAAATATCAAAAAATATCTTTTTTATTATTAAAAATCTTTTTGCCGTCATGTTCTATTTTTTTTTTTTAATTTGAACTTGCAAGTCGAACTCGCATCACACGTCCTCGTGTCCTCATGTCCACGTGTTTTTGTGACATAGGCTAGCACTTTCGCAATAACAACCCTGCCACTTGTTTCTTGTTTTATTTTTTTAGTTGTTTCTTCGTAAAATCAACCTTACAAATGTGATCTTCATGTTTTGCTTAGCGAGGATCGAATTTTGAATCGTCCGATTACGACACGTAGCTAGGATTTTATAAGGCTTCAAAAATTGACAGCCTACAATGTACTGTACTTTTTCAGGCCATAAAATCATGTTTTTGGGTTTAGATCAAAACAGCTTGTACATAGAAGATCTGAACTTGTTTTATTTTTTTCGTTGTTTTTTCATAAAACCAACTTTATAAATGTAATCTTCATGTTTAGCTTAGTGAGGATCGAATTTTGACGACAGGTAGGTAGGACTTTATAAGGCTTCAAAATTAACAGCCTACACTTTTTCAGGCTATAAATATATGTTTTTTTCATCAAAAAACATGATCCAAAAATCAGTTCTCACCATCTTGAACATGATGAATTCATCTACGAGGTCGGTTTGGACCAAAACAACTTGTACATGGAAGATCTGAACTTGATTGTAAGTTAGTAAGTTACCCTTTGGTTGCTAATTCTACTTTAAAAATAAAAAAAATTAGTTGCTGCTTTCTGCCATGCATTGGTCATTTCCAAAAAAGATAAGAACTTGATGTCATTCAAAGAAGATTAAAGGTTAAGCTCAACTTTCTCTGCCAATCAATGTGGGGTCCTTGAGCACAAATTATAAAAGTATCCCTGCATCATAGTAACAAAAGTTTAAAACGGAAAGTTGTTGCCAAATTTGTTCTTGTTAGATGTTGAATTTTTTTATTTATCGCAAGTTTTTTTAAATATCGGCTAAAAATAAATTAATTAATATTTAATAAATATAGGTCAATATATATATATATATATATATATATTTTAAAATGATATGGGTTTAAGGTCTTGTCCAACTTCCAAATAAAATCATTCAAACCTTCAAAATATAGGTTTAATGTAGACGTTGGACTTTATTAGACCTTTCATATTCTCAGAGTATTTAAAGCATTTAATTTCTAAGATAAATTTTAGGAAACCGTTTTCTATTATCAACCCTTTTCAAAGCTGCCTAAGCTGCCTTGTTGAAAAACAGAGAGGAAGTTTTATTACTATTAAATGAGAGATATATGAATTAAAAGATAGTTTAATAAGAATTTATTGGCTTGAAAATAATGTTGTTCAATGCATTTTAAATGAATTTAAAGCAAGTAAGGGTTTCTTTTTGTATTTTAAATCTCGCGATTTGTGGAAAATAACGCAATATTTTGAAAATATCATGTGATTTTAAAGTTTAAAATGATAAGATAATATATATCATTTTCTCGATATTTTCACTATGCCCTGCATCACCAAATTTCCGGGCATCTTGTACCATTGGAAAAACCAAAGAACTTTTAAAAAGTTAACTTCCATCTCTCGTGGTTTTCAAAGATATCCTTGGATTTCCGAGCCCCAGATATATTACCAAAATACCACTTCTTATTTTCCCAAAATTATAAGAGTTCAATTCACACCCTTGCTTGTTTGACAGTTCCACCATTCTTAAACCACACTCTCATCTCTTCACTGAATAAAACCCTGGCAAAGGGGATCTCCTATGGATTCATCCACCAATCCACCATCAATGGCACCCAAAACCCTCATCTTGGTCCTCTTCTTCCTCTCTTCCATCACCACTCCTGCATTCTCAGTTCAACCCAGCAAGCCCATCCTGAAAGCAACAGCTGACCTCTCCCCCTCCCCTTCCCCCTCTGTTACTCCCCCCACCCACCAAATTCCAACCATCCCATCACCTTCCCCACTCCAAATCCACCCAAATGCTGCCACCCCACTTTCTCCTCCATCCAAATCTGCCCCTGAAACACCACCACCACCACCCTCCTCCTCCTCCACTTCCTCACTGGATCCCAAACAGCTGATGGCCCTCCAGTCACTAGGAATCTCCCCCACCGTCGATCCCTGTTCGCCGAATGTCCCCGGAAACGCCACCGTCTGCGATGCCGGCAAGCCTTTCAGGCACCTCATCTCCCTTCAGCTCAGCAACTGCTCCGCAGACATCCTGATGTCCACGACCGCCATGAAAACTCTTGATACGCTGCAGTCTCTGAGCTTCGTCGACTGCCCAATAGATCCAATCAGGCTCCCTGAGGAGCTCGCAGGCAACCTCAGATCCTTCACTTGCATCAACAGCCTGCTCAGATTGACTGGTGTGTGGCTCAGCAGGCTAGCCAATCTCACAGATTTGATAGTTGAGGATGTTAGGATCAATGCCAGTGGGCCTTCAATCATCCTTAGCAGGCTGAAGGATCTTAGGTCTGTTAAGATTGCTAGAGCTAACCTCAGTGGTGTATTGCCAAAAGAATGGCAACCCAACATTGTAGAGATTGACTTCTCTGGCAATGAATTGAAGGGGCCTATCCCCAGTTCCATTACCCAACTCTCTGAGTTGAGGTCCTTGGATTTGAGCTCAAACAATCTCTCTGGTTCTATCCCATCCACAATTGGGGATCTTCTGATGCTTCGGAATCTCTCTTTCGCCCAGAATTCGCTCGAGGGGCCGGTGCCGGACTCTATGGCAGATATACCTTCCTTGGTTCATCTTGATCTGAGTGGCAACCAGCTAAATGGTTCTGTTCCTGGGTTTCTTTCTCAGATGAAAGTCTTGAGATATTTGAATCTTGAGAATAATAACTTTCAGGGTGTCGTTCCTTTCAATGCTTCTTTTATTAAGAAGTTGGTTGTCTTTAAGATTGGTGCCAACTCAAATCTGTGTTATAATAGCTCAGTTGTTTCTTCAAAGATTAAGCTGGGGATATCTCCCTGTGACAAGAACGGCTTGCCGCTCTCGCCACCGGATTCTTCATCGGCTTCGCCAGCAGCATCACCAAGCGATGACAGCACCGCAGAATCTGATAGTGGAAGCCAGCACAGTCATCACCATGGACCCAGTACTGTAGTTCTTGTAGTGGCAATTGGGCTTTCATCAATAGTTTTTCTGATCATCTTTTGCATTCTTCTGTCAAGATGGTGTTCATGATAGGATGGTTTTAGTGGGAATTGATGGAGAATTTACAGGATGGAATTGCAGATTGGGTCCATTTCTGAAAGCAAGTGGGAGTGGGCAATATATCATATGCTCTAGAAAGACAATACATGCTCAAATTATGTCTCCAGCGTTTTGTATGTACAATCACCATTCTTTTAGGATCACATTCAAGAGGGTCAAGGTAGGCTTTATGAAAACCTGGTTGTTGTGGCACAATGTATGGTTTTACTTTATTCTTTATTTAATATCTTCAATCTCATGCATGTATTGATGAGTTGATGAGATTAAGATGCGAGTCTCAATTTTTATTCTTGTCATTTTTAGAATCACAAAGTTGGGTTAGAGCCAGTTTTTCTGGTACTGTCAATGCGTTTTTTCCCCCCTCGTTTGTTCTCTAGTGTCTTCCATTTGAATTTTTTTTTGTGTACTGCAAGAAATGAGGTTCTTTATTTGGGTATTTTATTCATCAAAGATGGATTGCACATGGGCTGGTGGCGGATGTTGGTGGCATCTTTTGGCTACATTCTGTTTTATATATCTCACATTATAAGAGTGATTGACCTATCATCTTATACTAGAGTGTTTTTGTAGGTATGGTTGTAACTTGCTAGATTTATGGTAGTTAATTAAGGTTCATATCTGCTGATCTTGCCAATTACGATTTCTGATGCATGTGCCTGAATAATGTACAACCTATATTTTTCATAGAATAGCAAATAATTCTTTAGTCCTTTGTAGGGCAGTGCTTGGCTGCTTGCTTACCAATTTGACAAAGTCCTCATGATCATGATAGAAGGATCTGGAATCTGAATTATTATCCGGAAAACCTTCTACTTTTTATTTGTTATGCATCATTCATTGGGAAGTTGCCCCCCCTGAAATATTGTGAAGGCGGTTACAGACTTAAAACAGTAAAGAAACCTCTGTCAAATTGAGCATTCTATAGTCTCCCTCACCGTTTCCATCCTTGAAAATGGTGAAATCATTCAACAAACAAAATAATCTATTTTTCTGATAAACTGGGCATGGACCAGAAAAAAGGGGTTAACATCATTTATTTCGAGTAAAATAAAAACACTCCGGTGCAGGATATTTACATTCTCTTCTCTCTCACCAGCAAAAGGAAAACCATCACTAAAATGATGAAATTGGCCACCACAAAATTCTCCCATTCCAAAATCTGACTCTGAATGAATATGCATGTTGGTTCTGCAAAAATTTCGCCAAAAAATGCAGGTAACTTGTTGCTTTCACTAAAGGTGGTTTCTCCTCTGACTCCTTTCTCACCAGTAACCTCTGCAAGAACATTTCCCATCCTTGAAATGGTGAAACCTACTAGAATCTCTCAATATGATTTCTCTCCCAAAGCCCTTACTCATGAACTTGGCAACTTCATGGCAATCCCCGCACACTCTTAGATTCTTGGCCACCCGTATTGGCTTCCCACAAGGTGAGTTCAATATGCCAAAAGCCATCGCCAACTTCTCACTATGACCACACAAAGCTTCTTCTTTTCCTTGCTCATCTAAATCGATCAATGCATATCTCTTGTTAGGAGTATAGCCTTCCTCTTTCATCTTGACATTCAACTTCTCTAACAGCGTCTGTATGTGTTCGGAGTCCAATTTCGATCTATCTCTGGCAACAAATATATGGATCTTTCCTTTGATCTCAATCCAACTACATCCTGGATTCTTTTTCAGCCTGCGGCTAGTGATCTTGGTTCTTAATTTTTTCACAGATTCCCATTGCTCAGCCTCTGCATAAATATTTGAGAGAAGTACATAATACCCCGTATTGTCTGGTTCTAGTTCAAAAACTTTCTCTCCGACTTGTTCTGCTAGTTTCACATCTCGGTGAAGCCTGCATGCACAAAGCAGTGCACCCCACACGGTTGAATCTGGATTTATCGGCATTGCTTGGATGAATTTGTATGCTTTCTTTAAATGCCCGGCACGGCCTAGAAGATCAACCATACAAGCATAATGCTCGAGCTTGGGCACAATACCATGTTCATTTCTCATAGAATCAAACAGTCTCCATCCTTCGTCAACTAGGCCTGAATGGCTGCAAGCATACAGAAGAGATATGAATGAAACCTCATCAGGCCTAATACCTGCCTTTTGCATCTGATTAAAGAGGGAAATGGCTTCTTCACCATAGCCATGCATACCATAACCAGCGATCATAACAGTCCACGAAACAAGGTCACGCTTTGTAATTCTATCAAAGAGAGCTTTCGCAAGACTTAGTGCACCAGATTTTGCATACATGTCGACAAGAGCATTATCAACGAAACCATCTGAGAGATACCCGTTTCTGATAACGCTGCCATGGATTTCCCTCCCTCGCTCCTGAGATGATAGACTTGCACATGCAGGAAGAATGCAGGCCATGGTTACTCCATTGGGCTTTACTTCTTTCTGCATTTGGCTGAAACAAATCAGTGCTTCATTTGGAAGATGGTTCTTTGAATAGCCACCTATGATTGTGTTCCATGAGACTATGTCCCTGATATTCATTCTATCAAAGACCGATTGAGCGTCCTCCATGCTTCCGCATTTTGCATACATGTCCACGAGTGCATTAGCAACAAATAAATTAGACTCCAAACTGTTCCTTTCAATATATCCATGAATATCTTTCCCATGTTGAAGAGACCCATTGGAAGCACAAGCATGAAGAACACTGGTAATGGTGAAGAGATCTGGTCTAACACCTGACAATTCCATTTCATTAAACAATTGAATTGCTTTTTCCAAGTGCCCCCCTCGCGCATATCCAGAGATCATTGACGTCCAAGACACAACAGTTCTTTGTGGCATTCTATCAAAAACTCGAATCGCATGCTCCAATTCTCCACACTTTGCATACATATCGACTAGAGAGTTGCAGAGAGTGGTCTCTTCCCTGAAACCAGCTCTTATGGCGTGACCATGAATCGCTTTTCCATACAAACCATGACCCAGTTCAGCACAAGCAGGAAGAATTGTAATCATGGTCGCCAAGTCCGACTCAATTCCACAACTCTTCATTTCTCTGAGGACTTTAAAGGCCTCATTGGCCATACCATTCAACAAAAACCCACCAATCATTGCATTCCATGAGATAACATCTCGTTCAGGCATTATGACAAACACTTGTTCTGCGCTCCCTACCCTCCCACATTTCGAGTAAAACGATACAAGAGCATTACCCACTGTAACATAGCAATCAAACCCTGATTTTGTCAACAAACCATGAACCTGCTCAACTCCTTCAACACTTCCAACTGCAGCACAACACTTCAAAACACAAGAAAAACTATAAGAGTCAGGCCTAATCCCATGTCTTTGCATCTCAACAAAAAGAAACACGCTTTCTTCATAATCACCCGCCTTTGCATACTCATTCATGATCATATTCCAAAGAAGGACGCTCTTTCTCATCAGACCATCAAACGCCCTTCTACCTTCTTTTAGATCCCCACACTTCAAATACATAAACACCAACTTTGTCCCCACAACACCATCTTCTTCAATGCCATAATGGGAGATACTAGCATGGATTCTCTTACCATCGACAAGAGATTTATGATCAGCACACAGTTGGAGAAGGTTACAGTAGGTATCTACATCCAATTGGACATTACTATGACTATTGAACACTTTCATGGCTTCTTTCAGCCTACCATCTTCACAAAATCTGGAAATTTGTCTTCTGTAATTACTAAAGTCTTCATTTAATGGAGATGCCAAGATGGGTGTTGAAGATTTGGCAGGGGAACAGAAAATTTTGAACTTGGAAGTGAGTTTGAAGCAGAATCCATTGGTTTGTGATGGGTGCCTCTGATTCCCTTCATTGATTGGAGAGATGTGGTGGTACTTGGGACGTATGAGGGTGAGTGTTTCCATGAGATGAAACCGGACGATTGTGAAAATTGATCCACCCGTTGCTTTGAAGGGTGGCGGATCTGGTGGGACCGTTCTAGCGTTCCTAGGTGGGCCCGAATTTTGGCCTCCTTCTTCCTTCCATCTTTGAGATGGACGGCCAATCGGTTTGCTTTGAGATTGGCAATTTTTTTTTTATGGCTGGTTTGCCAATGAACCGGGCCGGGTCTGGTCAAGCCCGGACTGTTAATTGATGGGTCTGGCCAGTCCATTGCCGGATGCCGGGTTCACGGCCCAACTGTTGCCGAGGTAAAAAAAAAATTGTTGGCCCATAGTGCAATCAGGTGAAGCTGGCTCTCAGGCAGCCCGACCCGTTGTTTACCCCTAGCTTAGAATGTTGAGCAAATCAGGCGAAGCTTTTTCTCTTAGATTATCTAAAAAAAAACTCAGATACTGTATTAGGTCAGAGGCACTTCTGACAAACCGTTCACCTATGAGAATTTTCCTTGCTTTTCAACCATTCATTTTTTGTGTATTAAATAATCTACAAGATGAATGACTAATTTATTTTTGTGGAACCCATCTGAGAGGTAAACTATCCAACCATGGTGCTTGGGGTTGCCTCATCGCATGGATGAACGCCATCTAAGGTCCCCTGACCTAACCTGATCTTGTTTCTAACTCTTTTGTTCTTTTTAAAGTCTAGTTGGGGGTTAGGCAGACCCCTACCAGTTATACAACTGTAATTGGGTTTTGAACCTGCAACGCCCCAACACAAGGTGACGTGCTCTAGCTGCTCCTACCAGACAAGCGGAGCTCCCGTTGATATCTTGTCTCTAACTCTTATCTACCGGTGAAACCCCAAATAGAATCTAGCCACACAACGGCCCTTGTCAACATCATGAGTGCCTCATTCAAAAAACTAAAAAAGAAAAAAAAAGGAAAATACAAAGATCATTGTCATGAATAAACAACCAAACAATCATCTAATAATAATATCCTAGGGAACATAGATATTATAAACGCTTTATGGTGGTGTTCTAACTCTATCCATTGGTGAATCTCTAAAGCAATTGTTGCCACAAAAAGAAAAAGGCAGTTTGGTTGGCCATGAGAATAGCATGAGTACCATATTAAAAATGAATCACTCTCACGTCTTAAGTTCATAACCACCAAAGCTATCAAAAAATAATAACGAGAAGACGATGGTAAATCATTCATCATAAAAAATGAATCGACACCCATCAAATCAAAAGAGTGAATAAGCTCATTGTAAACTGTTCATTTTAGATCATTCCGATGCCGTCCATCCGAAAGTCGAACAACATAGAAAAAAAAGAGTGTAAACCATCCAAGTGATGGGCATCCCATTTTTACAGGTTTTGGATGCCGTTCATCATGAGATCAACAGCATGCAGAGGTGCTATGACGGAATACCGTCAAAGCACGCTCATCCCATCTCAATAATAATCCCTCGTCTTTAGATATTAGGTGCTCGGAAGAACAATCTACCACAGATTTGACGGTACCAACTTTGTTTAATATATATATATATATATATATATATATATATATATATATATATATATATATATATATATATATATATATATATATATATATATATATATATACCCTAAAGGTCGCATACTGACAACATTGGTTAGGAGAAAGGAAAGGTTGGACACCATTAGGGTCTCTCTCTATATATATGTTAAAACTATTAAAATAATATTTTAAAAATTAATTTTAAGTTATTTTTTATATTTATTAAAAAAACCAATTCAAGTCAGTATCGTATCAATTTTCTAGCGATACGATGCACATATCAGCGGATTCAGGCCGATACTCAACGTAACAAAGCAAGCTCCTTAGTGGCCAAAGGAGTGGTACATGGGTTTTAACTACTTGGGAATGGGGCCATTGAGCATAGCATCAATCTCTGTCAAACCCTACCACCTGAATCGATGGGGAGGGAAAAAATCTATATCACAAGGCCAGGGTCATGGACATGGATGAGACTTGATACAGTTGGATACGAGACCTTAAATGGCGTGTCCCTACCACATTTTTGGATTCGGATCCAATTTAGCTTTCAAAATGATCTCTAGACCCGGTTGTGATATGACTTCCTACGACTCTGTACCAGTTGCGAGCTTTGCCGGTTTTTATCATGTCTGATTCCATTTGCTTATCCGATCTAATTCTAATCCGACCATATTTGATGTGAAAAATAGGTCCGACTGTTTTGCTACCCGGGTCGGATATATAACCCATTTGAAAAGATCAGGTGCAATATGATTGCACAAATATTTATGCATTAAGCACCTGGTCACCCTCCATCTTGAGGATTGGGCCTGTCAGAGCTGTGGGGCCCAAGGCCTGATGGAGGGTAATCAGGTGCTTAATGCACAAATTTTGTGTCATGGGATTGCACCCGATATCATCTCCGGTTACCGCAAAAAAAGTGATATTCGGATCCGGATTTAATAAATATTTTTTATCCATACCCGAATCTGAGCCGCTGTACAAACTTCCAAAACTCGAGTCTCCCGCGCTCCACCGCCCGTCCAGCACGTGCCACTCACTCGGGGCAAGCGCGCACCGCACGTGCTCCCGTTGTTCTCCACAGTTCACACACAATCAGGAAGAGGTCCACCGGAAAAGGAGGTCAGAGCCCAGATTCTTCTCACGACTCTCCTGGCTAATCTACCGCCAAGTCAGCAGTCCATCGCCCCTGACCGACACGTGCGCGTCCCTTCCTCCTCTTCCAGTAAATATGGAAACTTGACACCCTCTCTCTCTCTCAGAGTCTTCTCCAAGAAGCCTCCTCCTCTCTCAGGAGATCCCTCTGATTAACTTTTATTTTTCCATTTTCGCAGTATTTTGATTAATTTTTTAGGCCGTCGATGGCTCAGTTGCTCCCTCCGATCTGCACGGACGCCCTCAAGTTCCGGAATTATTGTGCGTCGCCCATCGGAGCTCGCCGGAATTTCCTCCGGCCGGCGATAGATCTCCCGGTTCCCGGCGTGCGACGGCTGGAGTTGAGGATGAGAGCCGCGACGGCGAGCTCGGTCTCGGAGGAAGCCGACGCCGATGATTACTACTCCGTTCTAGGCGTCGTATGATTCTCTCTCTCTCTCTCTCTCTCTCTCTCTGTCTGAGTTTTTCTGATTTCAATTTGATGGATTCTGGCGTTTTATGTCGATGATTGGATTAAGAAACGTCATCTTTAGTAATTTTGCAGCGAGTCAGTAATCGTAGTGGGATTGAATATGTTAGTTAAAGTTGAGTTCAGCTATGTCATTGATCGATCGGAAGGATCGCCTGGTTGTCAGAGTACATGAAAATGATTAGCATGCATATGCATGTTTGATATGGATTTGTGGATGCTGGTTCGAATCAATGACCGTTCTTTCTATTTCTCGGGATTCCTCTTACACGTAAAACGTTCTTGCCCTGCTGATGATAGTAGATTGGTTCATTGATTTAGAAAATGACGCTCTCTTGGAAATTCAATTTGTTGTGATCTTCGGAAATGATAATTGGTAAAAATTTTGACGACGTAGTAGCACCCCTTCTTTACCGCCGATATTCTATTGATTTTAGGCAACAGAGTAGTCTTTGGAAATTATATTTGTGATCTCTGGTTGCTCTAATTGCTCATTAGGAGATTTAATGACACGTTGTTTGTCGTGTGTATTCCTCTCTCCAATGTTTGGTTTGTGGAATCAAAAGTATAATCCTTGGAATTGAGAGATCGTTATTTGGAATTTGGTAAGAGATGGAATATATGGTCACATGGAACATGGAAACGAGGAAAATGTGTGCGTGGTTGCGCATTTTTCGGAAAATGCCATTTCCTTATCGTTTGTGAAATGTTGATGTCCTGGCTTCTAACGGAATCCTTATTTACATACAATCACCATCTCAATCTCAATCAAACATGTCCCTTACATTTTATTTCATTTGGAAATTTATTTGTTTTGATGTAGGATTATTGCGTGATCATCAGTATGAACAAAGAAATAAATGTGTGTGTATGTATATTGATTCCAGTAGTAAAAAAAAAGGGACTTCCATTTAAGATGATTTGCGTGGATACTGTCTAATGCACCCTTGGAGGGAGACTATAAATGTCAACATGAAAGATTTTGATGTGACACAGATTTTAGTTATATACAGGAAGGAAGGAGTGGAGAAATAGGACCTTAAAATTCATACCATGTAGTCTGGATAAGGCCATGGGTGTGTTTGACTCCTTGTCCAGGTTAGGACAGAATAAACGGCACAGCACTAACAGGACAATGTTCCTCTCCAGGACACACTGTCCAGTTTGTCATGGACAGGTTATTTTTATTTTTATTTTTAAAAGTGTACTGCCGCACTGTTCCAGGGGGTTTGGTACAAAAAAACAGCATTCCGTGCATCCTTGAGACACACTGAATGCTGCGTCCACACTTCTGCTGTTTGATAGCAGTGTAAGAAGATGGGTTCTTGAATCCTCACCAAAAGAAGCTTCAAATAGCTTCAACCAAACTACCGAAAAAGGATCACATACAAGAACCACAAGGGTTCATACAACAATACCCGAAAAAGGGTATACAAAAGAAAGAAGAAAAAAATCTATTTATTGAATGGGTAACAAACCCTACGAAAGCATGAATTACAAGGGGGTAACACCCAGAGTTACCGGAAGCGCACTTCCCTTTTATGGGAAGCACATTTTCCTTTTATGGGAAGCGCACTTCCCTTTTATAGGAAACACGCTTCCCCCTTGCTTCCCCCTTTTTTTTTTTTCGCTTCCCCCTCTGGCAACCATGGTAACACCCCATATTTATAATACAAGGGAGATAGGGATTGAGGGAGTCGTTGGGCTCCCAACGACTCTAAATAGAGCCGTTGGGGGTCCAACGACTCTCTCTTACTTTATGCTTTTTGACTTTGGTCAAAAAAGCATAAAGCCTAATGTCTAAAAAGAAACTTAAAATGTAAAAGAAACCTAACTTAGTTAAATAAACTAACCTAATCCTAACTAAACTCTAAAAGTAAACTAAAACTATGAGATTACATATGAAATTATGTTACATTATTTAACACTCCCTCTCAAACTTACGGTTGAACAACCGAAAGTTTGTTCAAGAGAAAGTGAAATCGATGAGCTACAAGAGGTTTGGTAAAGAAGTCTGCCCGTTGATATTCAGAGTAGACCTATGGAAGATCAATGATGCCGTGTAGAAATTCCTCTCGTACGTAGTGACAATCCATATCGATATGCTTAGTCCGTTCATAGAATGTTCGGTTGCTGACAATGTAAATAGAATTTTTGTTGTCGCAGCATAGCCGTGATGCTCTTGTACTCCTAACACCCATGGCGTGAAGCAATCGCCTTAACCAGACTACTTCCATGGTGGTTGTGGCTATTGCTCTGTACTCGGTTTCAGTTGACGAAAGAAAGACTTTTTGTTGCTTCTTGCACCTCCAAGAGACCAATGATTATCCTAAAAGCACACAAAAGCCAGTAGTTGAATGTCGATAATTGAGATCATCTCCCCAATATGCATCAGTTTAAGCAATTAAATCTAAAGAGGAAGAAACAAATAAGAAAAGTTCTCAAAAAATAGAAGTTTTGATATATCTAATAATGCGTAAAACAACTCCCATATGGACAGTGGTAGGAGCATGTTGAAATTGGCTTGCTGTGTGAACGACATGCGCAATGTCAGGTCTTGTAATGGAAAGATAAAACAGTGCCCCGATAAGTTGTCTATAAGGTGTTGGATTTTCAAGTGGTTCTCCATCATCAATCTTTATTTTGACATTTACAACTTTGGGAGTGTCAACCTGTCGTTCATCTGAGATACCAGACCTGTTAACAATATCTAGAGAAAATTTAGATTGAGTTAGTAAATAGCCTCTAGGAGAATAAGCAACTTCTATTTCAAGATTTTTTTTTTAGAAAACCCAAATCACTCATTTTAAAGTGTGTTTTGAGTTTTTTTTTTAATATTGTCAACTCCATGTTTATCACTTTTAGTGATGATCATGTCGTCTACATAGAGGAAAAGAATGATGATACCTGCATCAGAATTCTTAACAAATAAAACTGTGTCAGTAAGGCAAGATTGAAAACTAAAATCAAGTATAACTTGACTAAACTTATCATATCAAGCCTTTGGGCTTGCTTAAGTCAATACAAAGCCTTATTTAAGCAAAGGGTTTTTTCTTTAGAAAGGTTGATGCCAGGTGATGGCTCCATGTATACTTCTTCGACTAAGCTTCTATTTAGAAATGCATTTTTGACATCCATTTGGTATATATGTCATTTCTTTACAGAGGCAAGGGCTATTAGGATCCTTCCTGTAGTCATTCTAACAACCGAGACAAAAGTTTCTTCATAATTTATTCCATATTCTTGGGAATAACCTTTGGCAACTAATCGAGCTTTAAATTGTTCAAGAGTGCCATCACTCTTGGTTTTAACTTTGTATACCCATCGACACCCTATAAGCTTTTTATCTGGTGGAATATCTTGAATAGTCAAGGCATTTACTTTTTCTAAGGCTTTTAGTTCTGTTGTCATAACTTTGGCCCATTTAGGCTGATCTTTTGCTTCAACATAGTTGGAGGGTTCTTTGTAGGAGTGAATCAAGACAATGTAGGCTTGATATTTCGGTATAAAAGACTTATATGACACAAATTTTTCGGAATCTTTTGACACTCTAGATGACTTTCTAGTTGATATCTGTTCCTGTTCTTGAGTATATTTTTCTAAAGATATGGTTTCCCTAAACTTCTCCGCTTGGAATATTGAATACAACTTTGATCATTACTAAATGGTTCTGTACTTATCAGATCATTTTTCTCATCTTGACTTTCATTAATATCACCTTCATCACTCTTTGGGACTAAGTCCAACAAAAAGGAGTACTCATTTATTTTCGCAGTTTTTTCACTAAAAAAACTTTCTTTTTCTAGGAAAGACACATTTCTTGATACATATAATTTTTCAGATTTAAGGTCAAAACATCTATAGCTTTTTGGTGACTTGCATATCCTAAAAAGGCACAATGAATTGCACGAGGGAAGAATTTATCATTTTTATCTGTAAAAGCGAAACATTTACACCCAAAAATCCTCAACCTAGAGTAATCTGGATTTTGTTTAATTTTTTTTTCCATAGGAGAGATGTTGTTTAGCGAAGAAGATGGCATTCTGTTAATGAGATAAACTGTTGTTAAAGTGGCTTCGCCTAAAAAAGTTTTTGGTATTTAATGTGTAATAAGTAAAGTTCTTGTTGTTTCTATAATATGTCTATGCTTTTTTTCGGCTAAATCATTTTGTTGAGGAGTATAAGGACATGATCTTTGATGTATAATACCGTGTATGTTCAAATAATCTTTAAATTCTTGTGATAAAAACTCTCCTCCTGAATCAGTGAAAAAAATTGAGCTATCATTTTTAAATTGATTTTTGACCATATTATGAAATATTTGAAAACCTGAGAAAACTTCGGATTTATGTTTAAGAAAATAAATCTAAGTATGTCTCATAAAATCATCTACGAAGATTACATAATATATAAAACCTTCTTTTGATATAATAGGTACGGGTCCCCATACATCCGAATGTATTAACTCAAATGGTTGTGAAGAAACAAAAGTTTTTTCTTGAAAAGGTAATCTTTTAATTTTCCCAAGAATACATTTTTCATATATAAAAGTTTCAAAATTTTAAAAGTTTTTAATCTTTGGAAAAAACTGGAGCTTGGATACACTAGGGTGTCCAAGTTTCTTGTGCCATAGATCTAAGTCAACCTTTTGAACATTACAACACAATGTCTTCTTGGGTATTTCCAAAAAATCCATGTAGTACAAGCCTCTTTCTCTATGACTTTTCCCAATCAGCTTCCCCGACTGATGATTCTGCAGCTTCCCTGACTGATGATTCTGCACTTGACATCCACGAGAGGATAAGGAAACATTACATCCATGGTCAGACAATTATGAGACAGATAAAAGATTTAGGTTGAGCTTAGGGATATATCTAACTTGTGGAATACAAAATCTTTTTGAGTTTTGAAAACCTTTTTCAAAATTTCTTACTCCCTTGATTTCAAGGGATGTTCCATCAACAGTAAAAACATTTGATCCATTTGAGTTATAACATATCAATGTTTGGTGTCATGTGAAATGAAGCACCTGAATCAATGAGCCAAAGAGATTTACCAGGATCGGAGATGCCTACGGAAGATACGGCGGCTCCAGTGGATGAAGATGCTCCTTTGAGCAGAGGTTGCAGTGCTTCCACCAATTGAGTTAAGGATATGCTTTCGATGGATGGTTCATTTGATTCTTGAGAAGATCCAACAGAGGCAACCTTTTTTTCATATGGTTTCTTCAATTTCGAACAATAGGTTTTTACATGTCTCGGTTCTCGACAATAGTAACAAATCACTTTTCTTTTCTCAAACTCATTTCCATTTCTCTCATCATTTGTCGTCTCATGATTTGGAGGTTGTATATACGAACATGGTTTTTCGGTCTAGATACGACTAGGATCGAGTCATCATCACTCTTGATGATTCTATTCTTGAGCCTATTTTCCTCCATGCTCAACTCCTCTATTGTGTCTTCTATTGAGGGAACCTTCCCTCGATGAAGAAGAATGGACTTGGTAGATTCAAATTCCGATCTTAGTCCATTAATAAATTAAAAAAAGTGCTCCGCATTAATTTAATTTTGGCGGAGTTCAATATCTTGTGGACAATGCCACTTTGGTTTAAGAAGAACTAACTCTTTCCATAATTCGGACAAACTATTGTAGTATTCTTTAATAGTTTTGTCCCCTTGAACCATATTCCGAACTTGGTTTTGTAAATTGCATATATGGGCAATATCTTTAAGAGAATACATTCTCTTAAGATAGTCTCAAGCATCATTGGCATGTTCAAATTTTGTAAGACTTGAACATTTCTTGATGTCAATGCTACTTATGAGTCAAGACATAATCTTGGCGTGTCCCATTCTCCATTCTTTTCACTTTTTCTCATAAGTGGTAATGGTTTTTGTTTTTTCAACCTCCGTAAGAGGTACTTCCTTCTCTTCTTCAACCTTTGTAAGAATTAGCTTAGGTTCCAAATCGGTCCCATCCACTAATCCCCACAACCTCTTTCTCCATATAAGGTGCTTCATAATTGAAGCCCATGTAACATAGTTTGAATCGTTAAGTTTGATGGGTTTAATGGTGACATTATCATTGCCATCCATTTTACAAGGTTTGAAATGACAAAGAGAAGAGAAAAGAAGAGTAGAAGAAGAAGAGAGGAAAAATAATGTACTCCACCACGAATAGTGAGTACGAGTGCTCCTCCAAGCTTTTGCAAGAACACAGCTTCACATATACTTGAAAAGAATGTCACTTTTTTTCTCAACCTTTGAATGACACACTTCCCGATGCATCGATAAGAGTTGCTTGATCACAATCGAGCTCTGATACCATGTAAGAAGATGAGTTCTTGAATCCTCACCAAACGAAGCTTCAAATAGCTTCAACCAAAATACCGAAAAAGGATCACACACAAGAACCACAAGGGTTCATACAACAATACTCGAAAAAGGGTATACAAAAGAAAGAAGAAAACAATATATTTATTGATCGGGTAACAAACCCTACGAAAGCATGAATTACAAGGGAGTAACACCCCATATTTATAATACAAGGGAGAGAGGGAATGAGGGAGTCGTTGGGCTCCCAACGGCTCTAAATAGAGCCGTTGGGGGTCCAACGACTCTCTCTTACTTTATGCTTTTTGACTTTGGTCAAAAAAGTATAAAGCTTAATATGTCCAAAAAGAAACTTAAAAAGTAAAAGAAACCTAACTTAGTTAAATAAACTAACCTAATCCCAACTAAACTATAAAACAACAACAACAACAACAACAACAACTACGCCTTCATCCCAAAACAAGTGGGGTCGGCGATATGAACCAAAAAAGAAAATCATTCTGAGTCTTCCACATGAATCCTTCTCCTCTAATCATTTTTATCCAATGCCATGTCCTCGGTGAGGTTCAAAGCAATCATATCCTTTCCTATCATCTCCATCCAAGTCTTCTTAGGCCTACCTCGACCTCTTTTAACTAATATATTTTCCCATTTCTCCATCCTTCTAACTGGAGCATCATTAGGCATTCACCGAATATGTCCAAACATCGTAAACGATTCTCTCTCATCTTATTTTCAATGGATGCAACGCCTACCTTCCTACGTATCTTTTCGTTTCGAATCTTATCTTTTATTGTATTTCCACACATCCATCTCAGCATACGCATCTCAGCTACACTCATTTTTTGAATATGATGTCTCTTGGCAGCCCAACATTCCGTACTATATAGTAAAGCGAGCCTAATAGTCGTCCTATAAAACTTTCCCTTCAACCGCACTGGCATTCTACGATCGCACAACACTCCACTTGCACTTTTCCATTTCATCCACTCAACCTTTATCCTATGATTTACATCTCCATCAATTTCTCCATACTTTTGAATGATAGATCCCAAATATTTGAAACAATCATCCACCGGTATTTTTTGCTCACCAAGCTTCACTACACTCCCATCACTACTTCGTTGCTTACTAAACCGGCATTCCATGTATTCTGTCTTACTCTTACTCAACTTAAAATCTTTTGCTTCCAATGTCTGTCTCCATAATTCTAACTTAGCATTAACCCCAGCTCTAGACTCATCAATCAAAACAATATCATCAGCAAACAATATACACCACAACGCATTTTCTTGAATTGATCTCGTAAGCTCATCCATCACTATAGCAAATAGGAAAGGGCTTAAAGCAGATCCTTGATGTAACCCAACCGTTATAGGAAAATTGGTTGTCACCCCTCCACAAGTGTGGACATTGGTTAGTACTCCTTCATACATATCTTTAATTATACTAATGTACTTGAGAGAAACACCTTTCTTCATCATTGTCCATCAGAGAACGTCCCTAGGTACTCTATCGTATGCCTTCTCCAAATCAATAAAAACCATATGCAAATCTATGTTCCTCTCTCTATATCTCTCAATAAGTTGTCTAAGAAGATGTATAACTTCCATAGTTGATCTTCCAGGCATAAAACCAAATTGATTCTCCGATATCACGACAACCTTCCTCAACCTAGACTCAATCAACCTCTCCCAAAGTTTCATAGTATGACTCATGAGTTTTATACCACGATAGTTTGTGCAATCTTGTATATCACCCTTATTCTTATATAGAGGCACCAAAGTACTCTTCCTCCACTCATTAGGCATCTTATTCGTCCGCCAAATCTTGTTAAAAAGATTTGTCAACCATTCTAAACCTTTTTCTCCCAAGCATTTTCAAGCCTCGATAGGTATATCATCTGGGCCAACTGCCCTTCTTGATTTCATTTTCTTCAAATCCTCTGCAATTTCTTTCTTTTGAATCTTGCGCATGAAGTCACGATTCATCTCATGAAAAGGAATGGAGAAGTCTCCAAGATCCTGAGCATGACTTTCATTAAATAGCTTATCAAAATAATCTTTCCATCTCTCCTTAATCTCCTCATCTTTGACTAAAACCCTTTGCGTTTCATCTTTGATACATCTAACCATACCCAGATCCCTCGATTTCCTATCTCTCAAACTGTAAAAGTAAACTAAAACTATGATAATACATATGAAATTATGTTACATTATTTAACAAGCGGGCGCATGACCAGCGTCTATGGCAACCCGTGCGATGCGGGGACGTTAAATCAAACACACTCTAAGGGTTCAAAACGGTGATTATCAATAAATAAATAAATAAATAAATAAGCAAACAAAATAAATAATATGTATGCATGTGCACACACACACACACAAGGATTGTTCGGCTGCAGTCTTTAAGTCTAAGAAAAGCATCCTTTAATATGGTTGCAGCATTTTGATGACTTCGTAAGGTACCTTGAGGACCTGAGGTGCTACACTGGAACTACGTATATGTGATCAAATCTGAGAGGTGCCTTATTGTGCTATGCTACTCCAGTTAATTTTTTTTTTATATAATTGGCTCAGTCAGATCCTTATTCTATGTCACATGGATACTTCACTTAGCATGCATATCCCCTGTCCACATGACCCGACACTTCATATACACAATCAAACTAGTTTCAAACGCAGTCAACATTGTGTCACTGACTTTATCTATTTTCTTTGATGAACTTATTTGCTTATTTTGTATTCAACTGAGTTCTTTTTTTGTTTAAAATTGTGAACAATTACGTCACATTTCAGTTTCAACCTAGTTTCGTTGTTTGATGTTCCTAACTATGGTGATTTAAGGTTATGTTTTTATACACATACATACATCTATGTGTGTGTATGACCATGTCCCTATGTCCTATTTTTTGAAAATTATTGTATCGTACCAAGCGTATCGTATCCCATTCCCGCATCCGTATCCATGTGTCAGTGTTTATTTCCTTTTTTATGTAATAAACAATTGATTGAATGAGTTGTAGCAATGCGTATGAAAGTTTGCTTGTACTGTGTCACTACATTCAAGGAAAAATGACTGGGAATATATGAAAATTGGATCGTTCTATTAGCGATATCTCGCTTCATGTGGTGCAACAGTAGTTTCTTTTGTCCAATGATTTTTCTGGATTTTCCATCTCAAGTGGCTCATCCATGGTCACCAAGCTATGGGTGCAGGTTTGCCAGGCTCCTAGAAACTTTGTAGGCTGGGGTATGCTGGGAGCTTTGGCCTGAAAAACAGAGAATTTTGTGATAAAATCCCCTTTTTTTGGTTTGTTAGTTTACTCTTTTGATTCTCATTTTGTTATGTACAAGTAAACCTCATTGTGCTAGAGCAAGTAATTCTTTACTTCCTATCTTTATGTCAATTTTTGTGTTGTAGATGCCAGATTCAACACCAGCGGAGATAAAAAAGGCATACTACAACTGTATGAAAGCTTGCCATCCTGATTTGAGTGGAAATGATCCCGAGATAACTGATTTTTGTATGTTCATTAATGAGGTTTATGAGGTGAGCTCTTTAAAAGCAAAGTGATTGTTCTCATTCTTGTGAGTGTATCCTCCCTTTTAATTTTTGTTCTTCTTTATTAAACTGGTACAGGTACTAAGTGACCCTGTGCAACGCATGGTTTATGATGAAATCCATGGGTATGCATTAACAGCTATCAATCCTTTCTTGGATGATTCCAAGCCAAAGGATCATGCTTTTGTTGACGAGTTCAGTTGTATAGGTGCATATGACTTCCATCTTTTGTTCTTTTCCCCAGGATAGTAAATAAATCATACTGCTAAATCTTTAAATTCCTTCCTCGTCAATACCCATCTGGGTCTTAGTTGGCTCTCTACCTGCAACACGTGAATCTGAGACCAAACTTCATTTACTAGTCGCTTGAAATAGCAAATTCTGTGGTTAGCTATTTACTGAGGGCAAATTATATTAAAATATTCATGTGGCATCTTTTGCTGACTTGGACAGGCTGTAAAAATTGTGCCAATTTAGCCCCAGATGCATTTAAAATTGAGGAGGATTTTGGAAGAGCAAGAGTTTGTTCCCAATCTGGGAACCCTGACCTAGTTCAGCAAGCTATTGACAGTTGGTAAGTGGTAATTTAGGCATTCTGTCTGCATTCTTATAAAGTGAATATTTAGGTATTCTGTTATTAAGCTCTATGAACCATACATCTTTTATTTACGTGTTGGTAATAAGCAAACTAGATCTCAATGCTGGGTGATATGCATGGATTCATCTTTGGTTAAGTAAATGGAGGAACCTGCTGGAAATGATCTTAACATGCATAAAGAAACTACTAAACTAATAATTATAAAGAAAAGAGAAGGAACTCTTGAAGAAACTTCCTGCCACATGGGAGAGAGGAAAATACCTCACTATTAAAGCTCTTAACCACCTATGGTTTTGGTTTGGATTGCACTAACTTTGGGGCGGGGATGGGGGCACACCACGAATAATTTTGCCAACTAAACTGTGCTATTCACAACTAGCGAGCATGTTAATTTGTTCTGTTCATACGTGTAATTCTTATTGCAAGAAAGCCGATGAGGTTCAAAGCCTTTCCTAATGAAATTAGTAGAACAATTAGAATAATTTGATGACAATAGTGGGATGCGGGACTATTTTGCAAGCTATGCCACAAATGCCACAGATATTTTTAAAATATTGTTATTTTAACGTGATATTTTCAATGGCTGATCTTATACAAAAAATAATGCAAGCTATAACAAAATCTGAATTTGAAAATATTGCATTTTAAGCAGTTTTAACCCATTATTAATGCAATAAAGGCAGTTTTGGCAATACTTTTATATTATATATTTTAAGTACATTGTTATTTTTTTATGTATACCATTATTTTTTGAGATTTTCCCGAGAATAACAAGATTTCTGAAATGCAAGATTGTCCATCAGAGTTTTTCCTTAAGGGGGTGTTTGCATCACGCGGAAGGAGGCTCCTCACCGCAATCCGCGTGGAGCCTCCATCAGCAAAAACAGAGTCGGACCTCCATGGGAAGTGTGGTCATGTTGATTTTGGGGCTCTGTTTGCGTTGCCACAGTGGGACCCGTGCAGAAACGCTTCATGCTTTGCTCGTTTCTGTGGAAACCCCACCGTTGCCGTGACACACAACACACCCTAAATGTTTCCAAGTAACAGTATTTTCTTCCTTTTCTAGATTTGCTTCATTATTAATTTAGAGCCGAACGGTACCTAGATGACGTTGCATTGGTAAAATAGTATTGTAATAATATCACACAAATATTCAAAATTTACTGAGAAGTACTGACATTCTGTTGGTATGATAATATTATACTAATATGTGACAAATATCCAAAAATTATTGCATTTGAAGATGTTATGGTGTCCTTTAGTTTTTTGTTGCAAATTCTTGATGGAAACATGGCAATTCAAATAATCAACAATTTGGCCTACTCTCTAAATAACCTCCCTTTTGAATTTCATAAAAAAGACTTCTCGTTGGAATTATGATGTTAATCAGTATTCTATGGCATGAGTTTGGCTTATAAACAGGACATACTTGATTTGGTGATTTGGATATGTGTTTCTTCTTTGTTCACTAAAAGCATTGACATATATCTTATGATATGAAGTATTTGATGTATTCAAGTCTCCTTTCTTGCATTCTCAGCCCAGTAGATTGCATTCATTGGACTTCTGCTGCACAGCTATCTCTGCTTGAAGATGAGATGCGCAGGGTAGAGAGAGTAAATGTAAGATAAATATCCTTTGAAATCTCAGGTTATCTTTTTGGGATATATTAGCTCTGTGACATGACTTTTTATTGTTCCTGGTTTTGACATGTTCCTCTGGTGAATGACTATGTGTGTGTATGCATGTGCACTTGCATGTATATCTTCTTCTTGCAAAAAATAAATATCATGATTATATGCCAATGCTCGTATGCACACCCTGGTGTAAACTGTATCTATGTAATAGGACATGTATATCACAGAACCACTCTACAATAAAAAACAGTATCACTAGTCTGCTCTCTAGAGTTGTTAAGCATAGTTTACTATGCATGAATGTGAATTTGGTCTTTTGGTGGGGAGTTTGGATAGCAGATCCATATTTTTACTGAACAAATCCACATGGAAGAACTTTGTTTTAAGATTTTAAGAATTTGTAATTTGTTTTCATAGTCTACTATGTTGTCCTTTTATTATTGGTGACTGCATAATTCTGAAAGTTAATGGTGATCATTTAACATGGGCAGGTTTGCTTGATGCTTTCTGGGATGGGAGTTTCTCTTGATGTTTTTGCAATGGTATGACTACAAACCTCTCTGCTGATCACAAAATTTTCTTCTGCAATTATCTTGAGCTTTATCAGTAATGAGTTTGGCACTAGTGTCTTTGCTGAAACTTGTAATTGAATGAATTGAATCTAATAAACATGCCAGAACACACTTTCAATCAATTAGAATACTTGATTGAATCATCAAACCACCCACACAACGGTCTAACAAATTTGTTATTTCATAGTCACTAAAAAATGAGTTGAAAATACAAGGCCACAAAGGGCCTATTTATAATACAAATGGACCACTAGGGAGCAGCCAACAGTCATATTTATGACCGTTGGGAGCAGCTCCAACAACTATATTGGAGCTGCCCCCAAAACACAAAAACCAAAAACAAAAATACAAAATAAAATAAAAGTAAAAAATAAAATAAAAGTAAAAGATTGTCAGCCCCTAATGGGCTGACGCCTATTATAATAAAAGATCGAAATATCCTTGCTAGGTATTTTGGTTTACAACAAATGTATATACTTTTATATATATATATATATATATATATATATATATATATATATATATATATATATATATATATATATATATATCTTAACACCCTCCCTCAAACTCATGGTGGAACAACCGAGAGTTTGCCAAGTAGGAAGTAAAATCTGAGAGACAGAAGCGCTTTGGTGAAGAAGTCTGTTAGTTGATACTCAGACGAAACGTAGGGCAATATGATGGTCTTCCTCAGAATTTCTTCACGAACGTAGTGGCAATCCATTTCAATATGTTTTGTCCTCTGATGAAATGTATGATTGCTTGCAATGTATACGACGCTCTTGTTGTCGCAGCATAACATTGAAGGTTTCACAATATGAACTCCCAAGTCTTTGAGAAGTAGTCTCAACCATACCAACTCAGTCGTAGTTGTTGCCATGACACGATACTCAGCTTCAGTGGAGGAGAGAGACACTTTCTGCTGCTTTTTGCATCGCCATGAAATTAGGGAATCACCTATAAACACACATAAACCAGTGGTTGAGCGTCTATAATTTACGTCTCCTCCCCAGTCAGAATTAGAACATGCAATGACTTCTAATGAGGAGGAGAACGATAAAAATAAGCCATGATTAATGGATTTCTTAATATATCTAATAATTCTCATTAAACACTCATATATGTTGTAGTGGGAGCATGCTGAAATTGACTAACAAAATGAATAACATGAGATATATCAGGACGAGTAATAGAAAGATAAGACAAAGCCCACATCATTTGTCTGTAGGGAGTTGGATCTTGCAAAGGCTCTCCATCATCTTTCTTTATTTTGACATTTATGACCTCCGGAGTATCAACCAGTTTTTCATCCGAGAGTCCTGATCGTTCAATGATCTCTACTGCGTACTTAGTCTGTGACAAAAAATAACCACGATGTGACTAGGTCACTTCTATTCTAAGAAAATATCATAAAAAATCAAGATCTGTCATCAAATTTGGCTTTAAGCATATCTTTGATATGATCAACTCCCTGCCTATCACCTCCTGTGATTATCATATCTTCTACGTAAAGTAATAAGATCACCATCCCTGCATTGAAAGACTTAACAAACAACGCAGTGTCAGTAAAACAAGATTTAAAATTAAGCTTCTTCATCACATTATTGAACCTATCATATTAAGCTTTGGGAGTTTTTTTTAAGCCATACAAGGCTTTGCGCAACCGAAGAGTTTTTTCATGTGTTAATTCCAAGTTTGGCGGATGATCCATGTAACCATTCAAAAACACATTTTTTATATCCATTTGAAAGATAGACTATTTTTTAATTGATGCTATGGAAATGAGAGTTCTCACAGTAGTCATTCGAGCAACTGGAGCAAATGTTTCGTCGTAGTCTATTTCATATTCTTCACTATATCCCTTGGCTACTAACCTAGCTTTGTATCTTTCTAATGTCCCATTCCATTTAGTTTTTACCTTGTAGACCCATCTACATCCTTTGGTCTTTCTTTCTTTAGGCAGTGTTTGGATTTCCCAGGTTTTTGCTTTCTCCAAAGCTTCTAATTCATCATTAATTGCTTTAATCAATTCTTGATGATTTTTAGCCTCATGATAAGATTTTGGTTCTGAATATGAGTGTATGACCATGAGGCATGATCTATACCTTGGTTCAAAGGAATCATAAGATACAAATCTACTGGGAGCTTTAAAAATTCTTATGAATTTTCTAAGACTCGACGAATCTATATCTTGGTTTTGAGAATACTTTTCTAAAGCACATGGTGGATGATCTTCGGTACGTTGAACATATGTTTGTATATCATTGTGAGATGTGTCTATATTATTAAGACTCCATTCACACTCATTTGCACTATGCATGTCTTCATTTCTACTCTTGTGTGTCATGAATATTTTCACACCTTTCATGTTCATTGACAAGGTAAAAAAGAAATGAATCGTCACAACTTTCTTGGATTTTTTCTTTGCAAAAACCAATTTCATTTTCAAGAAAAGTGACATTTTGAGAAACATACAATTTGTCTTTTTTAATGTCATAACATCTATATTCCTTTTGGCTTTCACCGTAGCCTAAAAAAATACAAGGGATTGCTTTTGGAGAAAGTTTGTCATTCTTATTGGTAAGGACAAAGCATTTGCATCCAAAGACCCTTAACCTTTTATAATCGGGAGATGTTTTAAAAAGTTTTTCAATAGGAGAGATATTTTAAATGCTTTTAAAAAGTATTCTATTTATCAAATAGACTGTCGTAAGGGCGACTTCGACCCCAAAAACTTTTAGAACATTTTTAGACACAAAAGTGTTCTAGTGGTTTCAATAATGTGTAGTCCATTAGGTTAAGATAATTTTCGAACTCTTTTGACACAAATTCTCCCTCGTTATCAGTTCTAAATATTTGAATATTAGTTTTAAATTGATTCTTAATATAACAATGAAATTTTTTAAAACACTCAAATACTTCCGGTTTTTGTTTTAGAAAAAATATTCAAGAATGTTTACTATAGTCATCTACAAGCACAACATAATAGGATACCCTTCTTTTGGATACTACTGGAGCTGGTTCCCATACATCCGAATGTATTAACTCAAATGGGTTCTTAGTTATAAAATGTCTTGGTCTAAAGGGCAAAGACTTTATTTTCCCAAGAATGCAATCTTCACAAACAAAATCGCTTTCTTTATAATTTGAAAGAAATGAAAACAAGTGTAATTTGGTCATGCTAGGATGTCCTAGCCTTTTGTACCAAATTTGTATATCTTTTTTTTCCACAAAATTACAAAACGGTTGTTTTGGTAACTCAAGATTGTCCACAACATAGAGATCTCCTCTTCTATGACCTCCCCCAATCGGCTTTCCGGACTGAAGATCCTGTATTAGACAATCATTAGATGAAAATAATACTTTGCAACCATGACCCGTAATTTGAGAAACTGATAAAAGATTCAAATTTAATTTTGGTACTATAATATTTGGTACGTGAAAGATTGGATGCTTTTGAAAAATCCCAAAACTTTTGATTTTCAATGATGTTTCATCGGCAGTTGAAACATAAGAGTCATTTGGGTTAAACTTACATTCGAACAATATGGATTCATTTGGTGTCATATGAAAGGAAGTGTTAAAATGTAAAACTATACATATATGTATATATAATAATATTATATTATTATATATATATAAATACATTTTTAATTTCTTTCTTTTCTGTATTTTTTTTCCTTTATTTTTATTTTTTGTATTTATGTCATCTAGTTCAGTTTGAACTAGAATGACTGTTGCTAGTCAAGTCCTGTCCAGACTTGACTAGCAATAGAGCTGTTGGACTGACACAGTCCAACAGCTCTTAATAGAGCTGTTGGACTGACACATTCCAACAGCTCTAAATAGAGCTGTTGGACTGTGCCCAACAGCTCTATTGAGTCCTCTTTCAGCTGTGTATATAAAGGGGTGCAGCCCCTCTTGTATTTTACTCCAATGCTTCTTAAGCAATTGGTTTTTCATATCAATAAAGAATACATTTTTATTTTTATTTTGTTTCCAGTTATACCCTTTTTAAGGGTTATGCTTTAGTGTCATTCTTGACACTTGCTCTTGTTAATCAAAGCTCGTGTTTCGAAGATCCCCATTTCATTTCAGGAAGCACCAGAGTCAAAGATTCAAGAGGTCTTACCATGGTCACCACTTGTAGATATGACCACTTTCGAAAATGACGGAGTTTGAGCTTTAAGCATAGGTTGTTGCGCCTCCGTTAGTTGAGCCAATGAGAGCGAACCAATGTACTTGGAGTCGTCTATCTCACTTCTTTCAACTGAAGCAACTTTCTTTATGATCATCCTTCTTTCTTTTGGGACAAAAAGGCTTGATATGTCCCGATTCGTAACAATGATAACAAATTATCTTTTCACCTTTTTTTATATTCATGATCACTCCTCTTTTCATTTCTCTCAAAGTTGTTGGGGTTCCTTCCATTCTTATTTTTAACAAAATGAGGAGGTTTGTAGCTTCTAGTATGATTTTCGGGCTTTGACATGGCAAACACGGATTATTCATCTTTTGAAACAGAATGCTTCTTTAATCTATTATCTTCCATAGTCAATTCTTCAAGAGTTTCCACTATGAAAAGAATACCTCCTCTATGAAGGAGAGTCAACTTGGTTCTCTCAAATTCGGGTATAAGCCCATTAATAAATTGGTAGAAATGCTCCGTTTTAATTTGGTTTTCACGGAGTTCTACATCTTGTGGGCAATGCCACTTTGGCTCAAGAAGAGCCAACTCATTTCAAAGAAGAGAGAGTGCATTGTAATATTCTCTAATGCTCATCTCTTCTTGAGTTATGGTTCTCACCTTGTTCTGAACATTGCATATGTGTGCAATATCTTTAAGACTATACATGTCTTTAAGATATTTTCACGCATCACTAGAGAAATCAAATTTCGCCAAGCTAGAACATTTGTGGATGTTCACTATGAAAATCTCTATAAAAAGAGATTTTGTGTATAAACACGGTGCTAGAAACACGAAGTGTGCACAAAGGCACTAAGGAAAACTCTCACAAGTGCACAGATACACATGCACAAAAGCATAAAAAATATCAACTTCAATATATTGGGTCCCAAAAGGGGCTTTACAAAAGCATAAAAGAACTCAAGGGGGAACATCCCTATTTATACAAAATGGGAGACCATGGGAGGGCTCCCAATATGATCGTTGGGACCCCTCCAACGGTCATAATTGGGACCGTTGGAGGGCCCAATGATTATATTGGGTGGGCCCCTCCATGTGCTAAAAAGCAAAAAGATAAAAAAAGAAAAAGAAAAAGAAAAAGAAAAAGAAATAAAAAATGAAAATTACATACATATTCTTATAAAAAAGAATGTGTAAAATGAGGTGAAATGATGAATATACCCTTATCAGGTACAAATATATATACATATATATGTATATGTATCTCTCTCTCTCTATATATACAAATATATATAAAAGATACGATATACAATTTAACAGTCCACACTATTGATGAGCCATCCAATTATTTTGGAATGACCCATCCTCCACTCTTTTCATTTCTTTTTATAGTCGGAAATGACTTTACTCATTTCCTCTCCTTGAAGTGTAACCTCCTTTCCATTCTCAATTTTTGTAAGAATGAGCTTAGGCTCTTTTTCGGTACCGTTCACCAAACCCCATAGTCCTTTTTCTCATATTTTGTGTTTTACTATGGATACCCACATCACATAGTTAGTATCGTTTAGGCGTACGGGAATGGAGACCATTACCTCCCTCTCATTCTCCATTTCTTTACAATTCGAAGAGAAAGAGTAGAGAAAGAAAGAGTGGGGAAGAAGAAGAGAAAGAAAAAGAAAAAGTAATACAAAACTTTCTTGAGAGGTGGCACGCTTCCCGATGCAACAATCCACGATTTGTTGTATCCGCTAAGCTCACGATCCTCCTCTTGATATTGTCACAAACTTTTCTCTAAAAATTGCTTTTGGACCACCAAAGCTCTGATACCATATAATGGAATGGATTGAATCCAATAAACATGCACGAAGACACTTTCAATCAAGTAGAATACTTGATTGAATAATCAAACCACCCACACAAGGGTCTAACAAATTTGTTATTTCACGGAGTCACTCAAAAATGAGTTGAAAATACAAGGCCACAAAGGGCCTATTTATAATACAAATGGACCACTAGGGAGCAGCCAAAAGTCATATTTATGACCGTTGGGAGCAGCTCCAACAGCTATATTGGAGCTGCCCCCAAAACACAAAAACCGAAAAACAAAAATACAAAATAAAATAAAAGTAAAAAATAAAATAAAAGTAAAAGATTGTCAGCCCCTAATGGGCTGACGCCTATTATAATAAAAGACCAAAATACCCTTGCTGGGTATTTCGGTTTACAACAAATATATATATATATATATATATATATATATATATATATATATATATATATATATATATATCTTAACAAGACTCTTGTTGATTCTTGTCTTCTTTTTTATATGCATATCTTGTTAAATATGTGAGCGAACTATTTAGATTACATACAGAAAAATCAGAGGCATGGTTGGCAAGAGCATTGAATTTGGTTGATGTTATATTGCACCATTTGTTTAAACAAAAAGCATCTACACTGAAAAAACCCACTGGTGTACCCAGTGACAGACTACATTCATGTTGATTCAAATGA
This sequence comes from Nuphar pumila, assembly GCF_984573655.1. NCBI lineage: Eukaryota > Viridiplantae > Streptophyta > Magnoliopsida > Nymphaeales > Nymphaeaceae > Nuphar > Nuphar pumila. The sequence continues at coordinate 6,058,705 of NC_143260.1, read as the reverse complement.
CTAGAGAAGGCAATGTTATTAAGTATGTACGCCTCAAAGAGAGACCTATGCATGCACTTCAGGCCATGAAGCACACGCCTCAGGAAAAGGCCTGCGCTTCAGTCATGCATAGGTGGTCAAAGCTCTTTTTTGACTAGTATACAAAAGGAAAAAATGATTAAAATAGAGTGGGGTGGGGGGGGGTGCCCCAAGCCTTGCATTACGGAGTCACCAGCACCAGTGGGGATGTTACCCACATGTGCACTGACTGTTACAGCCATGCCAGCTACCTAAATCATCTCTCTCTCTCTCTCTCTCTCTCTCGTGAGATCCCTCTAAGGACAGAAACTTGTCCGCAGAGGTGAAAACGAAGGATGAAAGAAGATATCCACTTTTTTACATGCCATTTACAGGGAAATGCCATATGGAAACTGGAACAAAAGAAGAACCAAGCTTCCCTCCCTCCCTTTGCAAACCTCCTCCTTTCTTTGGGACATAATCCTTTTGCCTGCATGGCATATAATTGTAATTTGGTTTGTCGTCTCTATGGGTGCAATATTGTTCATTAATCATTATAGAGATAAAAGAAAGAAATAAAATAAATTTCTTATATTTAAGCGTAAAAAAAATAAATTTCTTGTTTTTAGATAAAGTGCTGGAAATTATGCTACTATAACATCATGCCTTAACTCTTAGATTTCTTTCTTTCTTTCTTTCTTTCTCTCTCTCTCTATATATATATATGTATGTATATATATGTCAGAACCACTAATATGCATAACAAGAAAAGCAAACAAACAAACAATATATATTGTTCATTATAGAGATAAAAGAAAGAAATTAAATAAATTTCTTATTTTAGATAGTGTTGGAAATTATGCTATTATAACATCATGCCTTAACTCAGATTTCTTTCTTTCTCTCTCTCTCTCTCTATATATATATATATATTGTTTGTTTGTTTGTTTTTCTTGTTATGCATGTTAGTGGTTCTGATACTTATACCTCAACACTTCGGTACTTGCCTTTCACTTCATGGCATCTGCAACGCTTCTAACAACCTTGATTCACACACACATGCATACCCATGAGCGCACACGTGTGCATACCTGTGCACATATATACATGTGTGTGTGTGTGTGTGTGTGTGTGTGTGTGTGTGTGTGTGTGTGTGTGTGTGTGTGTGTGTGTGTGTGTGTGTGTGTGTGTGTTTATTCAGCCAGACGCTCATGGAATCTTTGATTCTGCAGATTACGAGTATATCTGAGGCATCTATAATCCTTTTCTATGATTTCTATTAATCAGTTTTCTTTTGAAAAATGATTTTCTTAAAAAATCCACTAGTCTCACAGTTATTTGTTGCTTATGCTAGGGTTGTATGTGAATGATAAATTATAACAATTTCATAAATGGCAACAACCATTTCAGTCTTTCAGTTTTGCTCAAGGCGTTTTTGCTAGAAATATCTGTAGAGTTTTTTGGTTGCAGCCAACTGGCATTGGTATGTTATGATGTACGTGCTTGCCATAGATATTAATCATGTTGGTATATAAAGGCTGAATATTTGTTATGGTCTGACATGAAGCACTCGATAGATTGTCAGAAAATTAGTGGGATCGCTAGATAAAAGGTACTGTGTGAGTCAAATATAAACCCATAAATAAAGGTTTACAACTTTATGCAGCTGGTTAGTTTGTATTTGTCTCATTCCAATCATAAAATGGGATACAGTATCTAACGATCATGCCTAGACACCATCTTCACCTCAGGCCTATGTTACCTGGACACTGATACATGAGTGCAAGTATTGGGCATGTAGGGCCTTAAAAAGTTGGACATGGCTATCTATCTATCTACACACACAGTGGAAAGATCCAACACCTATTAAAGCTGTTTTTTGATAAAGAGGCTGTAGCCTGAAACAAATGTAGTATGCATGAAAAATGATTTGGCGTTCTGTCACGAGGCCAGTAAGTTGACAATTTCTCTGAAGCCTGGGTGAATCAGAGAAGAAACATAGATGTAGGAAACTTTGATTCAGTTGATAGACAGTATGCAACTTGAAATGAACCTGGTTAACAGCCCAATTCTGCTATGAGATGCCTGTTTCATCACCTTTTCTGACTTCAGAGGCATGCCATGTATTTCAAACATTTAGGTTTGATGTACAGAATCTTAAATTGTTAGCTGGACATTCATTATGGTTTTGAGAAACATATATACCTGTACTTTCATAAATTTGTATTTTTTTTGTTTTTACTTTTGAGCTCTGCAATCATTATGAATTTCCAAGTTTTCTTAGTTAAAGATTAAGACATGAATTATCTCTGTGGCAGGCACGTTCTAGGTGGGAAAAGCGGCAAATGAAAGTCTTGGTAGGATATTGGCTCTTAACAGATTTTCTATTTGTCTAGTGTATACCAGTTTATGCTAATTTGAATATATGTGATTTTAGGAGGGATTGTTTCCTTTTCTTAGTGATGTTTATTCAATTCCTAAGTCAGTTTCTCAGTATGTTCAATTTGTTGGCCTTTTGGAATTTTGCATTTTCTATAGCAATGTCGCTTATCATGATTTTTCACCATCTTCATTGCATGAATTATTTTCTGGTTCTTTTCTTCCCCCATTTCACTGCTGGAAAGCACGTGTTTATTGAGAACAAAAAGAATGTGTGTGTAATTGACAGGTTCTGTGAGAACTGCTTGTATTATTGGTCTTGGTGTCTTCTGCAATTCTAGTGAACTTTAATTTTCAAACAATGTAGAAAGATGTTTAGGGACTATTTACGTTCAGCTGCTAATCATGCATGCACAAATTAACAAATATTGGTGAAATATTGAACCTGTCAGAAACTGTTTTGTATTCTTCTTCTTGGTATCTTTTGCAATTCTAGTGAACTCAATTTTCAAACAATGTAGAGAGACGTTTAGGAACTATTTACTTTCAGCTGCTAATCATGCATGCACATTAATAAATATTGGTGAAACATTGGAGTTCTTGCTTTCATGGCATTTAATGACATGCAAACATTAGGAGAACCTGATTCCTAAGAAACTGTCAATGCTTCATGATATTGCTGCAATACCATGACTATGCTTGGATAACTCTTAAAACTGCGTAGTCCTAAAGTATATAGAGGAAAACCCTTTCACAGCTATGTCACCTGGGTGCGGGTATGGGTACGACACGGCAATTCCAAAAAATGTGGGTGCGGGGACATGGCTATATATATTTATATATTAAATATCACATAAATAAAAAATAAATTGAATATAATCTAAATATATATGCTATATATAAAATATATATTATATATTATATACTGAAAATATAAAGTTATAAACTAAAAATATAATTATAAATTGAATACAAACTCGTATGTACGGAGGGTAAAATGGTGTGTCTAGGTGTCGCCGCGTGTCGACACAGGGACACGCATGTCAACACGGGTACGGAGGGCAAAATGGAGTGTTCGTGTGACATAGTTTTATGAGAGGATGATCGACCTCTAACAAAGCAAAAAAAACCTTAATGCAAACATGTATGGAACTCAGCAAGAAGACAAGGAACAATGAAAATAAAAAAGATTTTTAACGTGGTTTGTCCACGATCCTCACACTCTCTCTACTAAACTCGTGAGAGGGAGGTTCCCTTAATATTGGAGATTACAATCAAGGGGGAGATCTTTGCAAATCATTAGATCCCCAATCATCAGACCACATTTTTTGTTGATAAGGATTACAAGGATATTTTATTTCCTTAACCAATTTCTTGACTCTAACTACCTTATCTTTCTTATCTTCATTTCTTCCAAATGTGGACTCATGCCTGGTTGTCGACTTTATCTTTCTGGATAGAGGTTGATTGAAGATAAGTCTTGAATCATTTGGTTCCTGAGCTGGATCTGGATCACATTGATTCTGGACTGGGATTTGATCAAGTTGGATGGAGTACGAGTCTTCTTTAACACGTCCCTCTCAAGCTAATCTCCTTGAGATTAAGCTTGCTTCTTAAATAACTAAAAATTGATCCTGCCAATGGTTTCGTGAGTATGTCTTCTAACTGCTCTTGAGATGGTACATATTTGATTTCAATTTCTTGCTTTGCTACTTTTTCTCTGACAAAGTGAAAATCCACTTCTATATGTTTAGTCTTGGCATGAAAGATAGGATTTGCAAATTGATAGGTAGCTCCGAGATTGTCACACCATATGACTAGGGTTTTGGATTCACGAATCCCAAGTTCCCGCATTAACTGTTGTAACTAAAGTAGCTCTGACACTCCTCTAGCTAACACCTTGTATTCAGCTTCAGTACTGGATTTAGCAACCGTTTGTTGCTTAGAGGACTTTCAGAACAATAAATTTGACCCAAGGCAGGACAAGTACCCATTTGTGGATCTTCGATCATCTGGGCAACCAGCCCAATCAGCATCAATGTAGGCAGACAACACACAATTGTTGGATTTGGATATTTGAAGACCCAAATTAATGGTTCCCTTGAGATATCTTAGGATACACTTTACAAGCAACGAGTATCCGTTGGATCGTGCATAAATTGGCATGCCTTATTCACTACATAGGATATGTCAGGCCTGGTGAAGATCACATATTGCAGAGCTCCCACAATGCTGTGATATTGGGTTGGATTTGTGAGTTTGTTCCCTTCATATCTGGATACATGAACGTTGGCTGTTGCAGGAATTGTAAGAGGTTTGCAATTTTCCATTCATGTTCTGACAAGATCATATGTATATGTATATGTATATGTATATATATATTATTTGGGTAAGTAAAATTCGTAGGTCATTCTTAACAACTTCTATACCCAAGAAAAAATGCAAGACTCTTAAGTCCTTTATAGAAAACTCTGCACCAAATTCACCAATAAGTTGTTGAACCCTTTCCTTAGAACTTCCCGTTATTATTATTATGTCATCAACATAAACTAGAACATATAAGGTTTCCTCATTTGAAAATTTGATAAATAAAGACATGTCAACTTTAGAACCAGTAAAGTCCAATCTTTCTAGGTATTATATGAGCCTCTGGGAGCTTGCTTTAATCCATAAAGAGCTCTATTTAATTTGCAAATATAGTGAGAAACCTTTATGTTTTCAAATCTGGGGGGTTCTGACATATATACTTCTTCTTTTAGAAAACTGTGAAAAAAAACATTGTTAACATCAAGTTGGTGTATAGCCCAATTATGGCTGGTGGCAATGGAGAGCACTGTGCAAACGGTTGTGGGTTTAACCACAGGGTTGTAGGTCTCGAAATAATCTATCCCAGAGTTACCAGAAGCTTCTTAGGTAGGTGGTAAGTTCGCTTCCCAGAAACTCGCTTTGGAAGCGCGATACTCCTCGCTTCCGAAACTTCATAGGAAGCTCGATTCCCCCACGCTTCTTCTATGCTTCTCATACACATGGTCTATGCATACTATATACTTTTCTCACATTTCTTTTCATCTTTTTCATGTATTTTCTCTCACGCTTTCACTCACTTTCCATGTACTTTCTTTAAATTGGTAATCATCATTGTTAGATTTTAACAAAAATTTAACTCTTTTACAGAAAAATCATGAAATATAAGAATGATCAATTTTATTGTAGTTTTTATTTGTTTCTTGTTTGATTCCATATTGCTTCATTTTTTATTCATATTTCGCTTTTAAATTGAAACTTCGCTTCCCGCTTTGTATAAATTTTAAAATGCCTCGCTTTTCGCTTCCCGTATCGTTTCCCGCTTCCGCTTCTTAGTTTGGCAACCTTGGTCTATCCCTTCTTGTTGGCTATATCCTTTAGCCGCTAAACGAGCTTTGTACATAGAGACAGTCCCGTCTGCATGTTTCTTGATTTTATAAACCCACTTGCACCCGACTACATTCGATGTAGTCTCAGGCAGAACAAGGGTTCATGTATTGTTTCTACTAAGAGCTTCATGCTCCTCTTTCATGGCTTGATGCCATTTTGGTCCATTGAAAGCTTGCTTGAAATCAACTGATTCATCTTCTTGAACCAACTGACTGATCAGACCAAAACCAAAATAATAAGGTGATCAATCAGTGAATCTCGGACTTAGGGTTATATCCTAAGATCGAGTTACCATTTGGTGAGTCCGACCTTGGATAGGCTGATCAAGAACATCGACCCGTAGTTCATCAGTACCATGATTATCAATAGTGTCATGCAGAGACTCAAAAGTTTGCCCACTATTCTCTATGACTTTCACACCTGGACTTTCATTATCTGGGTCAACATTATTAGCTGAATCACTGTTCTGCTGACTCAGAATGATTGAGCTGACCCTCATATCCGAGAGAGTTCAAAATGATTGGTCGCACATTATGATCAGTCTTCACTCTATCAAATTTAGGCGACTCATGCATATATTCCAAAACCTGTTTAGACCTGATTTGTGACTCATTTTTAACCACCTTGTCACTTCCTCACTGGTTAATAAGATTGACCTGGATCCAGATCCGAGTCCAAGCTCAAGCCAATTATGTCAATTACACCAAGTTAGCCAAGACAATCAAAATAAGGTGGGAAGAGCAGGAAAATCGTCCGTAGCTGGCCACAATAATGAAAATCAATTGCCTTTGGTTTCCAGCATGGAAACTATTCAAAACCAGCCACTCAAGGAAGGTTACCATGATAAGGCAAGCCAATTTCCTTTGTTTTCCCAGCATAGAAACTATTCAAAATCAGCTCAAGGAAGGATACTCAGCCTTGGTAAGTCAAAATCAATTTAAGGCATGCCAAAACCAGCTAGGATTGCCAAGCCAAGCAAGCGAACCGACCTTGGTACAATTCAGGAAAGAGCATGCAAGCCAGCCAGCCTTGAACCAAAACAAGAAGGTTCAAAACAAGGAAACCTCAAGTCACTTGACTATAGAAGGTGAAGGCTTGTTTTGTTAAGTGAAGAAGATTCAAAATCAAATTTAAAAGGAAGATAGTCAAGGAGTTGCAAATAAAACGGAGAAAGAATGAAGAGAGGACAAATCCATGATTTCCTCTCTTGATCTCTCCATTCATCAAAGAAACAATTCTAAAATGTGTGAAGGAGGAAATTTTGGAAGGTCTTTTGAAAGGATTCTTCTCATTTTGGATCCTACGACAGCCAAGAATTGTGGAGTGTGTAATGACTTTACACATGTTTTGTAAAAAATTGTTACACTTAAATGTAAAAACCCAACTCCATCAATAGAGATGTGAGCGGCCTTCTTCCGTGGATGTAGGTCATTTTGACCGAACCACGTACATTTGGGTGTCTTTCTCCTCTTGCTTTACTGGTAACAGGAATTTTGGTTCCAGCCTAAGTCACACGGACTCGGCTAGGGAGGTGCCGCACCCGAGTCGACACTCCCCGACACGGGTGCGGCTTCGGACTCGGCCTGGACTCGGTCAATGCCGAGTCGGACTCGGTCAATGCCGAGTCGGACTCGGTCAATGCCGAGTCGGACTCGGTCAACGAGTCTAGGCTGAGTTCGTCCACATTTTGGACTCGGTCAACTTTGACCGAGTCCAAAAATATCCATTTGTCCCTAAAAAATGAATTTTTTTATATTTTTTATTTAAAAAAAATATAAAGAGTCACAGTGCACAGTCACAGACTGTGTTGTGTCTGTGCACTTTTTAAAAAAATAATAATAATAACTGTGACTGTGCACAGTCACAAACATAGACACAGTCACAGACTGTGTTGTGTCTGTGCACTTTTAAAAAAAATAATAATAATAATTGTGACTGTGCACAGTCACAGTCAGAGACTGTGGTGTGTCTGTGCACTTTTTAAAAGAATAATATATATATATATATAGCCGAGTCCCCGTGTCCAAAAATTTTAAAATTACGCCGCACCCGCACCCATGTGACATAGGTTCCAGCATACATAAAACTGTTTTCATCAAACTTCACGTCTTGACATATAGATCTTTTTAGAAACCAGATCAAAACACAAAAAACCTTTATATGAGCTTCCAACACCAAGAAAAACGCATGCCTTAGACTTAGGTTTCAACTTCAAGTGGTTATAAGGAACAAGATAAGGGTAGCATGTGCACCCAAATTTTTTTAAATAATCGGGCGCGTATTTAATAACACTGGTTAAGACAGTTTTAGAATTATACTTGCAAGAAAGTGCACTGAGGTGCCATGCTTATTTCTTACTATCTAGTCAATCAACTCTAGCCGCATATTGGGTTTTAACAAATGACAACATTAACATCTTTATAATATTCTGTTATGCTAGTTTGAAATGGACAGCAAACAAAGGTTGCAACTTGATCTCTGAATGCCATTTTGAATTACTTGGATGTAATACGTAAAAGAATAGATGATTTCTTGGCATATCCACACTAAATTTGTAATTTGTCATCTTTGACATGCAGGAAAAAGCTAAAATCAGGATGATGAAGAAAAACACATCTGGAAAATCTGAATCATATTGGAGCAATCTTTGGGAAAACCCTACTAATTACAAAGATGCAGGTATTTGCTTTTCAAGTCTTGCACACTGAGATGATAAGCTTCAGTTCCTTGAAACGCTTTATCATCATTTTGTTGTTTCACTTCTATTCGCGACACCTTGTGGGTGTTTGAGAGATCGGGCAGGGCATGAGACCTAGAGAAGCCCTTGCCTTTGTTTTAATAATATAGGAAAAGTTCCGACACAACATTTGCTGTTCATTGTTTCGACTTCAAAATGCAATGTGTTCTACCACATGATTTTTTTTCCCGGTTATTAAGCTCTACCGCTTGAAGGCAGCTTCTTCAATGCCAAAAACTTGGAGGTTCTGTTTCTTGTTTAATTCTCTTTCCGCTTCCATGGAAAGGTTAACACTGCCAAACTGGTAGCATCGGTCTGGTTCATATGTTTAAACCAGAAGAACAAAGTAGTACATTGGAAATTCTTCACATCTGGGAAATTTTGTAGCCTCAAAGATTGGTTGGAAGATGAAGATAAAGGCAAGAAATATTGGGCAATGGTGCACCATTTCAATCAACAGATAGTTGGGCTTGAAATGGCCATGTTGGAAAAGGATCATGTCCATTGTCCTTGCTTGAAAGTTGAATCCCTCTTTACAAAATACAAACGTCACTCTATTATTAGATGTCCTGTTAAGAATGATTTGCTGACTGCTGTTGGTCTGAGACAGAGGCGGAGGAAGTGCAAGAGAGGTCAAAAAGGGCAGCAGCTGCAGCCCGGCGTTGGAGAGAGTACTCTAGAAAGGGTGCGGACAGGCCTCCAACCTTCAAACTTCCAGAAGCATTGTCAAAAAAAGAATAGGCAAAGTAAAGGTCCCTTCCATATTGTACACTCTATAGCCCATTCATATGATTAATGTATAGTTAGTCTAGAACAAAAACCCACTGTATAAAGCTAATTATTGTGAAATCCTCTCTCTCTCTCTCTCTCAATTCGATTGGTAAACTTATGCATATACCATCAACTTTGCGGTTCAAATGCCATATTGGGCCCATGAGATGTGATGGTCATAATCCATTAAGCTATCACGGTCCCTTGGATTAGCATCTTCAGATTGAGCAAATTCAAAATCAGGGATAGTCTTGACTCCAGTAGGGGTGGGCAACGGGCTGCCTGAAAAATTGACCAGGCCGATTCGGCTGGGCCCGGTCTACCCAGCCCAGTAATTTGACAGGCTGGTCTCAGGCCTGGTTCATGCTGGCCCTAGGTCCAAAAAAGCTTGGGCAGGGTGGGACCTAACCTGGTTCAGCCCAGCACAGGGTCAAAATTCCCAGCCCAAGCCTGGTCCGTAGCGGGCTGCCTCTGCTGTGGGTGGGCCAGCCCGTTGCTAAACGGCCCACCCCTAGCCTTGAGAAATTCATGGCCCAGATCGAATATCATTAATCACTTGACCCAGAGCATTCTAGGCCATAGATTTATCGATGATCAAGCAGCTCATGCAACATCGAACGGGTCCAGCGTAGGTACCAACACTAATTGTATTTTGTACTTAAAATGCAATGTGTTCAATGGGGATTATTGGATAATCTAGTGAGTTTGATAACCCAGCTTATATGCCCGAGTTATATCTTGGAGACATTATGGCGCTGGGGTTTTCGTGAATATTTATAAAGCAGTAAATTGATGGCAAGCCTCGGAAATGCTGTATCTCTCATCTCTATTTAACCAAGATGCACATCGCTTGGAAAACTTAGTCAGGCCTTGTCCAATTTGGTCCATCTTATGAGGTGAGAGAACAGTGTGTGTGCACCAAGCACGAGCATAGGAAAACTACATGCGTGCCTCTTCCGGTAAGGCCTGTGACTACTGGTCCATATGGGGGAGTTTGATGCGTGGAACTTACGCATCCACGGGACGCTCAGTGCGTGGGCCTCACGTGCATCTGCGTGCCCACCCTGATACAGGATGTGTGGATGCTCTGTTCGGTCCCCAACCCCCCAACCCTACGGAACAGTGGACGACGGACACTGCCAGACATTTGAATTTATTTTTTGGGGGCACGTCACGCCCTAATCAGTACAGGACAGGACAGTGCATCCCTGTCTAAGTGCCTTCGCGTATCAAACGCGCCCTATGGGAACAAGATTTCCGTGCACCATCAGTTTAGACATTATTTAACAATGAAATACCATCTATAATTAGATGGATATAATTGAGAAACAAGTGACCCAAACTCATCATGACTATTACAAGATCAAACAAGGACTTTTTTTTTTATTAAAATGTGTAAATTGCCTTCTACCTAATTTCTAAGGCACCTATTACAAAAAGAATCAGAGCAGAATACAATCAATCAACCCTAACGATCTCAAAACAAAAGTAAAAGAAAGAAAATAATGGTTGAAGTTAAAAAGAGGCAGGGACTCTTTTCCTATCTAACACTGCAAGCCACAGCATGAGCCCAACATTTAAGGCCCTCCTTCATGAACACACCTTCATTACCAAATGGGATCCTGCATAACCATGCCTCTGACAGATAAGGCTTATACAACCTACCACTGTCCTCTGATCTTCTCTCCCTCTGTAGTCCAGGGATAACTGAAACCAACCTCTGATCTACCACAGCATTTCCAAAGCTAAAGCCCAAGTCCATGAACCCCTTCAACTCCTGAAACTCCAGTTCTGCAGCTCTCTGCCTCTCCACCATCTTCCTTATCTTCCTCTGCTGCAAGCCACTGGTTGTGACTGCGACGTGCTCCGGCTCTGGTTCTGGCAGCTCAGAAGGCTTGTTCTGATCAGTTGGAGATGGAGAAGGCTCCATTTTGTGATGCAGAATCATGGGCTCTTCCTCCTTTGAGCTTCTTGTGGGGAGTGTGGTGTTGTCCATGCTTGGTGCAGAGCCAGAATTGGGAGGTGGCATGAAAATGTTGTGGGCAAACCAGTGGAAGTCCAAGGACTGCAAGAACTCCTCTGGATCCATGTGGTGGGAGAAATGGGTGTGGGACAAGCAAGGGAAGGTGATAGTATGTCTTTTATGAAGGGGAGAATTGACAAATTGCTGTTCTTTTGCATTGAACTGTGAAACTGTACTTGTTTTTTTTCATATTGGTCATTGCCATCCACTTGTATGCTCAATGACCAAAATGCCCTTATCCTTTTAGAACGTTCATAGTGAATTTTGCCAGCCATATATTGGTTCTGGAGTCTGGAGTCAGAGCCACCCTATCACTAGGCCCACACATTTACTTTAGTTTAGTTTAGCTCTCTCTCTCTCTCTCTCTCTCTCTCTCTCTCAGCATAGATATGACACACCAAATTTGTACCCATACCAATGTTCTGATACGGCTATTTGGATCATGCTGACACAATAGAGGACCCACCTTAATGCTGTTCTCTTTGGTCCCATCTGAAGCACAAGATGACCATGATAAGTGGTGGTTGTCTAATCTCAATGCCTTGGGGGACATGACCGGTCTGAGTCCATGTCGGACGGACACAAGTCAGTTTGTACTGTTTGGTAAATGGTTGCTAAATCCAATATGTAAAACAAAGTTGATATCCAACAGGTTCAAAACAAAATCTAATAAAGATCCGAGTTTCACTAGGACCAGTTGCAAAACTTGGGCTTGATATGAAGGGTGGATCAAGTGGGGTTTCTGGTCCGACTCCCATCTTTGAACCTGAGCCTTGATCCGGCAATGTTGTATCTGATCATGTCAAATTCTGCTTTGCATGGATCGATCCAGATCCAGGGCCATCTAGTCGTGCGGAGTGGCGGTCACAGGGGTACTTTAGTCAATTTTCAATGAAGACGGCATTCTTACATAGTGCAGTAATGAGTCACGTCACGTGACGCAAATTTAAATTAGAATATCCGTTAACGGTCAAAAATGTGCACAGGCAATAACAAGAGACATCATCTTTGACGATATTTACCAAAATGTCCTCCAGCTTGTGAAATCTTTTTAACTTATTGGCTTTAGCCTGCGACTAGAGAGCATCCATGGGTTGATGATTTTGCATGGAGATCTCCCGAAAAATAACACTGATGTGTGACCCGAGAGGTTGGCCTAGCCAATGGGATAGCTGCATGGTTAGGTGGCACCACCCCCATCAGTACTTGAAACCCAAGTGGGTTATGCCCTCCCCTCCGTTTTCTTGTTTAATATTAATTGAAGAAAACCACCTCACTCACTGGTGAGCTCATATTGGGTTTCAACTTTGCCTAATTTTTAGAATGGTGGTTGTGAACTATACAGCACTTTCCTTAGTTTTAACTTTTAAGTTTAAATATTCTGAGTTATGTGGGTTTTTTGAAGTTTAGGCGTACTTTTTATTCATTTAGCTCGAAAATTTAGCACATTGATCTATTTCAATGTTTTTTCTTTGTTCGAATTTGTTTGTTTTGGTTTTTGCTTATTGTAGCATTTCTGTGATCCTGGTAGTTTACCAATATATGGAATCATGAATGGTATTTCATTTTATTTTTCATTTGAATTAACTTTTCACAACTCAATATTTCTGCATTTTATGCAATGTGTGCTCCCACTTGGGACTAAATTTTCTATTCTGTCTTTCAAATTTCTGTTTAAAAAGGTTGATACTTTTGGCTCTTTGGATGTATTTCTCAGATCAGTTTTTGGCACTTTTTTAGGCTTTGATTGGGTTCTTATGAAGTTTGCAATTTTGGATTTTGGATGTGGATTTAGACCCAAAATCTAGGTCCATTATGTGGGCTCCCAAGCACAGACTGGAGCTTCATTTGGTGATGGAGCCATTTTTTTTTTTTGAATTAGATGTCTGAACCCAATCCATAAAATCAAGGGTTGGAGTAAAATCTTAGTTTTTCTTAATTTTCAATCAAACACGGGATGAAAAGTTCACACTTTTTCTAGCAGCAGTTGAACACAAGATAATTTGTCACCGACAGAAACTCCAAGGAGTATTTATCAAGGTAGAAAAAAAAAATCCCCAAAGCCTGAAGCCTTGTTCGGGCTGGGGAGCAGTCCAAAGTGCCGACCATTGGGCTTAGTGGGAGGTTGCTCACCTCTACATGCATGTAATGTCTCTGAATGCACGATTTACACACACGGCATTGAATACACGCAACCTTGTTTTGAGAGGGCACACACACATGGCTTTGAGAAAATGCTACCTTTGCTTAACAACATGCGCATTGCGTGCACACATAGACACCCACTACAAGAAAAATGTTAATTAGCGACGAAAATTTGCGACAGATTTTTTTTTGTCGCAAATTTGCGACAGATTAGCTAGAGAAAACTTTCTTCATGAATCCGTCGCTAAGTAGCAACGGATTACCGATGAAAAACTTTCATCGCGAAACCGTCGCTACTTAGTGACGGATTAGCGACACCATTTTTTCGTCGCTAATTCTTAATACAAGAAAAACATTTTAGCGACGAATTTAGCGAGGGAATTTTTCCGTCGCTAATTAGCGACGTAAAATTTTCCTCGCTAAATCCATCGCTAATTTTTTATTTAAACCGAGCGCAAAATTTTCTCTCTCTCCATTCGAAATTTAAACCGACCTCGCTCGATTTAACCGACTTCTTCGGAGGACGGCGACATCGGAGAGCGCGCCTGTTCACGTAGGCCGGCGACGCCGGAGAGCATGCCGATTCATGGAAGACGACGATGTCTGAGAGCATGCATGCGGGTTCATGAAGGACGGCGACGCGGGAGAGCATGTCAGTTCATGGAGGACGGCGACACCGAAGAGCATGCATGTCGGTTCATGGAGGACGACGACGTTGGAGAGCATGCCGATTCATGGAAGACGGTGACACCGGTTCACGGAGGGCGACGATGCCGGTTCACGGAGGATGATGACGTCGGAGAGCATGCCGGTTCACGGAGGACGGCGACGCCGGTTCACGGAGGACGACGACGTCGGTTCACGGAGGATGACGACGAGGCATAGCGATCGTTGGAGGATGCCGACGCCGGAGAGCACGTCAGTTCACGGAGGACGGCGACGCCGGAGAGCACGCCGGAGATCACCGGTTCACGGAGGATGGTACAAGTCTGGCGATGAGGCAGAGTTGCCGTTCTGTGCAATGCTTGTCGGGTGCGGTACAAGTTCGGCTTATTGCTGTCGGAATACCGCCCGACAAGGATCATTTTTTTTATTTTGTTTTTAAAATTTAGCAACGGAAGTAACGGAAAATAAGTTTTTTCGCTAATTAGCAAGCAAAAATTCGCGATGGGCGCTATCCATCGTTAAACAATTTAGCGACGGATTGGCGATGGATATAGTCCGTCGCTAATCCACGGTTTTCTTGTAGTGACCATCACAAGGGAGGGCATTGCCACATAGAGCCCGAAGTGTTTCAACATGTGTAGGAGAATGGACATTAATTGCTCTTCGTTCTCGCATATATCGTTTCTGTAACACCTGCGAGTTTTGTTTTAATTTTTAAATTTAAGCGAAATTTAAGTTAAATTTAAGTTAAAATCATGTTAAATTCTAGCAAAATTCAAGAGTTTAAATTGAACTAAGACTCTAATTAGGTTCGTTATGAGCCGTAGATTTCGTAGAAGATCAGCTTTAGTGATTTCGGTTATGGGTTGGTTCAAAAAATTTAATTTTTAAAATTGATCGGCATCTATTTTGGGGTTTTCAACTTGAATAAGGTTCAAAATTTGATTGTTTAAAATTGATCGGACTATATTTTGAATCTAACCCGATTAAGTTAGATATAATCCATGACATTTGAATCAATTTAAGAATCGATTGGATTTGATATAACTTAAGATATTTATAATCTCATTGGATTGGACCCATAAGAACAATTCTCTTTTGACAGACTGATAATTAACGTTGCCCTGCAATTCATTGCCTGCACACCTCCAATTCCCATATGCTCAATGTTTTATTACTGTTTGCTTGGGGTGAATTATCAAGCTAGTATATGCGAGAGCACGATCCCCTTCATATGACATTTTTATGCAATCCTTTTTATATATCTAGCTAGCCTTGTACTCTGTCACCCCGCGCATTGCAAAATATTTCTTGTGAACCAAATATTGCTTGGAGGCCATGCATGCACTGTTACAGCCCCACTTGGGCTTGGTGGGTGCTCTTAAAAAACTTTTGCTCTAAAAGTTATAAAGAGTACTGCTAGCTTGAATTGCATGCCAACACTATAGGCCTTTTTTTTTCACCTATATATGAATGGGCGCAAGAGATGTACATGTTATCTTTGAAATGTTCCTACATTCTTTCTGTTTTCCCCATAATAATATTGATTCTTTTTTCATTTATAATAGCAAGATATTTTTCTTATTATTTTGCAAAAGGATCAATTTTGGATAAAAGAACAGCTAAATTGGTGTGCATGCTTGATTAAATGGGGGTTATACTGCATTATCTAGAAAACTAAGACAATCCTAAGATAATGCAGGGAGGAATGCCGGTATAAATAATATCTCAGATTGTCCTTTTTATAAAACAATGCAGGATAACCCTATCCAGTATCCACACATTCCAACTGATCATCAAAATATATAGTGGCTAATTTACATGCATAAGTGGATTCAATACAATGTTGTCATAATTGGTCTCTGAACCGAATCTTTTTCCAAAATGATTCAGAGAATTGGCCCATTCAAAATAGAATCGAATAATTTTGAATGTCATTTTAAATTTTGTTTTTTTTAAAGTTCAAAAAATCATACAAATTGAAGAGTCCAGGAAAATTTATGAAAATTCAGAAATAAAGTTAATGTTGACTTATAGGGTCAAAGTAAAATTTTAAAGAATATATTAAAGTCAAAGAAATCAAATAGCCAATAAATATTATAATTATCATAAAAACTTAAAATGAAAATGAAAATGAAAATGAAAATGGATTCGTCGGTTTTCAAGAAAATTGGTGAATGACCAATTCAATTCGAATATGCAGATTCAAACCAATTCAATTCGATTATGATGACATTTGGTTCAATATATGCATAAATGGAGTTGGACTTGAACCAAGTTGACTACTTACAACTGGATCCAGATAAAGTTAGACCCAAAGTTCATTTTAGATAAAACACATAAATTAAGCCCCTGCCAGTTCACATGGTTTGCATGGCATGATTCTTGGTAATAAGCTTTATCTAATTCAATAATTTTTTTCAAAATACATGATATTCAAAAACAATTTCTTCCAAAGTGTGAAAGCAAGCGCGTTTGCATGCCCGCGGAAAGCTGGGGCTTTCCACTAAAACACACAACTTTTGATGTGTTTCCACAGGGCCCACCGTGGCAACACAAACACGGGGATCCCTTTCCTCGCGGAAAGGAAACCCAAAATCACTGCTCGACCCCGCTTTGCACCGAGGGGTGTTGGGTGGTCGGCCTCAACTTCCACGGAAGAGAGCTCCATGACACAAACGCCCTGGAAAAAGGTCTGATTAATTTGGGTTTGCCAATCCCTTTAACAGATACTACTGATTATGTAATCACATTTGGTAAGTGCTAAAATCCCTTTAAATTGTTACAATGCTTGGAACCACGGATCTCTCTCTCTCTCTCTCTCTCTCTCTCTGGTGGAGGTTCATCTGGCGGACGTGGTTGCTTACTTCTTGGTAGTTTGTTTGGATGGCGCGAAACGATGCTCATTTTCGTCATATTCGAGTTAACATTCAAAACCTGGTGCATAAAATCTTGGTAGATGTTTATACGATCATCTTAGTGATCTTCCACTCCCTCCTGCTGATGCTACCTATCCTTTGTCGCAATCTGGGCAAGCGGCTCCGGCGTGAGCCCATTTTATCTGTCTAATGTTCTTTTCTCTAGTGCTTTCTTTATTTGTTTTGGCTTTTGTTCTTGTTCAGTTCATGGGTTCAACATTTTGTTGATCTTCATGAGTGGTAATGTTGAATTACTTTAGTCTCTCTCTCTCTCTCCACAGAGCCACAGTGTGCTGACTAAGCAGTCACATATGACCTATGTCACAGCAACACGTCTATTTTGGTGGTGTGTCTGTAGTGACACGAGCGGATACGCTAGGACACATGAACACGTACACTGAATATTTTAACATTTGTAGTCAATAAAAAGTATATTTAATATTACAATATCAAATAATTAGCTTTTTATTGATTAAACAAGTTAAAAAAATCATGTATCCTTGTGTTCTATTTTCCAAAAAAAAATTCAAACATGTGAGTCACGCGTCCTCGTGTCCACGTATATATCCTTGCGAACTTGTGTACTATAAGAACCAAACCAACGTCAATGCTACAAAAAGAGCTGGAGCACATGAAACGATAACTTTTCAGTGCATGCATTACTACTATATATCAATAGTTAAAAAAATGCAGAAGCAACACACACACAGTCATATCATCATGGTCAAATGCACGTAGAAATAATTTAGTGACGTTAGATTAAGTGAACACAGTTCCTGAAAAAAAAGGAGAAAAAGGATTAAGTAAACATAGACAAGAATATGGATACGTAATTAATCTGAATTCAAGCATGCTGCATGGGGCACACTCATACTGTCATACATTTCAGAGACAGACCACCATCTTTTCAAGTCAAGCAACAGCAGGAGAAAGACGACAATTCATTCTGTGCACAAGAATCACTGGGCAAATCTCCTTTGGCAGTCGGCTTAATAACTCTGCTACTACTACTGCATGAGCAGGGTAACTGACTGCCAAAGAAGAAGAACCCTGTAATTCTTGTCTTACCACATTTAATTCTTCATGCACCTTATTGCTTAAACAATTGCGGTTTCACACTGGTATATATATTATTGATGGTGCATTTGATGGGATCTGTGGCCCCATATGCTTTAAGGGCATATTCTACAGTACAATTCCCGTCTGCTGTCTTACACCAGAAATTAAACCATCTTTCACTTTACCTTTATTCTTTCAATTTCATGATCTTCATATCATGCGCCTTTTTGTGTGCATCATCTCTCACCGCCAAACTCACTTGACCCTATAATTAGTTTTACTAAGAGCAAAGTGATGCACTTGTAAAGTGAGATTTGGAAACTTTGGAGATCTTTACTTTGCCGAACAAAGTATGGTTTAGAAGGTAGGTTTTTTTTCTTATAACCAGTACTCATGCCAAATGTTTCAGTCAAAGAAACCATCTTAAGATCTTAAACTTGTTGCTTTTATTTCACACACACACACACACACACACATATATATATATATATATATATATATATATATATATATATATATATATGGAGAGAGAGAGAGAATTCACCATTCAACATTATCAAAATATATCCAACAGAATATTGGATGAGAGAGGAACATAGGAGTAAGACCGCCACAATCTAGATGGTGACTGTGCCCAGTTCAAAGTACATGCAGATCCAACCCCCCGTCTCTACTATGTAATTTAAGAGCCAGATACACATCAGACATAACCCGCTGGCAAAGCCTTCCAAAATCAAATTTGATGCATCTAAAAAAGATGTTGTTTCTTTCAGTTCAGATCACCCACCATGCTGAAAACAACCATACTTGCTACAATAGTCTCTATTTTTTTGTGTCGTAAAATCATGGGACCAAGCAAGAGGTCTCGAATAACGAAACTCAAACGAGTTTGAACAGACGGTGCACCCCAAGTTTGAAAAAATAGGTCTAGAACGACCAGACAAAACCAAAACAGGTGAGTCGTGTCCTCTACTGCCTTCTCACAAAGAACACACATGCTCGGAAATTGAAGCCCCCGTTTCCTGACATTAATCTGGGTTTGAACACGATCTAGAGCCACTAGCTACGCCAAAGCTTTTGCCCTTGGAGCGGGACCTTTACCCCATATACAATAAGTGGAAAACCAATCCATCCCGGATGACAAGAAGGAATGGTAAACTTGCTTAATGGAGAACCTGTCTCCGCTCGCCATGGCCCAGTGAAGCCACGGGCAGCCATGACCAGGCTTAAGATCCCTGCCACTGAAGGAGCGAAGTGTCTTCCGCCACTCCGGCCAGAGGGAGAGAGACAGAGAGAGAGAATAATGGGTACATGCTAAATAAAACGGGCTAAATGAGTTTTTCAGGTTTTTTTGTTTATTTTTAAATTTTGACCGTACAGATGTACTTGATTAAATTCTAACCGTACAAATGTAGTTGATTTTATAGGGATCAACTCTTGAAGTGTTTGATTCTTACACATGGGTGGGTTTTTATAATGTTCGAAAAATCAATGATACAAAATCTTTGTAAAATTTTTAGGCTCCAAATATCATTTTTAGTTGAAAACACATGAACCAGGCGTAGATTCCTTGAAAATTGATCATGCCCAACACATTTATGAGGTCACAACTGCAAAAAAAATATTGGACAGAAAAAAACCCATTTAACACGTTTCATTTTAACATATTTTTTAGCACGTACCCATTACTCTCTCGCTATATATATATCATCAGGTTAAGATATTTTTTAAAGTTTAACTGCAAGTTAGCACTTTTGCCAACCCTACTGTTATTTGATTAATAAATGTAAAACCCTAGTAATATAGCTTTTGTCAACTGTATTGGCGATGGGTTGTTTCAAGTCTAATGAGACGTTTTGATAAGTTTTATTACATAAAAACATAACAAACAGGGCACGCATTCCCACATGCACACAATACACGCACAAAGAATCTCTCTCTCTCTCTCTCTCTCTCTCTCTCTCTCTATATATATATATATATATATATATATATATATATATATATATATATATATATATATATATATATATATCTTGCCAAACGTGTGATGCAGACAAGGAAACTATATATTAAGGCATCATTTAATATTCCGTATTCATGCCGCCCCAAGCCTGGACAGACGTCCTTCTGTTCCTCGTAGGGAAGCCACACAAACAGGAGGAGGACCACCAATGAGGGGATGTGTATAGGAGAAAGAACTATGCTCAAGGATCTTCCTCCCAAAGATCTTTCTGGTCTTTTATTTTTGGTTTTTAAGATTTAGCACTAATACTTTGACCCAAAATAGAACCGAAAGTGTAAGATTTCCACATGCTGCTAGGCTGCCAGTTGTGAAAAGAAAAGGCATATTTGAAGAGAGGGACCAAAACGGCAAAGGAGCTTTGGAAACAAAAAGAATCTTTGAAAATAAGGTGGAAGCATAGGGAAGTAATGTTGTTAAAATCGGTCTGAATCAGCTTAATCGAATCGGCCCAAAGACTATTCCAAAGGAGCCGATTCAAGGCAATTCAATTTATTCTTTAATACTTTTTAAGGGGTTTAATTTTTTTAAATATATATTTTTTAATGACACATGTTATCTGATGGTAACAAGTTGATCGATTCAATTCACTTTTATTCAATTTTTGTTTTGTTTTTTTTAAGAAACCAATCACCTAGTGAACTGATTTTAACAACCTTGAAGAGAAGTAATCAGCATTTGTTTTTGAGAGCAAATCAGGTCATATTGTATATAACGGATTCTTCCAATATATTTGATCGCCGCGACTTTGACCAGTAAAGAATGTAAAAAAAAGTTACATCATATTTAATTGCATCATTGACATTTTATTCTTTTGACAAACAAGTAATATTTAAATTAAACATAAATATTAATTAAACCCACTGCAATCTCAAGTATTTTAAAATATGCCAAAAAATACTAAGATAAAAATAAAAGTCCATTGCAATGAAGTATAATCAAACTAGAAACACTACAACAAAGCAGTAGATTAGCGACGACCACATTCCGTCGCTAATCTGTCGCTAACATGGTTAGCGACGGATTAGCGACAACGAGGCGACAATATGCTTACGTCGCGAATATTTCGACGCTAACTGACGACGGAATTATTCCGTCGCCAGGTCCGTTGCTAATTGCGACGGAATAACAAGCGCTATATTCCGTCGCCAATCCGCTGGTACTAAACGGCGACCACGTCTTGGTGACGGATTTACTTCCGTCGCTATGCCGTCGCTAGATTAATATGAATAGCGACGGATGGTTCCGTCGCTAATCCGTCGCAAACACGAAAAAAAATTTAAAAAAAATTATTTGAAAATTAAATACCGAGCAATTTCTATTTCCTGTACAATTTATATTTCTTGTAAATAAAAAACAAACCACACAAAGAATTTCATATAACAAGAATCTACAACAATTAATCGTTCCACCTTAAAATTAAGAAGTTTAATTATTTACAATTCAACAATTACAATTAGGAAACATAAAAAAAATAGAACTTCTTCAACACAGTCCTCTAATCATCGCCAAGATTTTGTGCGTCTTCTTGTTCATTGTCCTTATCTGTCCCTTCAGCTCCACTACGCTGATTATCGCTAGCAGCCTACACAAGAAAAGAACAGTCAGTATTGATAAACAAAATATAATGAAATAAATTACACACTATATATGATTCTATCATGTGCTCATGTGTGATCTAAGGCAATAAAAAAACTCTATATGTGATTCTATCATGCTCATATGTGCTCTAAGGCAGACAAAAAGTTTATATATATATATATATATATATATATATATATATATATATATATATATATATATATATATATGTGTGTGATTCTATCATGCTCATATGTGTGCTAAGGCAGTCAAAAAATTGAATATGTGATTATAGCATGTTCATATGTGTTCTAAGGCATCTAGAAAAACTCTATATGTGATTTTACCATGCTCAGATGTGCTTTAAGGCAGGCAAAAAACTATATATGTGATTCGATCATGCTCGTATGTGTGCTAAGGCAGTCAAAAAATTGAATATGTGAATATAGCATGCTCATATGTGCTCTAAGGCAGGCAAAGCAAAAAAATTTATATGTGATTCTATCATAAATGATATATAGCATGTTCATGTGTGTTCTAAGGCAGTAAAAAAACTCTATATGTTATTATAGCATGCTCATATGTGTGCTAAGGCAGTCAAAAAACTGAATATGTGATTATAATATGCTCATATGTGTTCTTAGGCAGTAAAAAAACTGAATATGTGATTATAGCATGCTCATATGTGTTCTAATGCAGTCAAAAAAACTTTATATGTGATTCTATCAAGCTCATATGTGTTCTTAGGCAGGCAAAAAAACTTTATATGTGATTATAGCATGCTCATATGTGCTCTAATGCAATAAAAAAACTCTATATGTTATTATAGCATGCTCATATGTGCTCTAAGGCAGTCAAAAAACTGAATATGTGATTATAACATGCTCATATGTGTTCTTAGGCAGTCAAAAAACTGAATATGTGATTATAGCATGCTCATATGTGTTCTAATGCAGTCAAAAAAACTTTATATGTGATTCTATCATGCTCATATTTGATCTAAGGCAGACAAAAAAACTTTATATGTGATTATAGCATGCTCATATGTGCTCTAATGCAATAAAAAAACTCTATATGTTATTATAGCATGCTCATATGTGCTCTAAGGCAGTCAAAAAACTGAATATGTGATTATAACATGCTCATATGTGTTCTTAGGTAGTCAAAAAACTGAATATGTGATTATAGCATGCTCATATGTGTTCTAATGCAGTCAAAAAAACTTTATATGTGATTCTATCATGCTCATATGTGTTCTTAGGCGGGCAAAAAAACTTTATATGTGATTATAGCATGCTCATATGTGCTCTAATGCAATAAAAAAACTCTATATGTTATTATCGCATGCTCATATGTGCTCTAAGGCAGTCAAAAAACTGAATATGTGATTATAACATGCTCATATGTGTTCTTAGGCAGGCAAAAAGTTAGATATGTGATTCGATTATGCTCATATGTGTTCTAAGGCAGACAAAAAACTGAATATGTGATTATACCTGAGAGGGACCTGGAATCGAAGATCCCCTATCCTGAACAGCGGCCTTGATCTCATTTCAGAGAAAGGGGGCGACGGTGTATTGGAAGTAGTTATTCAGTGATTCATTAATGATATGGCGTATATCATCACCGGAAAGAATAGTCGGCTGCTTGGAGCTTATGTCGGCGCAAGAAGTCGGTGAGCCGTAACTGGAAGAACCAATAACTGGTGAAGTGTTCATATTACTCCCAAACCCGAACACGCGACCTTTTTTGGGTTCACCTGCTGCAGTCACCCATGCTGTAGGATCAAATGATGGATGCTGAGTAGCATCATCGCTCTACCATATGTTGCTCATATGCCTCCTACAAAATAATGTTTAAAGTATTCATTAATAATTAATGATAACATTATTATAACTTACATATATATTGCAATGATTATTAATAGAATTAATACATACCGTTGTCGTTCTCGCCTTCTCTGATACGAAGACTCCCGTGGTCTTCCGTTTATGTGTTTCTACAAACACATCCTTATATGGTACACTGCCTCATTTTTCTGCTTCCTGCGAAGTTAAATGACAAAAGATTTAGTACACAAGTTTGCAACAATACTTATAAAATTAATATTATATATTGTTGAGTTACCATTTTCTTTAGGTGGCTCCCAAATGTCTTAGATCCACCTGTGTGTAGATGGGCTTCGGGCATCTTCGATCGATTTTGTGCAGCCTTCGCAGAGCGATTTCTAAATGCATCTCCCGCCCACTTATCGCACATTTCATCCCAGTAATCTCTCCTGATAGTAATAGGACCATGGCCCTTCCACAGTAATGGATCATCTACTATGCCAGATGCTTTTTTTGCTGCAGTCTTCATAGTGTGCAGTATGTCTGCAAATCGATTGGCAGTCACCTTCTGCCACACCTTCCTTGTATCATTTTCTTCCACCGTAGTTGCGAAGCGATTCGAAGCCTATAAATATTTTCAGAAAGTTAGTAGACATTGCTTAAATAAATTAAATATGAAACACATTAACTATGAGGAACAACTGTATACCATAAATGAGGACCACAATCTGTCTATCACCTCCTTTGGGTACTCTTTCCATTGAGCAACTGGTCCTGGTAGATGTTGAAGAAGTGAATTCCTAATCTCCCGTACTACTTCTTGTGGCTCAAACCTCGTGCTGCACATGAATTGTTACACAGTAAATATCAATATAAAATATTTAAAAGACATGCAATAATTGAAAACAAAATACTTACGGTCGATTATCGATATACACTATTCGAATGAGTCTTCCTGTGCCAGCCTGAGAAGACCCTGTTTCCTGTGTTGGCTGTTGACTTGTGTGATCAACTGGTGTAGGTGGGTCGTGTACAGGCGCAACATCATTTGTAAAAAAATACATTAGAAATTTTCAGAATGCACATTTAAACTAATCAAGCATCCAATTAGTTATATGATATACCTATCACAGGAGCCCGTGAAGATGAAGGCTGAGCCTGGCTACTACTGGATGAGCAACCACTATAACCTCCACGAACCATATTCTAACAAATAACATATGCCATACAATACATTCAAATAATTAACATCAAGTATTACAATGCATTCAAGTCATTCACATCAAGCATTGCAATGCATTCAAATAATTCAAATCATTAACATCAAGTATTGCACTAATTCAAATCATTCGTTGCATAAATTATAATACATTCAAATAATTGAAATCATTCACATCAAGTATTACAATGCATTCGAATCATTCGTATCAAGTATTACAATACATTCAAATAAAATTTTTAATCATTCACACCAAGTATTGCAATACAACTCACATCAAGTATTACAATGCATTTAAATAGAGGTTTGTAGTATAAGATTTTGCTCACTAGCTTGAGAATTCTTCCTCGTCACTAGTTTGACTTTCTTCTTCTTCTTCTTCTTCTTCATTGTTTGCCCATCTACTTGGTACATCATTTGGATCACATTCCTCTATGAATGTTTCATCGGCCAATGGAGATATGACATGCATATCATGCGCAACATCGTGACCATAAGCGAAGTCATAGACATCATCTGATTGATAGTAATCACTGTCTTCAGCTAACTCATCTTCCTGTAACTGATCATACTCGGGGTATAGTTTGGATTTCACCTTGCAAACTGCCCACCATTCATTTCTATCTGACTTTTTTATACTCGGATATGAAGTATAATAAACTTGTTGAGCTTGCGAGGCTAATATGAATGGTTCATATGTTCCAAACCTGGATTTATGATTCACCTCCACAATGCCTGAAGCTTTGTCGAGTCTTGTTGCAGTTGGATCAAACCATTGACACTTGAATATCGTAACCCTGTTATTCATGCCTAAGTAAGTCAACTCCATTATTCCTCTATAACACCGTAGTAATCATGTTCATTTTCACCGTAGCTGCTACCCTTGACACACATGCCACTATTTATCGTTGATTTGTTTATACCGTAGTCTTTTGTATGGAATCGATAACCATTTACGATATACCCGTTGTAGCATTGCACAACTTTGGTCGGACCATTTTCTAAATCACATATTCCTTGATGTTTAACATCACCATTGCGAACCTACGCACAGACATAAACAATGATTGTGATCACGATCAATTAAGTAACTTAGTGTTGTTTATAAGTACAAAATTTATGTTAACTTCTTTACCAACTGTTTCAACCACTCCACAAACTTAGTTTCACGTTCTTTTTGTACTTCTGCATCAGTGAGACGTGAAACTTTGCTTTGCAACTCCAGATCAAATCGTCTGCAAACCACAAATACTTATATTACCGAGCCATGTATCCACATATAGAACATAAAAGGATTTATAATTGAGTTGCATATACATATACTTACTCGATGTATGGGTCGATCGCTGAGCAATTAAAAAGAATATAGATGTGTGCTGCATCTTGCTCTCGATCTGTCAATAGCCTTGATCGGCAACTACCAAATGCATGCCCAAGTGGTTGAAATATCGACAGCTTGTCAGCTATAGTTACTTGTTCTTCATCATCGTTACAGGGCGGGCATGTGTAACGTGTTGGAATATGAGGTTCGAAGTACATAGATGAGAAATTTGAAATCTCTTCTAAAGTGTACGCCACACAAATAGAGCCTTCTACTCTTGCTTTATTATGAGTCTTTTTTTTTAGGTCGAACATGCATCTGACAAGAATATACATTTCAAATTTTAAATATCTGTCATTAAAAAGACAAATATAAAAAAACATATACCTTTCAAATGGGTACATCCATCGATATTGCACAGGGCCACCAACCCTTAGTTCATATGGCAGATGTATGATCAAATGTTCCATAACATCGAAAAATGCTGGCAGAAATATCTTTTCTAACAGACAAACAATGGTGATGACAGAGTCCTCGAGATTCTTACATCTGATACAACGACCTCCGATGCGCACAATGTTTTGAAAAATCCACTCAACTCAGACAATACCCCCCATATAGGTTTGTCTAACATATCATGGAATGCTAGGGGTATCAATCGTTGCATAAAGATATGACAATCATGGCTCTTCAACCCATATAATTGTCCATCGTCAATCTTCATAGCCCGAGCAATGTTAGAGACATATCCATCTAGAAATCACAGTTGTCTCAACCATTGACATATATGTTTTATTTGATCAGGTCCGAGCACGTACTTCGCCTTTGGTTTCAGTACTTTGCCATTATACTCTTTGAGTTCCAATTCTGGTCTTTTACATATTAATTTTAAATCCATACGGGCCTTCGGATTATCCTTCGTTTTTCCTTTAATATTCATTACTGTATTGAACACATTATCAAACACATTTTTCTCTACATGCATCACATCCAAATTATGTCGTATCAATAGGGTCGGCCAATACGATAGTTCCCAAAAAATAGATTTTTTCGTCCAATTGTGATCCTTCCCAAATCCACGGAAGGGTGTAGGACTGCGGGCATCTGTTAATACATCTGGAAAGTATCGCAATCTTCTTAGAATCTCTATGCCGGACAATCTTGAGGATGAACCTTCCGTTTCAGTTGTGCCTGCTTTAAATGCATTCTTTTGACGTCGTAACGGATGATCGCTGGGTAGAAATCGACGATGGCACTCAAACCAGCAAGACTTCCTTCCATGCCTCAATCTAAAAGCTTTGGAATGCTACATGCAGTACGGACAAGCCAACCTCCCATGTGTGTTCCAACCAGATAACATACCATATGCAGGGAAGTCATTGATTGTCCATAGAACATCGGCCTTCATGTTTAAATTTTGTTTTTTGTGGGCATCATACGTGGTAACACCGTCATCCCACAATACTTTTAATTCATCAATCAATGGCCTTAGATATACATCAAGATTTTGGCCAGGTGAGGTCGGACCAGGGATCAACAGAGACAAGAAAAGATTTGGACATTTCATACACAAGCTTGGTGGAAGGTTGTATGGAGTTACAAATACTGGTCAGCATGAGTATGGAGTTGATCTACCCCCAAATGGATTAAATCCATCTGTACATAGACCAAGTCTAACATTTCGCACTTCCATTGCGAAGTTCTGATGAGTACGATCAAAGTGCTTCCAAGCTTCAGCGTCAACAGGATGCGTGATCTTGTTTTCATCGTGTCGAACTTTATTTGCATGCCATCTCATGTGTTTAGCTGTCCTTGAAGACATATACAATCGCTGCAATCTAGGAGTGATAGGAAAGTAGCGGAGCGACTTGTATGAAACTTCCTTTGATCTCGTGCTACCATTGTCTCTTGTCTTTGGCTTGAACTGAGGATGCCCACATGACGGGCATGATATGTCATTTTCCTGCTCCTTGAAATACAACATGCAGTGATTTGGACAAACATCAATCTTTTTGTAACCCATACCTAGAGCGTTGACCATAACTTTCGCACGATAGAAATTTTGTGGCAATTTCTCATCTTTGGGCAACATACTCTTCACAATCATGCACAAACGGTCAAAACATGATTGACTCAAATTATACTCGGACTTCAAATTCATTAGTTGAAGAACTGCAGACAAGATAGTGTGACTCTCACAACCGTTCCAAAGTGGCTCATCAGCATCTCTAAGTAAATCATAAAATCTACTAGCTGCATCGTTTGGTGATTCTTCATCTATGGCAGTTCTTACATCACTAGAACTCATAGCAGAACCCAGTTCTGTTCCTATGGCAACAAATATCAAATTCGTATATGGATTATCGTGCACCACATTCACCCGTGCATCAAAATCGTTTCTAAATTCTTCTCCATGAAACGTCCAGTTCTGATAATCACTCACAAAACCCTTCCTGTATAGGTGATGTCTAACGCCATGAGGTTCTACAAATCGATTATTCTTACAAATCTTGCAGGGACACCTAATCCGACCTGTGGGATCTACTGTACTGACACTTGCCGTTGCAAATTCAATAAAACTGTCAACACCATCCATATATTCATGCGATAACTCATTGTCCACTATCCTACAGTACATTCATTCACGGTTTGCAGTCATTTTGTCGTATGATGTTGCGAATAGTATCCTAACCAGTTAAAAGAGAACCATCAGAATGCTATGATGAAAAAAATATCAAATTTATCATGCAATATATGATGTCATACAATCACAAGAATTATGATGCATGCATTGATAACTTAATATTTTCATGTGCAAACTATTCATGACACGATACATTCATTTGAAACATGCTTTCAGTATACAATTTCACATGGTAGACATAATCAAATTGAAAGTAACTACATGTAAGCATGTATACAATCACATCAAACATTGCAATACATCGAAATAATTCATATCAAACAAATCTCAAACATGTACCTGCAGCAAACACACTTCAATATCTCACTAACTACTACCATGCCTAGCATGGACTCTGTACTCCAAAAATAAGAACACTTCCATATTCATACATTAAAATCATGCTCAGCATGATCTCCGAACTCCAATAAAGCAGTTCTAGATATCAACAACTAAGTGAGTGTGTGAACAATAAAGTGTTACATTCAATAAATTAAATAACATGTGATGCGCTTGCATCACTTACTCACCACGGGTATTTACCCGATTTGCATTGTTTTTGTCACTTACTTACCACGGGAGGCGGGGCACAAGCGAGTTCCGTTGAGAAATCTGCACAAAAAAATGATGTTTTAAAATGAAGTCACCATGAAAAAAAACCCTTTCAAACTTAGGACAATAGGATCTTGCCAACTCATCCTTGGGCGGATATGGATCCACAAATATCATATTTGTAGGAATTGTGACTAAATTTGCTAATGGGCAGCGCCGTTTGAAAAATGAGGTGTGGAGGGGCCCCGCTGAGCATTCAACAGGGCTCAGCTCTTGTGGAAGATTAGTTGAGGTGACTCTGGCGATTGGAGGCACATGTTGGTGACTCTGATGAGGCTCCGACGGACATGGGAGAGGCTCAGGAGGCTGTGGATGGAGATGTGTGAGGGTTGAACTCGAGCGCAACGAAGGAGAGGGTGCAATGGGAAAGGGCTTTTCCTTGCCGGGGTCAACCCCCTCATGGGGTCGAGCGCCTGCCGGGGTCGACCGTCTACAGGGGTCGACCCCTTGCCAGACATGACAAGGGGTTGACCCCCTGCCGGACAAGGCAGGGGGTTGACCCCCGGCCGGACACGGCAGGGGGTCGACCCCCGACCGGACAAGGCAGGGGGTTGACCCCCGGCCGGACACGGCAGAGGGTCGACCCCCGGCCGGACACGACAGGGGGTCGACCCCCGGCCGGACACGGCAGGGGGTTGACCCCCTGCCGGACAAGGCAGGGGGTTGACCCCCGGCCGAACACGGCAGGGGGTCGACCCCCGGCCGGACACGGCAGGCGGTCGACCCCCTACCGGGGTCGACCCCCTGCCGGACATCAAAAGGGGTTGACCCCCGGCCGGACACGGCGGGGGGTCGACCCCCGGCCGGACATGGCGGGGGGTCGACCCCCCCCGTCCGGACACGGTAGGGGGTCGACCCCCTACCAGGGTCGACCGCCTGGCGGAGTCGACCCCCTGCCGGAAAACGCAGGGGGTCGACCCCAATCCATTTAACGGTGAAATACCTGCGGTTGCTCCGGGCGGCGGCGGCGGCAGCGGAAGGTTGATGAAGATCGACTTCCGGCGAACGGTGGGGGCCAGCAGAGAGGTCGACGGGATGGATAGGGCGGCCGAAGGAAGAGGGCGGCAGGAGGGAGAGGGCGGCGGGCGGGAGCAGCGAAAGGAAAAAGAGGGCTGGGATTAGGGGTAATGCGACATTTAGCGACGGATTAATTCCGTCGCTAAGCCATCGTAATTCAAAAAACGAAAACGGCGACAGAAAATATTTCGTCGCCTAGGCCGTCGCTATGTTGCGACGGAATTTTAGCCGTCGCAATTCCGTCGCTAACTGCCGTATTTATTGCGACAAAATATTCTCTCGCACAATCCGTCGCTACGTAGCGACGGATTTTGCGAGGGAATATAATCTGTCGTTAGTTTCGTAAAATTCTCCAAATATAGCGACGGATTCATTTCTCTCGTTAATCCGTCGCTATGTAGCGACGATATAACTCCGTCGCTAAATTCCGTCGCTAATCAACTGTTTTTTTGTAGTGAAATATGATTTCAATGTGAGTACAAGAACTAGTTATACAAAACAAAATTTGTGGTATGTAAATTTACAAAAAATGTGTTTGAAATGCTAGTTATCATATTTTTAGTCACACTTGATGGACACGTACATGGGACACATTCTCAGAGATCCCAAGTGAGATGTACGGTATATATATATATATATATGTGTGTGTGTGTGTGTGGTGTGTGTGTGAGCGCACACGCTAAATGAAACATGCTAAATGAGGTTTTCGGCTTTTCTGTTATTTTTTTTGTGGTTTCAACCCCATAAATGTGTTGGGCATGGTCGATTTACTAAGAATCCATACCTCATCGATGAAAAAAATGATATTTGGAGAATCAAAATTTTACAAAGATTTTGGACTGTTGATTTTTCAAGCCTTATAAAAACCCACCCATGTGTTAGAATCCAATGCTTCAAGAGTTGATCCCTATAAAACCAAGTATATAGATAACACGAGTTGGGTCAGAATTTAAAATAAAATGAAAAAAGCTAGAAAAACCTAATTAACATGTTTCATTTAGCACAGATGCATTACCATATATATATATATATATATATATATATATATATATATATATATATATATATATATATATATATATATATATATATATATATATGACCTAATCTGCGCTTCTCTACACCACATATTTTTTCTATTTAATACTGTACACCACAGTTGAATGTCGAATGTCCTATAAAGTCTAGATTTTATGCATTTTGAAGCGGCGTTTCTTTTTTCACTTTAAAAACAGATAGCATCCAAACAAAACCTTTAATCAAAACTTGAACTTTTGGTAATGCCATCTTTTCAGGGGAGATATACTAGGAATGTTCTACAGGGTTGCAACTTTAAAGTGTGGCCAGAAGTCAAGTCCCTCATCATGGTTTCAATATGTAAAGAATTTCATCTTGCAGTGAGGTTTCACTACAAGAGAAATGCTCGACTCTAGATTTGTGGGGTTTCAACGGTATATTTGGCATTGAAAATGAGGGTTGGTGTGGCATATTTTATGGGTGTTAAAGGAACAGATATTAGTTCATATTCGTTAGCTTTAGCTTTTAAAAAATGTGCACTTTAAACACACGTGTTTTACTAGAAGTTGGAAATTGTATCCCACACACACTGTGAAAACTTGGAATTCCTAAAAGTATTCAGGCAATTTATTAGATTTTTGAGAAATAGGCAATGATCTCATTTCTCTTGTGTCTCCATGAGATGTAATTGCACAAAAATGAGTGCCGGCCTTCCTCTTTGGACGCCACTTGGGCAGCTGATGGGGAGTGGCACTTTTTGTGTGTGAAATCGCATTGCATTGGGCAAAATCATACTTTATATGCTACGTTGGTATCTAATATCTTAAAGATACATGCCGAATTTTTCTTTTTAACAATAACAGGAAATTTAGTTGTCTATAACCATAACACAAAGTGGTTGAACACGGAGCTAGCAAATTTTTTTGCCTTTTGATGTGGACACTTGTTCATGACCCAAGGTGGACCGTGTAGAACTAAAAAGGTTTTCTGAATTTTGAAAGGCAGATCGGATACAGGAGAAAAAAGCCGAGCATTCCTCCCTCTCTCTGTCTCTCTCAACAAAAAAAGGAGAGGGGGAGGAATGGAGAATTGTGCCTTAGCATATGCTGGTCACTTCAACAGCATATCCAGATATTCATACCTCCAATGTACAACCATTTCCACATATAAAAACTCGAGCCCATGCCTCTCAAAAATCAACCAAACACAAGCAAAAATTGCTTAAGGAGCGTGCATGAGTCAATGACAGTGCAATCCTCCCTTGGCAGTCTGAGAGACGTGTGAGAGACCTCCCTCCCACAACACCGATCACCCCTCCGCCAAGGGAGAATTGCCCTGTCATTTGCCTGCACTATGATGATATATGCATATGGCTGTAATTTGGTGATGTTCCTCACCTTGTCATCATTTTATTTTTAAGTTTTTAATCAAAGCAAACTTGCTGCAGGTTTTTCATCATCATATATCCATACCACCTTAAAGAGAGGCTGATTGTGTCCTTGGGGAGAGGGTGTTGCGTGTGCACCCCGAGAACACGCAGTGCATGTTTCGGGGTCTCCACTGAGCACTACATGGCGCTCAATGGGGGTGCAGGGGGAGCCTATACCGCTGTACACAGTGGGTGTAGAAGAGAGCCGTACACCCCCATTGAGCGCTACGCGGTGCTCAATGGGGACCCAAGCTACAGTGCGTGTTCCTGAGGGGAACATATAACCTGCCCGCGTCTTTGGGCAACGAGAAGATTACCACCATTTTTAAAAGAATACGAAAAGAACATCCCAATCCTAAGGGAGGCGTTCATGCTCTTTCTCATGAAAATGGCTCTCTTTCTTAGAAAATAGGTGAGCCCACATAATAAATGCAAAAAATCATAATGGTTTCGTACCTCCTCCTCCTCTGAGAAACACCTTCCCTTTAAAGTGGTCATTTCAAAGGAAAGAGACTTCTCTTCTCCTCTCTCTCTCTCTCTCTATATATATATATATATATATATATATATATATATAAAATGAACCAAGATTTTCATATATGTTTTATTTTTTTTCAAAAATTTTACCGGATGTGATCCAGACGCTTGGTTTTATAAAAACAAACTCTTCGATCATCCAATTATAATGTACAAGGATATTTTAAGGGTTGAAAATCAATAGCTTATAATTTTCATAAATATTTAAGCATAAAAAATCTCATTTTTTGATTTTATTAAGATGATCCAACAGTCTGATTTCTAGTAATTGGATCACGCCTAATGCATATGCAGTTGCAAAAAAACCTATGATAGTCTCGATTCATACCAATATATATGGTTGCATTTATCTTGGATGCTCAAGAGATTAATCCTTAACAAGGTCTTCAATGGCTGGACTTTTTGCTGTTTTTTTCACAAAATTCCAAAAAAGGCTTCTCTTTCTTATCTTTTTCTGGGTAGTATGGTTTTTCAAAGTAAGAATTCCTGAATTTTGCGTATGAAAACAACTCGAGTTCCCGTTGTTGCCTACCATTTTCTTTTGGTTTCTTTTTGGTGCAATTCATTTTCCTATCGAATTGTCGTTTAAAAGTCCTACATATTCCATAATGGACCAAGTGAGCTTATCATTAGTGAGGGTACCGGTATCAACGGGTCGGGTTTACCCAGACCCAACCCTATATTGTCGGGGTATGGTGACAAAGAAGACCCGGGTCCAGACCCGAAGGCCTGATTAATACATGGACCTGGTATAGTTTGTGAAAATTTATACCAGACCCGGGTTCAGACCCAAAGGACCGATTAATACATGGAGCTGGTATAGTTTGTGAAAATTTATACCAGAGCCGGGCCCAACCCAAGTTCCGATTAAGAGCGGCAAATTTTCAATGTAAAAATGATAAAAAATGTTATTTTACCAGGTATGATCTGAGTCGGGTTCATGTAGTTTTTATCAAGTCCGGGTATGGTTTATTACAAAAATCTCAACCAAGTCTGGTTCCATCTAGGTCCGAACCAAACCCTTGGCACTCCTAAGTGAGGGTATGCTTCATGCACTGTACGGTGTACATTTCACAAAAGAGGAGGATCTCACTCGAAGTTGGTGCGAATTCAAACATCAAGGAGTCTAAAATATTGTATACAATGAGACAAGGAAAAGCACGATCCATTATTTTCCATTCCTATTCCATGCAATTCACAAAGTCAAATCTAAAGGTGCAATGACCCCAATGTATGAACTTCCTTTCATGCTTTTAGCTCTCTCTCTCTCTCTACCATAATATTTTCTCGTTCTCGCCTTGACGTGATCCAGTACTTTGATTTATATATATGTAGCGAAAAGCTTGTGAAATTAATGAATATTGGAATCCCATTCTTGGGCTTGTAGTGGGGGCAGATTCTTAACCAGAAGGAACTGGTTAGCCAAGGATTGGTAATTCAATTCAATCCGTTAGCAGCAGCACTACGTGGAGGTAGGGATATTGTAACCGGGTCGGGTCTTAATCGGGTCTAAAAGCAAGACCCAAACCCGACACATGGGTTTAATTGAATATATAACATAATATTTACCAATTATTCTAGTTATTTCCTTGTACTCCTCCTTTATAGTTGGTTCAGGTATATAGTTGGGTCGGTTCAAGTGTATAATCGATCCGGGTACAAAGCGGGTTCTGATCGATTCAGTTTTAAAATGGAGAACCATTTGGGTTCAGGTACATAATCAGGCAGGTTCATTCGGGTTCAGGTACATATATAATCGGGTTTTCACTACGAGTCTAAATTTTGGACCCGACACAAACCCATGGGTACACCAATATCGGTTCAGGTTAGGTATACCCGACCCAGTTACACCCCTATGTGGAGGTTTACAAGCTCGTTGCATTTGTTGTCCACAACAAATTTTGAAATACCATAATAGCCAGTTGGACTAACCCCCGGCCCACCATCTGTGTTTTGAGATATATATGAATGATGAGTAGCTCTTAAAGAGTTGTCTTAAACCATCTTAAACACTTTTAGAAAACATAATTGCACATGTTTTTTTGCTTAATCCTAACTTGAAAATGCATTCACTATTGTTTATTCACTAAAAACTATATTTTGGTGAAAAGTTTCTAATCTAACACAAGTTTTCTACTAACCTATAAAGAATAAATCGATGAGTTCGAATTAAGCAAACACGAAACTTTATTCCTTTAAAGCTGTTTAGGATGGTTTAGGAGATACACACACACACACACACACACACATATATATATATATATATATATATATATATATATATATATATATATATATATATATATGATTTTTTAGGAAATGAAGAATTTTTCAAATGCATAAACTCCTTCGGGTAACCAGTTTCCAAACAGAGCCAAAGGCATGTTTATTTCACTGATATACGTGGGAAATCGCCATTTTCACATGAGATTGACATCCTTCATATGAAAGCAACCGGTATATATATCTCAAGCCTGAGTTTGCACATGTACGGATAGTTGTCTAAGATAGATAGTTTAACAGTTCATCCAAATCAATAGCCTTTATTTAATCCAAATGATCAATGCCAAAAAGGCAGAGAAGATTTTTTTTTAGCTTCTATAGGTTCTAGTACAACTCGTATTTTTTTTCTAATAAACTTGTAACACAATTATTGTTGTCACGAAGGGGGCATCTTGTGGTTCAAAAGAAATAGTTTGTATTTGTCTATGGTTGTAGTTAGAATATGCAAGGTATTATCTGTATTAGTACTGTACACGATTCCTTCTTCAGTTCTCGCGCAATACATCTACCAGACTACCAACTTTTGACTTGTATCACATGCCTGAGATCTCAGGTTGGATTTCAGGTGCCCCAAAACCTCTTTTTTTTTTTTTTAAGGGGCTATTTATTTCGTTCCGATGAAAAGGAAAGGAGAAACATTGTTTTGCATGAGGGGGGTTCTCTATTTCATTGTTTTTTGAACTTTCAAACTTCATGAAAAAATGCACTCTCACTATAATTTATGGCCTAACAACAACTAATTAAGCTATGTTTCTAGAAGGGTTGGGTGCATGAACTTTGAAAATTGGTCTGGGAGGAGATTTTAATTGTCTTCTGCATATGTTTGAATCTAATAAAGAGTAGCAACGTAGTTCCAAGTGTGAGGGAAATTTGTAGATGATTTAGAAAAGCAGGATATGGTGGATTTGCACATATCAGGTGGGCTCTTTAGCTAGTCAGAGTAAGAGGATGAACCCTTGCTTGAGGAAGCTCGACAGATTCATTGTCAAGCGGGTTTGGTGGGAGTGCCTACATGATAGAAGAGCAACAATGGGGCCCATTACCATTTTTTACCACGCCCCAATCGTGCTCGAATGGGGGATCAGATGGCTTAGCAATCGCAAGTTCAAACTGCAGTCATGGTGGTTTAGGAACCAACAACTTGTAAAAAATGTGAGGCCCCATGGGCAACCCTTAGATTTGTGAAAAGAATGGATATGGTCAGGTGACATCTCAACGTGATCCAAGAATGATGGGGGTGACACGCTTTCAACAAATTGCATCATGAAAATAATAGCTCAAAGCATTGCAAATCGATACGGTAGTTGAGGAGCTTGGATCTACAGAGGAAGAAGAAAGACAAGCTAGGCAAACAATCTTAATCAATAATATTTCAAAACGAAGATCAAAGCATAAAATGAAATGGAAGCAAAGGTCCAACGTTCATTGGTTGAGGACAGGGTAATGACTAAGGTGTATTTTTGGAAGGCTAGGATTCTATCGCAAGCCAGTAGGTTTGTCTTAGTGAAGCATGTACTAGCCATAGTAGGCCAACATTTCATGAGCCTATTTGCAATCTTGACCGTAGTTTTGAAGAAAATAACTAAGGCCATTAAAAGGCTTTTATGGTCTAGTCAAACAGAAAAACAAGTCAGGCTCCGATTTCATGGGAAGGGGTCACTAAGTCATTTTCGCAAGGGGGGCCTTGGGATCAAGATTTTGCGAATGTTTAACACTGCCTTGTTGGTGAAAGGGTGGTGATTGATAGCAAATGGAGATGTGTCATTTTTCACTGTTATTCAGTGCAAATACAAGGTTGGCCATGAAATTAGGTAGGAAACTCAAAATGGAACACAAGGCTGAGCTTTTAGAAAGGTTTGGTCAATGTGCTAAATTTTTTTGTGCATAATGTAAAATTGAAAGTGGGTGATGGAAGCTGCACAAATTTTTAGAGAAATGCATGGGCTGCCGAAAGTTCCTTCTGACATACATTTCCTGGTCTATTTTATATCTCCTGGGAAACTGGAAAATCAGTCAAGGACTATCTATTGGTATGATGCGAAAATACACAAAACTGGATACTTTAATGTAAATGATTGTAAAATTTAACTAAAACATGAGTATCACAAAATTTTGTATTTTAAATAAGTCATATATATATATATATATATATATATATATATATATATATATATCTTTTGATATAAATATAAATGTGTATATTAAAAGTGCAAAACTATCGTCATCTCATGTATCTTTCTCTATCTCGAGATACTTTGAACTTTTTGAAGACTTCAAGTGTAGGTGCTAGCTTGCTCGTGCTTCAGTACTCATGTTGAAGGCATGAAACCTCTTAAGTGCTAATTTGAAGCACTCAAAAGGTTTTTATCGAACTGCATATAGAACAAAGGTTAACACTCATTTCTGACAAAAGAGACAACCATTGTGTCACTGGGGTTGAACCCGAACCATGTTCGAGTTGACCAGGCCGAGCCAAACTCATCGTGGCTAACCTAAGCTCACTTGATTTTTGGAACGAACCAAGTTGGCCCAGTTGCATTCAAAAGATGAGGCATGGCTTGGCTAGGGCTCAAATGAGTCAGGCTCGGTTGAGCTTGAGCTGAGCCTAATACTATTGGCTTAAGGAGGAGCCTAGGCCAAATTGTGGGGAAGGCATTGATCGAGCCAAGTTGGCACTACAACAAATCAGTGGATTAGCGATGACTTAATTCCATCGCTAATCTGTCGCTAACCGGCTTAGCGATGGATTTCTTCTATCACGAATTTTTTGACACTAATAAGCGACGACATATATCCGTCGCCAGTTTCATCACTAAGTTGCGACAGAATAACGAACGACAACGTCCGTCGCAAAGCCGTCGTTACTAAACGACGACCTAAATTTGGTGACAGATTTACAACCGTCGCTAACTTATACATCTAGCGACAGATATAGCCGTCACTAATCTGTCACAAACAAGGAAAAAATTTTAAAAAAAAATATTTGAAAATTAAATATCGAGAAAAAATTTCTCGCGCTATAATTTATATTTTCCGTACAATTTATATTTTCTGTGAATAAAAAACAAAGTACACATAAAATTACATATAAAAGGAAACTAAAACAATTAATCATTCCACTTTAAAATTCACAAGTTTTAATTATTTACAATTCAACAATTATATTTCTAAAATAAAAAAAAGTAGAACAAATTCAACAGATTAATCTAATCATCGCCAAGATTTTGTGCGTCTTCTTGTTCATTGCCTTAATCTGTCCCTTCAGCTCCGCTACGCTAATTATCGCCAGCAACCTACGTAAGAAAAGAAAGGTCAGTATTGATAAACAAAATATATTGAAATAAAAAAAAACTCTATATGTGATTCTATCATGCTCATATGTGCTCTAAGGCAGGCAAAAAACTCTATATGTGATTCTATCATGAATGATAAGTGTTCTAAGGCAGTCAAAAAATTGAATATGTGATTATAGCATGCTCATATGTGTTCTAAGGCAGTCAGAAAAACTCTATATGTGATTCTACCATGCTCATATGTGCTCTAAGGCAGACAAAAAACTGTATATTTGATTTTATCATGCTCATATGTATTCTAAGGCAGTCAAAAAACTGAATATGTGATTATAACATGCTCATATGTGTTCTAAGGCAGTCAGAAAAACTCTATATGTGATTCTACCATGCTTATATGTGCTCTAAGGCAGACAAAAAACTGTATATTTGATTTTATCATGCTCATATGTGTTCTAAGGTAGTCAAAAAATTGAATATGTGATTATAGCATGCTCATATGCGTTCTAAGGCAGTCAAAAAACTGAATATGTGATTATAGCATGCTCATATGTGTTCTAAAGCAGTAAAAAAAACTCTATATGTGATTCTATCATGCTCATATGTGCTCTAAGGCAAACAAAAAACTCTTTGAGATCTTCAAGATGGTGCTCGACTGCTTCGGTTGTATCTCACCCTACCTTAATGCGAAATCTTTCAAGGCTGAACTGCAGAGGTATCGTCTTGTCTGCCGGTTGGAAGCCTGGAGGCTCCACGATGATGTGTGGGAGCAGTGCTACGTGATCCTTGCAAATCTATGGTCGAATGTTTTTGGCATGGAGGCCGGGCCTGGTGACGATGAAGAAGGTGGCCCTTGTCTTTTTTCGGATAGGGTTGTGAACTGCGATCCAGAGCTTGCTTTTCTGGCGAGGTATGACTTTCTTTCTTCTTCTCCCTCATCCTCTTCTTCTTCTCTATCCCTCAGCCGCCTTAGAAGCGAAGCACGTCTCGATGCGAGACACACACTTCACCCATGTGAAGTGTGCGCTTTGAGACTCAAACACTTCACTACAGCGCCTCAGTACCTTGAGCGCGTACGCTTCAGGTACTGAGGCATTCGCCTCTCACAACACTGTTCAGAAAGCAAGAAAATGACACCACCAACATAACCAATAACAATAAGGAGTGAAGGTCGTAGAAAAGAGAAGATAGTAAAGAACATGCACCTCTCTTGACTAGCAGTGTCCCAAATCCGAACCTTGATGACCTTCCCATCAACATTCAGACTCCTGGTTGCAAACTCCACACCAATTGTGGACTTGGGGTCCAAGCTAAACTCATTCCTGGTGAACCTTGAGAGCAAGTTGGACTTACCCACCCGAGTCCCCAATCAACACCACCTTGAACAGGTAGTCATAGTCATCCTTTGCTCTATAGTCAGCCATATCTCTCTCTCTCTCTGAGACTAAGAAACAAAAACAAATACCCACAAAAACAAATGAAACAAGGGGAAGAGAGAGAGAGAGAGCCAGAAAGAAACTGACCAACACGCCATTTGTCAATCTCTTGTGCATATTTTATTGTATGCATGTGTGTTGCAATTTGCAAAGGCTTCCTTTTTTACCTTATTTTGGCTTTTGTAATTAAAATGTGTTTTTGTTTCTCTTTGATTTTTTTTTTAACTTCAAGCACGGTAATGGCGATGGATCATAGATGGAATTTTGTAATATAAAACCTGAAATTTTTGTTAGTTGAAAGCTAGTAAATGGGATCGTGCATTTTTTATCTTATTTTTATCGTAATTTGACTTTAAGATAAAGGGGGAAAGAGAAAAAGTGATTGCTTCTGTTGAGGAAAAGGGCTTGAGCTGAATAAGGGGAAGCAAGATCTATTGAAAGAGAAATTAATTTGCAGAAAGATCCCTACCAATAAGCTATTTCAAACCGTTGTCTAACATTTTGGTTATTACATTTAACTTGTTTTTAATTACAAAATGTGTTTTTCAATTAAATGACCTTTTATTTAGCCAAAAAATGGAATAAAATGCCCCTATTGTTAATTCGTTTAACAAAAAACAAAATATGACATAAGATGAATTATTTAATGAAAGAAAAAAATGGCATTTTATACTTCATGTAAAATGCATACAAATAAAGTAGGCAGTTAAATCTAATGACTCAAATGTTGGGTGGCTTTTTATAAGTAGCTGATAAGTTGGGCAGCTTTTGTAAATTAATCTAAAAAACATCAGTTATTCGATAATGGATTAACATAAATAAGAATGTCAATGGTTCTTATTTGGATTTGACATCCAACAGAATCCATTTGGTCAGATTATGGTGCATCGAGTAAACAACACAAATAACAATTGGATTTGGTACCAACGTTTATGTCCATAACTGAATCTGATTATGCATTCTTTTTTTTAGGAAAATGTAAACTATATTTTATTAGATCAGATGAAATAAGAATCTGATTATGCATTCAATTAGTCATTTATGTTTGGTTGCATTCAAATGTGATTTAGACATGTTAACTTTATTTTTTATAAAGAAAAATATGTAAAGATATGTATATACTATATATATTTTATAATATGTTACCAATATATTGTATATAATATGCATTATATGATACTTTTTATAATATATTTAATGTATAATTTTATTAATATATGCATAACCATATTTTTATATAATATTTATATTATATTTTATATAATATATAAAATTATGTACAAAATATAATATATATGTATGACTATAATATATTTAATGTATAATTTTATTAATATATGCATAACCATATTTTTATATAATATTTATATTATATTTTATATAATATATGAAATTATGTACAAAATATAATATATATGTATGACTCGAGCAAGTTGTGTTCAATTCTGGGTCATTCACTGGGTTGATCCAGTAAATGACTGAGTCAACCGAGTTACTTGGTTGAATCAACAAGTTTTAAAACCATAACGCAAACATGCTTAATGAGTTTTTTTGGCTTTTTTGGTGTTCTTTTCGTGCGATTCTGACCCGTAGATGTGTTACGCATGGTCAGATCATGTGTTTTC
The DNA here is from genome assembly GCF_984573655.1 of Nuphar pumila. Taxonomy (NCBI): domain Eukaryota; kingdom Viridiplantae; phylum Streptophyta; class Magnoliopsida; order Nymphaeales; family Nymphaeaceae; genus Nuphar; species Nuphar pumila. The sequence continues at coordinate 6,016,694 of NC_143260.1, read as the reverse complement.
GATGAAAAAATTTATTTGATGGCGAAAAAATTTACAAAGATTTTAAACTGTTAATATGTTTCTAATCTTAAAAAAAAAAACCACCTATGTGTTGTAATTAAACACTTTAAAAGCTAATCCCTATAAAAGTCAAGTACATGGATCACTAAAAATAAAACAAAAATGACCAAAAAACTTATTTAATATGTTTGCATCTCTCTCTCCTATATATATATATTATTAAGTATAATATATGACATATAAAAAGCATCTTTCATGTATAAATTATACAGAACATTTTACATAAGCCACGAGCTCGGCTCTGCTAAGCACGAACATGAACCGAGTCACGATCTCAGTCTAGACTGATAACTGGTAAAGTCCGGGAAAGCCGAGCTGCCTAAGACCGCAAGCGTCTCCTGACTCAGTTGGTTCAACTCTGTCAATCTAGGTCTTGAACAAGTGAACTTAACATCACTTTGACCTATCTAGAACAGAATAATCATTCAGGTTCCCATCATGTCATTCAGCGTATTGCCCAAATCGAAGGAGAATTTGGGGAAAATCTTCAGAATTCTACAGGTGTCAGAATTTGTTGTTAGGACTTGATTTGCAAACTGTCTAATGGTCATCTTGTTTCCCTACTCCCTACCATTCAAAGGTCAAGGCGAGGTTGACTTTTGAACCACAAATCTTCGAACCGCTCTCGGATAACCTTACACGTTCCTCAAACGACTGCCCGCCTAACAGCGGTGGTTAAGAGTGAGAAGGCGTAGCACATGAAACACAATCTTTGAAAATAGAAATAGAATTTTCAATTTTCACGATAAGATGAAGGCAATTGAAAAGACCAGATTAATAATGTAGGAAGCAAACAGGTTGGATTCAGTTAGGATGCAGGTATTTCTCAATTTAACGTAATGGGATTTTGAGTCGAATGAAAAGTACGTTTGGTTGCATCCATGTGATTTGGAATGTAATCAAATGTGATTTGGAATCACGTGTCTTCACTTCAAATGCTACTTTGTTTCAAATCACATGTTTTATAATATTCAAGAATTTTTAATGATAAAATTGAGATTTTTTTACCTAAGATTATGTAAGTTTGAATCATGAAGCGGTCCAAACCCATTGAGTTCGGGTTTGATGCGAATTAAAACAAATCAAACCTGATATCTGGTCTAAACTGAAGATAGAGCGATGCAAACTCCATAAAATCAATCCGTACAGAATTTGGATTGATCGGAATCCAAAAAAACCCGTTTGATCAAAAAATTGTGTGTCTTCATGAAGCTCGTGTTGCCTCATAAGTCGTGTTGCACACTGCTTTAAAAATTGTGTTATGTATTGCTTGAGGATCCGTGCACACTGCCTCAAGAACTGTGTCACAGTCATTTTTGTTTTTGCATGCCCCCTCCATTTGCCGATTCACCACCGAAATACGTGTGTATTCATGAAGCTCAAAAATTTTCTAAAAGAATGACATTCTCAATTTTTTATCGGAGCTTAGGGTATGATTTTTTTTATGCTTACTGGGTTCCTAATTATGCAAGGAATGCGCAAGTAGTTACTTTTAGATTCATTTAAAACCCGAAAATTGTTCTTTTTAGGTTCGTAAATTTGTTAAAATATTTTATTGAACTAACTAAAGTGAGGTTTTAGCATACGAGATATAAAAATCATAGAACCAAGTTTATTCAGAATATTTTGAAGTGTTCTGTTTTATAGATTGAACTCTTAATAAAAAAAGATAAAATCAACATATATATTGTTAATTGGCTGCATGTAATGGTGGACCCTTAAGTGTATGTATTGTGCGAGTGTATGCTATCGAGGCATACACATCGGATGTTTGTGATATATATTGATATGTATGCAATTACGGCATACATATGAGAATACTTGTTTGTGTCCGTGTTCTCAAGGTGTATATCTATGTTGCCCTCATTTTCTGAGGTCAAACTCTTATTATGGCTTGGTTTCATCGCAAATTATGTCTTAGTGGACATGTATAAACTCGTTCTTGCACTCACGTGAACCTCTTAGTGTTTAGTTCGGTTGATGCATTGTTATGGATAAGACTCGTATCGTCAAAAAAAATTTAAGTGAGTAGATTCACGAGTTAGATTATCCAGAATATTTTGAAGTGTTTTGTTTTATAGATTGAACTCTTAATAAAAAAAGATAAAATCAACATATATATTGTTAATTAGCTGCAGGTAATGGTGGACCCTTAAGTGTATGTATTGTGCGAGTGTATGCTACCGAGGCATACACATCGGATGTTTGTGATATATATTGATGTGTATGCAATTATGGCATACGTATGAGAATACTTGTTTGTGTCTGTGTTCTCAAGGTGTATATCTATGTTGCACTCATTTTCTGAGGTCAAACTCTTATTATGGCTTGATTTCTTCACAAATTATGTCTTAGTGGACATGTATAAACTCTTGCTTGCACTCACGTGAACCTCTTAGTGTTTAGTTCCTGGTGGGAGTCGATACACACACACTAGCTGCTCATGGCTTGTCTCACAGCTGCACAAATGAGTTCGTGATGACTCGTACCGAGCCAAATTACAAGGTGCTCAGATTATTTACCAGCACTAGGTGTGGCACTACACACCTAGATTTGAGCTAACCAAAGCAGGATAGTTTGATCTTTGCTTTTTGAAGGTTTAACTTAAATGTAACCCTTTAATCTCTCAAATCTGAGGATAGCAAATCCAATCCCTTGAATTTGAGAAATGAGCGGCCATGAATGAAACATAGCCTAAGCCATTTAGAGTACTTGGATGTGTGGGCTGCGTCAACGGCATGTCCCAACTCCAACCATGATTCTTGAGTCAAGACCTATCATATCCATAGTGACTCGGGATGCAAACGGGTTGGATCCCAAACACCTAAATGGGGTCTCGGATTCAATCAGATCCAAAGCAGCTAAAAATTGCAAAACCTTCATCCTGGATCCGACTCATTTGCATCGGTGAGTCTAAGCCTTGTGATCCTTTTTGGAATATTTTCAAGAAAGAATTCTTGATAACATGAACTTTGTGCTCATGTATCTTAAACTAGCCCATGATGTGGTCTAACCAATAATGATGTTGGCCCCTTTTGCTTTCTATATAAGCGCCAAATTAGCAAAATTAGCATCATATTGTGGCTTCATTTAACGTATAGATATCAACATCAGATTTTTATGGTCCATACAATGGGGCTATCCAAGCAACATGCACCCCCTACTCATAGTACCACTCATTTAAAAATTAGACAACAAAGAGGTGTCCCCTCCTAATTATGTATTCCTTCTAAAGAAAATGCAAGGTTTCTCAAAAAAGGTGATGATGTAAGTGGCATCTAGATGGAAAGTGCTATTATTCACCCTTTTTATTTTTAATAACCAGGATAAACCACCTCATTCACTTATGAGCACGTTGGTATTAAAACCACATGCCCTCTTACCTGCTAGGAAGTGCATCCATCTAGATGCCTTTTGGTAGTAATGATCTTTATGTGGTTATGACGTTTACCACAATTTTGTCTATATTTTGAATTTATTTGTAGATTGCATTTCAATTTACTATTTATGGGTCCTTTGTTTTTTATAAATGTAGTGAAGGTGAAGCTTGGTGAGCACGAAATACCGGTGGATGATTCTTTCAAATATTTGGGATCTATCATTTAAAAGTATGGAGAAATTGATGGAGATGTAAATCATAGGATAAATGTTGGGTGGATGAAATGGAAGTGTGCAACTGAAGTGTTGTGCGATCGTAGAATGCCATTGCGGTTGAAGAGAAAGTTTTATAGGACGACTATTAGGCCCGCTTTACTATATAGTACGGAATGTTGGGCTGCCAAGAAACATCATATTCAAAAAATGAGTGTAGCTGAGATGCGTATGCTGAGATGGATGTGTGGAAATACAATAAAAGATAAGATTCGGAACGAGGAGATACGTAAGAAGGTAGGCGTTGCACCCATTGAAAATAAGATGAGAGAGAATCGTTTACGGTGGTTTGGACATATTCGACGAAGGCCTAATGATGCTTCAGTTAGAAGGATGGAGAAATGGGAAAATATATTAGTTAAAAGAGGTCGGGGTAGGCCTAGGAAGACATGGATGAAGGTGATAAGAAAGGATATGAATGCTTTGAACCTCACCGAGGACATGGCATTGGATAGAAATGAATGGAGGAGAAGGATTCATGTGGAAGACCCATAATGATTTTCTTTGTTGGTTCATATCGCCGACCCCAATTGTTTTGGGATGAATTGTTGTTGTTGTTGTTTTGTATAAATGTATGTCATGTTTCAAATTGAGCTTTGGCTCAATAAATTGAATGTCCAAATTTTCTTTTTTTTTCTTTTTTGTTAAGAAATCAGGTCGAGCTCTACTTGTTTAAATCAAGTTAGCCATAAACTTGAAGAATAAGTTGAACTTCAGCACCTTTTGTTCGATTAGTTCAGCTCATTTACCTTTTCTAACTTGACGGGGAAAGTTTTTTTTATCTATTTATTACTGCATGCAATGCCCTAATGAGAACACCCACAAAAGCTTGGTGTCCATGTATTGGCGTAATGATAGTTTACACCGAGGCAGATTCAAGATCTATGGTGGGGCCCATGCTTCATGCACAAAAACTCGGTTTGTATTTGTAATAGTAATAATTATTGTTTTTTTTTTTTTGCAATAAGCTTTTTGTTTGTCTTCCTTTTTTTCTTAAGTAATAAGTTTTTTGTTTGTCGTTATTGCTATGTATTTGAGAGAGGGAGAGGGGTTGTAAATAGGGTATCAACGGGTAGGGTTTGGTTCGGACCCAGATGAAACCATACCCAAAGTTGATTTGAGATTATGTACCACATCACCACCCGTGTCTAATCGGACCCATAATAAGAGAAACCATACTCCAAACATATAAGGATTACATGAAACAAACCCGGACCATACCCAGTAAAATCATTTTTACATTGAAAAATTGTGGATCTTAATTGAAACTCGGGTTGGCTCCATATATTAATCGTACCCTTCAAGTCCGACCTAGTTGTAAATGTCCTAGAGAACTGAATCATACTAAATGATGTAACATTTTTCTTGTCATTAATTATAACAATAATAATTCCCTGATTTTGTACTTTATGGCATTACGTTTTGATAAAATATGGTGAGTGTGGTTTACAATCACAGGGCACTACAAACATGCCAATGAAAATTGAAAATGAATGGCATAATAAAAGAATGTTTTGAGAAGTATGTCACGTGAAGGCATCATGACCAGTGACACAAAACTTTGCCCATTGGCAAATAGAAGAGTAAAGCCCTATGGAGTTCTGCTGCCACTTGTTAAATTGTGAGCAGTATTCTCTAAGATCTCCTTGAATTACTATGTGAATTGACCTACTATACTCTCATGAACGAGACGTGGCAGCACCAAAATGATCGCTTGACTTTTAGACATTACCGTTGTCACCTCACCGCTGCTCCGGGCTTTCTAAAACCAAAGATTTAGAGATGTAAACGAGTCGGTTTGGATGTCCATTATTGAATGCAACCTGACCAGATTCCGTCCAGTGTCACAAAGATACGAGGGCATGCTGACACGCGATGCGGGTTCGACTCACAAGTTCATTTTTTTTTTAAAGGACACTTATTTTTTATCAATAATTACTATTCTTTATATTTTTATATTAAAATAATAGTCACAGGCGTCCGGTCATGCCACTGGGGAGGCAGGGACACGCGGCCAAAATGGCATGTCTTGTGTGAAAATATTTGGAGTCTGACGGAAAGGTAACACTTAATATGGATCCGACTAGCTTATTGGATATACTTTTTTATGTAATAATCAGTGTGGATTGTCCATTGGATTCAGATTCAAATTTAGACACATCATACTGGATCTGAGTCTGCTTATTAATTGGAATGTTTATTTTCTCAATTGAATCCGATTTAGATTTGGTTGGATATCCGATCCAAATCCTAGCTGTTACATTCCCAACCAAAAACTTCCAACACAAATGGAGAACCGCTAAAACATATTACCCACAAAATGGAAGGTTGTGCTATCCACGTTCCCCATAATTGTACCTCCCCTTAAATGTAGTTAAACGTAGCGGTTTCCCTACATCTCCCTCTTATTTTAGGCCTAAATCTAGCGTTGCTATTATCTTAAAACTCTCTCCATAGGACACCCCCACAACTTCCTGCCATGTCTCTGCCTTCTACTTCATCACCTCTAGAGGAGAATTCACCATCTATGGTGCAACTGGTGCCTAGACACATCTCGGACCAACTGCTCGGAAAATTCTCTGACTTGTCCGAATTCGGGTTCGAGTACGAGCGGAGCACACTGTGGTCGCCGCCGATCCGGCGAGGCACGTTCCTCGCGTCGCCGGACAAGATCTGCACTGAAGAGGAGATGTTTGCTAGGCTAAAAGCTGCAATTGATGCTCATGCCTCTAGAGCCAGGAGGCTTAGGCGTTGGCGCTGCGCCTGGATTCACTCGGTTCCTTGCAGAGCCAGTCATGCTGAAACATGATGAATCTGCAAATTTTTTTCCTGATCTTTTTGGTGATTTTTTTCTCATTGTATTTTTTTTATTTATGGATCAGGATTGGTCTTTTGTTAGATATTCTTCCATTCTTGTCTTCTTGCCTGCCTAACTTCTTTCCTGCTGTTGACCATGATGAATCATTTTAGCAGGTCGGCAGGCATGGGGAAATTGGCTTCCTAGGAAGTGCGCTTCTCACTTGCTTCCCAAATCATTTCTTTCTCGCTTCTCAGTTGATTCCACTCGCTTTCCTCTTGCTTCATATATTCTTGATATTACTATATGCTATGCTTTATACTACAACATGTATAAACTCTTCCATTCATTTCCTTGTTGATCCTACCTTTCTTCCTACTTGTTGCCATGTTTCATATTTGTTTTCGCTTCCGCTTCCCATCAGTTTCCACACATTTCCTTTTTCGCTTTCTATACATTTTCACAAACACTTCATAAATGTATCCTGTACTTCATACTACTTTTTAACACTTCTCTGCTTCTGCTTCTTGTATCCATTTCATTTCTTAGGAACTATTGGCAAAGTAAATGAGTTATGAAACCACTGTTCGATATGAGAAACTAAATCTTGCAATACAAGGCACAAATATATATATGCACTTAAACCTCAAATTAACCTGAGGGCTTTGTATATGCTTACCGGCGATGAAAGAGTGCATTTTTGCAAGGTTTTACGATAATTGATCTTATCCAAGTCTTTCACACCCTACTTTGGTAGGCTAGCAACAAAGCCAAAAGGATACACCTAAGCCGAGCCGAGTGTCTTATTAGATAGGTATGGTTTGGATCCTGATCCTACTGTCTTTGAACCAAACCTGGGTTAATCAGGCAATATAGCTCATGTTCTTTGTCAATTTTATGTACAAGTGGACGCGAGATTCAGTCTGATTCTAAAGTTGGATCTTGGTCCAGGTCAGGCACACTTATAACAAGTGCAGTCTACCTAACAATTGCATCTGGATGACCTATTAGCAATTTGAATCTGCTTATGTGGGTCCAAGACCTGACTTTATTCTGGATCCAGTTGGATCAGGTAAAACCGGACCCATTGACAGCCCTAAAGTTGGAAAAAGCCAACCTTTATATGTCAGGGAGAAAGATTAATTTTATTTGACAGCAACTTTGACATATATAATATGTTAACCGGACATATGTGAACTGGAGGATGAACAGAGATTTTCATGGGTTTTGTTTTTTTATTTTTTTTCTTAAATTTCATCGTACGATCTAGATGCTTGGTTTTATAGAAACAGAGTCTTGGATTATCCAATTATGATGCATATGAAGGATCTTTTAAGGTTTGAAAATCAACGGCTCAAAATTTTTGCAACTATTCAAGCATCAAAATTTTACATATTTTCATCGAAAATACATGATCTAACAGTTTATTTCTAGCAAATGGATCACGCTGAATGCATTTGTTGGGTTGGATTTGCAAAAAAGAGCGTAAGAAATACCTAGTTCACACTTTTTGGTTCACATATTTCTAGTTAACATATTTTATTGACCCTATTATATATATATACAATTGGTACCTTAAGCATATACCTAAGAGAGAGAAAGGGGCATCTATTGGTATACGGAACAGTTACAGTGCCCAAATAACTAGCATGTAAAGGGATTGTTGGATTCAGTTTCAAAGCAGAAACAATTTAATTATCTCTCTGGTCTTTAATGGAAATGCATATGAGTCTTCAACGGTTTCAAGTTTGGATTTTTTTTTTAACAAAAAGGAAGGTAAAGCTGTTATCTAAAAGGAAGACCAAAATTTTGGGGTTTATATGCAGCATTTGCCTCTAAAAGTTGTAATCCTCTTAGCGTCATCAATTGCCTTTTGCCTTTGCTTTTGAGAAATCATGTACCCATTCAACTAAGACGATTCATTATTGGACCCGTACTTTTCTTGCACAACTTTACACCCTAAAAAGGGCGGGTGTGAGACCCAACACATCTTCAAGTGGTTAATTGGAAAAACCAATTGCATAAGATATTAGCTAATTGCACAAAACCACATTTACCTTTTCATTGCGCTTGTTTAGTATAATGATGCTTAGTTATGGGCGTTTGCTGGTTGTCTCCCCACTTCATGAGACGAGTTTCATTTCATTGTTGATCTCAAAAGCAGAAAACCAATCAATTTTTAAAAATCACACTTCAGAAAAACTTTCCTTACAGAAATTTCTCTCTTTTGGAATGGTCAGAAAAGTAGTCATTTTTCTTTCCTACTTGCATTGTTTCCTACCATTTTATCACTTCTAAACATGCCCAGAGTGCGTTTGGGTACAACAGATGAGGAAACACTTCGTGAATTGGTAGACATGGCTGAATTGCATGTAAAAGCATCCAAACATAGCCTAAACAGAGAAAAAGTGGTGGAATTGCAACAATGTTTCTGTCCATGAGATTTGTATGCTGTAAGCCACATTTTCCAGTAATTAATTTAGCTTTTGGCAGAGTCCATCTCCACATTGTGTGTTCTCAGACTCATTTTCTGCAATTTAGTTTCTGCCACAGCCCATCTCACCCCCTCAACTTGAGTCATACTTTTACATGTAGCAAGAAAGCGTGGCAGCTCCGTGGGGGCAAGGTGTAAGCCCACGGACTGTTACGCTGCCAAGACAGCGACAGTGAGTACGGAAAGCAGAGCCAGCGCGGCTAGGTTTATGATCCTGAGGGTGGTTTCTGCCTGTAAATATCAAAAAAAGTAAACCAGGCCTTTTTGTCCACAATCCTGCAAATTACACACCACACTTGGATTGAACAGAAAATTTTAATAAATAAATAAATTGTTCGGTGGTAATGAATTTGGTTTAAATTAAGGTATTTACTCTGCACAAACTACTATTTACCATATGCAAACGTACATTTGGTTGGTTATCAGACCCAATAAAACCTAGTTATTTTCTCTTCTAATGACTCCAGATGCTGGGATATTGAAAGGGAGGAGGAAATGTAGCATGAAGACTATCAACACCATCGACTAGATTTGAGCATGTTTTAACCTTTTAGGGAATCTACAGTCCTGAGCAACTTCAATTCTTCATGATAACTTGACTGAGTTGATCCTTGCTGAGGGAAAGTTCTTGAAAAATGCTGGATCGAAACCCCTCAAAAGGGCCACACATCCACACTACATACCCCTGCAATACTAATAGCAACTCTGCACGCCTCGACCCTATCAAAATTCTCACAGATTCTGTGAATCGCCACCCCCCCACGTTGGCAATTCGACTGCTGATCTCTTTGAAACGCTATTCAGAACAGATTCAAGTAGCTTCAGATCAACAAACTTCTTCAAGTTCACACCAAGAGGAGCAAACCCCTTGAACAGCATCTCGTCCAGAACAAAAGCAATATCCTTAAGCTCCCCTGCACCGCACAAGCCATCGAAAACCATCCTGTACGTAACGACGTCGGGCGAGCATCCCTACTTGGCCATATCCTCAAACACGTCCATGGCGTCCCTCACCTTCCCCGCATAGCAGAGGCTCCCGATCAACGTATTGAACGTGAACACATCCGGCTCGAGCTTCTTCCCCACCATCTCGTCGAACGCGGAGAAAGACGAATCGAATTCCCCCTTCTTGCAGAACCCATTCATCATAGAATTGTAGAAAACCGTATCGCCTTCGCATTCCTTCGCCTTCATCTCCTTCAGGACCTCATCTACGTCTTGCTGAAGCCCAGACTTGAAAATTCCGCTCACCAACGTCGCGTAAACCACCGAATCCGATCGAATTCCCCTCGCCGCCATCTCCTCCTTGAGCCCGAACGCCGCTTTCAGATCGTTCGTCGCGCAGAGACCCTTGATCAACGACGTGTAGACGGCGAGAGTCGGCTCCAAACAATGAATTGCCATCATTTCGTCCTTCAACCTGAAAGCTTAGTCCAGATCCAATCGCCTACAGAGGTGAGCGATCAGGGTCCCGAACGTGACGCCGTCCGGCCGGATCCCTCTCTCGCGCATCTCAGCGAACAAAGCCCTCGCTTCGCCGATCGAATCGTCGAAGCAGAGGGCTTTCAATCAGGATGTTGAAGGTGCAAGCGTCGGGGACGCAGAGGGAGTCGAGATCGGCGTGGAGATCGCGGATCTTCGCGAATTCCCTGCAATTGAAGAGGCTGTTGAGAAGGGAGTTCACGGATCAGACCGTCTGGCGGCAGCCGAAGGAAGGGATGGAGTCGAACGTAAGGATCGCCAGCGCCGAGCGGCGGGATCGGCCGTAGGAGCGGATGACGTTGCAGAAGAGGGGCTCTCTGGGGACGAAGCGGGGCCGCTCGGAGCGCATCATGGCGAGGACGCACTCCATCTCCGAGAACATACCGGCTCGGCCGAGCCGCTCGATTAAGAGGTCGTAGGAGAGGTAGCTCCTCCGGAAGGGCTTCTTGAGGTTAGGGTTGGGGTTTTCGAAGAGTTGCAAGCCGGCGCGGTGATCTTTCTTCCGGCGGATGAGGACAGCAAGGGTGTACTGGTTTTGGGGCGGCTCCGGCCGCCGCCGGAGAGGGTTGGGTTTAGGGTTTCCATCCGTATGAGGGAGGAAGACGACGGACGGCGCCATTCTTCTGGTTGCGTCGCCACCAGGGGGTCGATTCGGGTCGGATTTTGTTAGACCCGTTTTAGATGGGATATAGTATTAGACCCGGACTGGACTCAATTGGATTCGGATTCAATTCTAGGTCTGGATATAGTTGAAACGAACTCATACGGGTTGATGAGTTCATCCATAAACAGGTCGAGCCCAAAGGGGTTTGGCGCAGTGGCCAGTAGACTAGGCGGGGTTGTAAGTACGGTAGACTTAGCCGTCGGGGCAACGACTGTACATACAGCAGGCTTAGCCAATGCGACGACGCCTCTGATTCCGAGGCTGGTTTTCCCATTCTTCATGGAAAAAAAAGTATAAACAGGTGGGTTTTAAATAGATTTATTTTTTAATCGGGTCTAAAAATTGGAATCAAATGCAACCCAATTTGATTACATGATATTATCGTTTAATAAAAATATATATAGGAAATCATGCTATAAATATGACTTCACAGTTCACATTTTATGCATCATAACTGCATGGTGGGCATTTCTTGTGATTGAAATGCTGGGACTAGGCTTGTTTGGTAGGAGTTGTTAGCGCACTAAGTTCAAAACCCAATGGTACCCCAGCTTGCCTATCAAAGAAAAAAAAATGTTGAGATGAATGGTCAGCAGCTAGAGAAGCTGCATAAAAAATTACCTTTATAAATATTGTATATTGAAAAGTTTATAAAAATCGCTATTATAGACAATACCAAAATTTGGAGATGAGAACAAATGTTACTTAAATCGGTTTGAATCAGTATGCGTGATGGGTGGTGTGTTCAAGTTCGGGTCGGGTATGTGATTGATTTGGGTGCAGAATCCATAAACAAATAATATAAAACCTTTTGGGCTGGGTATAAAAACAAGCACAAAAACAAACATGTCTGTAAGAGGGTTTAGATTTTAGACTCGACCCGAACGACTCTGAATCACACACATTATTTTATGATATAGATATTAAAATATGTGGAATCTGTACCATGATCTTGTATGGTGGTACATTTTTTTTTTTAAAGGCAAGCTTAGGTTAGGCAGACCCCACCAGTTATTATTCAATGTACCACTAGGGTTTGAACCTGCGCTCCACGACAGGGCGACCTGCACTGACAGCGCCTACCAACCACGCGGCGGAGCCCCCGTCGGTATATATGGTGGTACACCTGTTTGTATGGATGTAGCGACGAAATGCTGGATTCAAGGGCACAAATGTGTTTAGCATGGTTTATTTTTTGTGTCACAAGGTTTTATCATGTTTAGTATACCACAAGATTCCACTTTTAAGATAGAAAAAATCATTGGTTTGCAAATTCAATAACATAAGAGCGGTTGAGAAATGGTATAAAACATTATATTTGAGTCAACTTTCACACATAAAAAATAGTAAATAGGATATGTTAAACATTATCCAAAGGTTAGATTTTGCTTTTAGAGCTTAAAAATCTAATGTAAATCAAATGTATAGAAGCACCCTGGTTTGAAGGTAAAATCCTTGAGGTCTCCTTGCCACCAGGGAGTACACCCATTTTCAACCTTTCGGCAAGGGATGCCATTAGTGAGTTTTGAACTTATGACATCTGGTCAACTTGGTGACATTCACAAGTCGCCCCTAGCAGATGAGTAGAGCCTTAGTGGGCTATGTATGTTTTTTTTTTTCATAAACAGGGCTGGGGAATTAAGGCCCCTTCTTATTACAAGAAACTCGTTTCATGGGTTAGGCAGACCCCAACCAGTAAAACAACACATCATTGGGTTTTGAACTTGCAACCTCCCAACATATGGTGACGTGCACTAATAGCTCCTACCAAACAAGCGGCGCCCCCGTTAGCGCATTTAATTGTCAAAATGTTGCCAATGGTCATAAAAGGATCAAAAATTTGGTCCAGGTCATGACCAAACTCGAGTCTGAATCCCAGATTGCAAATGGATCGAATTCGGGTCCAAAAAGAAAGAATCTTTTCAAAATTTAGATACAAAAAGTTGGCTCCAAATTTGAAGTTAACATTGATACATTTTTTAAGCGATCTGATCAGCAATTGTCCTAATTGGATCTAATTTTACATCTAATAAGAGTTTAATATAGCATATACTTTTGGGTTGAGATTCAAAACCGAGTCTTACCTCATTAACGAATGAAACCCAATTCTCTTTACTGCATCCAACTAAATGGATCCGGTTTGGTTGGATATGAGATCCATCAATCATACTGTTTACATTTAGGGGAGGGTGCAGGCAGGTCAGATCCAGTCTGGGTCTGATCTGGATTTGATCCATATTGTCAGATATGGATAGTTGATAACCAAATCAAAGATAGATCCGGAACATATCTGTCCTGATCTTGTCATGAGATCCAGATTCAAAAAAACAAAATCGTGATACCATCAATAGCTTTTCCCAACTAATGTGGATCTGGTGTTGCCTGTTGCTGAGTTAAGATCAGACACGGACTTAGTATCAGTACCTCAAAGTCGGACCCATTCCCATCCAACCGGGTCCAGCCTAAGTTTGACACTAAAGCTCTTTAACAGGAACTCCTCACCCACTACTACGCTATCCCAACCACTTGGTATGGATGATGATGAAAAAGTTGTGGAACAGGTCCGATTCAAACCTCGCCCAATTGGATTATGGATCTAGTCCACCGGGTTTTGGCATGCACGGTAACCGGGTCTTTGACTGGGCCGCGTAATAATATCTCGTGCAAGAAATCCAACGTCCCTTGATCGTGTGGCCTACGTTTGTTCAAAAGATTTCCTCTCCCTCTCTCTCTCTCTCTCACTCTCTCTGTCTCTCTCGTGAATAAACGCCACCCTCTTCTTAAATCGTCTCTCTCATCTCTTCTACTCGATCTCCACTCACCATGGATTCTTGCGTTCTTAATTTACAGGTAATTTTTTTCATATTGTTATTGAAAGATCAAGATCATACCACAATAAGAGGATTCACCATTCATTCATCTTGGCCTCTGAAGTCATTCACTCCTTACATCTTAGTGGTCAACCCTATTTTTCTCTTAAATTAGATTTTTATAAAGCCTTTGATTCTGTGCATTGGTCCTTCTTATTTCAAATGTTATCCAATTTTGGCATTGGTCGTCGTTTTTCTGGGTGGGTGAGGGAATTGGTCTCTAATGCTCATGTCATGATTAAGATTAACAACACTAGAGATTGCCGGATCAAGTTGGGGCGTGGATTAAGGCAAGGTTGCTCTCTCTCGCCTTTGTTGTTCAATGTCATTGTTAAGGGTCTCGTGGTGTTGCTCAAGCGTGCTGCGGAGAAGCGCCTGATAGATCCTCTAGATGTTCCAGATTTTTCGGATCATATTCTTATTTATGATGATGATATGATTATTTTTGGGTGAGCAAACGTGCAACAGATGCTTAGATTCAAGTTTATTCTCCAGTTCTTTCTTTCTCTTTCTGGGCTTTCCCTAAATAATAGCAAATGCTCTTTTACTATGTTCAATGTTCAGTCTCCTATGCTTGCAGTGGGTCAACAGATTCTTAATTGTGCAATCTCTGAGTTGCGGATGACGTATTTGGGTCTGCCGTTACAAGTGAAGCTCCTCTCTTCCGTTGCTTGGGCTCCAACTATTCAAAAAGTGAAAAGCAAGCTTTTTTCATGGCATGCGTCTTATCTCTCTATTGCTGGTTGTCTGCTCTCTTTTCTTTGTGTGAACCCTCATCAAATTCAAAACTTGTTGCTTATTATATAAAAAATTCACAATCTGCCTTTCATTGTTCATAGTAGGTAATACATGTTCCAAACAATTGATAACTTCAAGCATTAAATCAATGCAATGAGCAACATATGCTGTAGTAAAAATATTTTGATAGCGCTCTTCAAGAATAATTTTTTCTCTTCTATAATTGCTTCCATTGTCAGTTACAATTTGAACAATATTTTTAGGTTCAGTCTCCTTTAATGCAGAGGAAAGAAACCCAACTACAAAGATGCATACGGGTATGTTCAACATTTTTTGCTTTCCAAAATATAGTGACCTTTGGGGATTAATCAGACATGTTCTTTCTTCTATCCCTGAATTCTTCATGCCAATGTTCGTGATGCCTGTGGGCGTGGAGAAGCAAATTTGTCGTTTAATGACGGATTTTCTTTGGTCTAAGTGTCAACTTAAGAGTAAGTGCCATTTGGTTGGTTGGCGAACGGTGGTGTTACTTAGACGTATGACTGACTTAGGTGTTTTTGCTCCAAGACAGAGGAGTATTGCTCTTGTGGCCAAACAATGTTGGATGACCCATCAACCAGGCTCTCTATGTGCTCGCTTGCTTCATGCTAAATATGGTGCTCCTGATTTATCTCATTTTCGCCATGGAACCCGGGGGTTGGCGATCTCACACCTGCGAAGCATGTGGCTTGTGCATTAACGGGGTAAAGGGTGCTCACCCTTTACCCCGTTAATGGACACCATGGCTTGTGCATTGGTAATAAGCTCTGACACCCATCTGGAAAAACGGCTACCGAATCCCATGTGATTCACCACTTGCGACAGAAAAGGCCAGTACACAGAATCATATGCTTTATTAAAATCAAGCTTCAACACGAAGTAAGGAGTCTGACTCGCGTGCATGGAGTGAATGACCTCTGAAGCCGAAATATATGCTTGTTGAACTCTTCTATTAGGAATAAAAGCAAACTGAAAAGTAGAAAAAAGATTAGACGCCACCAATTTTAGTCTTGAGGCTAATACCTTTGCGACTATACGATACAAGGCTCCCATTATGGAAATGGGACGGAAGCGCATAATATCTGTGGCAGTGCTTTCTTTTGGAATAAGAGAGATTAATCCGACATGACACTGCCTAGGCAGTCTAGAGTTACGATGAAACTCATCCAGCACTGTACACAAATCACTCTTCACTACTCTCCAAAATACTTTGAAAAAATCTACAGGGAAACCATCTACTCCTGGTGCCTTCCAACCCGACAAATCCTTAATTGCGTTCATGATTTCTGCTTCTGAAAACCTACGTTGCAAGGTTAAGACCTGATCCGGTTGAAGAGAAAGAAATAACTCATGCCCAATATTACCCCCTGTATTTGGCGGAATAGAATAAAGCTTCTCGAAATAGTCGGAGACCGCTGGCACAAGATTCTAGCCTTCCCACAACACCCCGTCAATTGTGATCGATTGAAGGATACTTCGTCTAAACCGATCAGAAGCAAAAGAATGGAAAAAACGAGTATTTTCATCCCCTGCTGCCAACCATTTCACGCGAGCACGCTGCTTCCACTTCAACTCCTCTTTTAGCCTCCAACGTTTCAATAACATTGTCCGGTCAGCAAGTCTGCTTTGCAACCCCTGCAGTTGCGCGTCTGACAACCCTTCGGTGAAAGATAATAGGTTGAATAGTGATGAGATCTCTGCCTCCCATTCAGCCATCTCGTGAAACTTACTCACCGACCGCCTTTGCAACCAAAGTTTAATATCCTTCGCTAGGCGCGAAAGCTTCTTTTGATATCGGATAGCAGCCTTGTCTTCATGAACCCTCAAACCCCACGAGCCCTCAACCACTAAATGAAACTCTTGTTCAGTTAACCACCACTGCTCAAAAGAAAAGCGACGAACTGATCTAAAGCCTCCTCCCCATTGCACGATCACCTGACCATGGTCGGACACGGTTGGGGCACGAATCCACCCCTTTATATCTGGGATGATCTCAAGGAGTCCGGGTGAAATTAAGACTCTATCTAGCACCCTACAACATGGTTGTGCCCGTTGGTTAGACCAAGTAAACCTTTCTCCAGATAATGGCATTGGGTATAATTGATTGGCGGCAACGAAATCTTGGAATCCTCTGATCGACGGATTGGGCATCACTAAATTATTTGAATCTTGAATAGACAATAAACAGTTAAAATCTCCCAATATAATGTGGCAATCACCAGCCAGAGAGAGCACTCGATTAAGATCCTCCCATAACAATAATCTTCTAGAAGAGCAATTTGGGCCGTACACAGCAGCAAGCACGACCACACGGTTTAGAGCTTGTACAGAGAAAGCGATGGAAATCGAAAACTGACCTAGGTCCACCTCAGCCGCCCCCAATGAAGACTTCCACAAAATTAAAATACCCCTAGCATGGTTAACAACCGCTTTAAAACAGAAACTCGCGCCCCTCCATAGCTCTGAAACCGAAGCAATAGAAACCTCTTTCATCTTTGTTTCACAAATAGCAATCACATCCAAATTTTCCTGTCTGATCCAATTAGACAAGAATAAGCGTTTAGTCGGGCTGTTTAGGCCCCGAATATTCCAGCAAGCCATCTTCATTGGACACAATCTGGAATAATCCGAGGTCTGCGTGTCCGGGGTGAACGACGCGATGAAACAACATCTCTCCTTTGAACTCGAGGTATATTCGTGTTGGTAGCCCTTCTCTTTCGCGTAGATCCCAAACTAGAGGACGTTGGATACCCATCATACAGAGAAGGCTGACTAACTAATGAATCCACAGCTGTAGCACGTACCGTAAGATCCTTTGAGATTTCCTGGAGTTGTGATTTCGATAAATCGATACCCAGTAGTTGTGCTGCCTCCGTGA
Organism: Nuphar pumila; assembly: GCF_984573655.1. Taxonomy (NCBI): domain Eukaryota; kingdom Viridiplantae; phylum Streptophyta; class Magnoliopsida; order Nymphaeales; family Nymphaeaceae; genus Nuphar; species Nuphar pumila. The sequence continues at coordinate 5,999,021 of NC_143260.1, read as the reverse complement.
CATCAAATCCCATTACTTGAGAAAGCACTCGGTCATCATCCCCCTTTTCCCGTAAGGATTCCCCTTCATTGATTTCGTGCACAATGTCTGTTTGCACCGCTTGAGGAGCCTTGGAAACGTTGTGTTCCCGACCCACCCCCTGCCACAAACTAAGGCGGGAGCCGTATCCGGTCGATAATGAAAAACTTTTATGCCAAAACAAGAAGAGAGATAGGATATGAATGTCAAAGGAGTTTCCACAATTATCCGAAAGGGTCCAATGATGATATCTATAATGTTGCCAACTGTCGGGACAATGACATGGCATAAAAATGAGATATTTGTGCGCTGGCCAAGAACGACACGTCCTTTCGGGGCTGCTTTCTCGCAGGTTTTCAAAACAGGGCAAGCAGAATACGAAGCGTCATTGATCACAACATCTGAGTAGCCATAAACTTGATCCTCTAGCACAGAGCGGGTACTGATGTTAACATCTTCACGAGGAGATTCTTTCTCCAAGTATCGATAAGGGGCCTCCTGTATTTTGGGGAGCTGTGACAATCGCTCCATCATGAGTTCACAATGATTGTCCACTAGAGAGGCAGGTTCCGACGACAATGGAGACGTTCCAGTGGAACTCTGGTTTGTCCGACGAATGGAAACCAAGATGGATCCCACTCGAAATGCTTGGCACGGGGGCTCTAGAGATTCAAACACACATAGCTCCTGCAGATTGCTGAAGGTAACCTTCTTTCGTGATTTACCGTGGCGATTAACCGAATCCGAAGGCAAGTGAGCAGAACGACGAAAGCTTCGCCGGGCGTAGCAAACCGGGTGTCTGCGTCCTTGACGCCCGCACCCACAATGGAAGCAATCGGTACGACTGCGAAAATTCAATGATAAGCATTCCGAGCACCACCAATCGGCCTTTCGAGCTCGAGAGATTTGTGCACTGCTAATGACAGAACTAAATGAGTGTTGCCACGCCGATGGAACAAGCTGCCATCCGTCGAGCAGTTCCTCCGCAGACAGCCTGAAAAAGAAAGGCGGATGAAGGATGGAACCTACTGAGCAAGCCCCTGCCGCCTCCTTCCGCACTACTCGCAGGAATTTCCTAATGTCAGAGAGCATTAACGATCTGGTTTTTAGGCATGCTGCGAAAACCTCTCTGAGTTGATGAAAAAAGGATGCTGTTACGCGGAACGGCAGGTTAACAGAAGCACCATACTGTCGCAGACAATAGGCAGCCCCCCAATCGTTAAGGGCCTTCTCCAAAACAAGCAGAGCATCACGGTTGATGCGACGAGGCTGCCTAGAGCTGAGTCCCCAAAATGCTCCAGAATTCAGCCGGTGATGACGATTATGTGCCATAGTATAAACTCCTCACAGAGAGAGGGCGATGAAGAGCGAGAAGGAGTCTTGTGATGGGGTGGAAGGGCATCGAAACAGGGCCGTAACGTGGTCGATGGCCCCAGCAAGCGGGCAGGGTGGTCTTGGAGAGAAAGAGAGAACGAATGAGAGAGAGAGAGGAACGACTCACCGATGGATTGGCAGTGGTGGTCAGAATCCTTCATGCCTGCCGTAGAAACTCCGAAATCTTTGAGGCCTGTGGCCGAAACCCCTTTCACAATGCATAACCCCTTTTGCAGGCTGAGCAACGAAACCCCTTGATGCCGGTGGCCGTCCACGGTCGTAACCCCCACCAGTGGAAGAAACAACGATAAGGCTCTCAGCCTGAGCAATTTTCTTTGCGGCGGGGCTTACGGCAGGGATGTCCGCTATCTTCGCTTTTGTTTAATACAGTGGCAGGACTTGCAGTGATTCTTAGACGCGCACAGACAAGGGGCTTCTTACAGTCATTGGATATCCAAGGCTTTTCTGGTCATATTATACAATATGCAGACGATATGCTAGTTTTTGGAAGGGCTTCAATACAGCAGATGCTTCGCGTCAGGCTTATTCTCATGTTTTTTGCAGCGTTGTCTGGGCTGAAGCTAAATGAAAATAAGTGTTCGATCACGCTTCTGAATGGCGATCCGACCAGTCAAAATACGGTGGAAAAAAATTTCAACTGCGCAATAGGGCCGTTGCCGATCAAGTACTTGGGCCTCCCCCTACAAGTCAAGTCAACCTCTAAAACATCATGGGCACCCGTTGTTGACAAGGTGTGTCTTAAGCTCCAGTCTTGGCGTGCAAGATATTTGTCTCTTGCGGGCAGAATTACTTTGATCAAGCATGTTTTGTCAGCAATTCCAGAATTTTTCATGTCGGTCTGTGTCATGCCTGTCAATGTTGAGCACCAACTGAAGCGCGTCTTGTCAAGGTTTTTGTGGCGTGGTGTAAATGGACCTTATAAGAGGCACTTGGTGGGATGGGACTCCATCGTTATGCCAAAGACTATGGCTGGCTTAAGAATTTTTGCTTTGCGTAAAAGAAGTGTGGCATTGGCTGTGAAGCAGTGCTGGTTGGCTCATACGTCACAGGATGCATGCGCAAACTTCCTACGGCTAAAATATGGTCTAATCGATTCGCTTGTTGTTCGCCGGGGGCTCGTGGACCATACACATCGCATTTGAGGAAAATGTGGTTTAGGGCATTGCGTTTGTTTCTTGACAGGGATTTGGACGTAGGGGTAGACGGATCTTGGCTTCAATGGGCAGTCTCGAATGCGGGAGTTTTCCAAGTCCACAAGGTCTACCGTTCTCTTCTGCCTCCAGGTCAGGGCTGGATCTTCAACAATGCTCTATGGGCGAAGGGACCATCTCCGAGGACCAAGGTATTGGCTTGGTTGATTCTTCATGACCAGATACAGACCCATAACAATATCAAGAGGATGGGTTTTCAGTTTCCCAGTTGGTGTGTGCTTTGTCGACAGGCTGAAAAAACTACACAACACCTTTTCTGGTCGTGTGAAGTGTTTCAAGAATTGTTTTCTAAAACTTGGAGGGCTCCATCAATTGTTGTGCGGGAGGGTTGCTTTGCGTTAGATCTTATCCTCGGCCCTGCTATAAGTAGACGCAAAAAGAAGTGGAGGACTATTTGGAGAGTTTGGTTGTTTACAGTGTGGTGGTTCATATGAATGGCCAGAAATGATGCTACTTTTCGGGATGTCCTGTTCAACCTTAACCGTTTGACCTATAGGGTCTTGGCTGATGTGTATGCTATCTTACGCATATATCTCAAAGACCTGCCTCTGCCACAAACCGATAGATGTTTGTGGTCCTCTATGAGTGTTCTGTTTTGTGTTATTGGTGTTCTCATGCTATGCTGTTGTGTTTGTGCTTGTGGGTCTCAACGCTTTGTTGAGTTTCACTTTTAAGTAACGTTGATCGCTTTTCAGCTCTCTCTCTCTCTCTCTCTCTCTCTTCCTGAGAATAGTCACTATGGGGATGTGAAGTTGGAGAGAAGTTTGTAGATGGTCTGGGAAACCATCGATTACCATGTTTTTAATTTCTTCACTGAAAATTGTATTTATACTTTTTCATAGACAGTTATTTTTCTTGGGCAGTTCCGTTTAGTCAGAAGATTTTACACCCCGTCTTTGTTCGGTTTCATGGTGATGAGAATTGCCACTGCTCTTTGTACGTAACATTTGACATTTATATGCTGATCCATCTAATCAAAACTAAGTTTGTGAGAAGAATTCAGTGCATTGTGCCTCTTAACTGTTAATCTGGTGAGTCATCAAGTGTCAGTAGATGGAATAGAATTGGGGCCAACTTTTGAGAAGTGAAAAAGGTGAAAAGAATGGTCAATGGAGGTTTTTGGAATATGGGAAAGAATCCATTTCCATGTATCATTCTTGTAGAAAATTGAGGTTTAAAAGTAGCATGGTGGTGAAACTTCAGAAATAGTATGGTTGAGGTGGGGAGCATCTCAATGGCAAGTCTTGCTTATGTTGGATTTAACAGTGTTTAGACAGTCCTTGACTTAGCTAATTTGTTGGTTTTGTAGATTGAATATGCTGCATATTCTGAAATGACCAAAAAAATAAATTTTACAGCATATTTTTTCTTATGAAGCATATGATTCATGCTAAGCATTGCATACTTGCCCAGGTTGAAATTGCGATGTGTTCATTTCCATGTTTCGGAAATCATTAGCTAAAATCTAGTTTTGGAAGGAAATTTGGAAACTGTCCTTGATATGCTTGGGGATTGCTCTCAGTGGATTTGCAACCTAGACCAATCGGTTAAGATAGTGTGACTACTGATCCAGCTATTACATTACATACTGCAAAACTCTATTTACCATTTAATTTTGCAGATTCCATATCGCATGCTGCAGAATGTTGCATTTAATGTTCTCGTGGCGACTGCAGGGTTCTTTATATTCTGTTGGTAGGAAGCATAATGAGAAGAGGTTGCTGGTCTCCCATTTTAAACAGTCCATTCATCTGAATGACAGACTGCATCCATCTTATCCATGGTTGTTGCCACTCACATCAAAACGTTCTTGTAGTACTGTTTTTGCTCAAGCTGACAGACAGGATTGGGATTTTGGTAGATTTTTGAAGACTCTGTACTTCTTCAACGGGCCTCCATCTCCTTTTAAGGTAAGGTAACTTGACTATGGTATTCCTGTTATTCACATTTTTAAACACTATTAGATTATCTTGGTGAGTCCTTTGCATTACTTGTGTGCATACATAGTTCTTTGAGTTTCTTCTGGAGAAACTTTCAAGCTCAACATCAAGTGAACCAGTCAAGAAAATGGACAAGCATGGCATTATCCTTGTATCAGGAGCCACTGGTGGTGTTGGAAGAAGAGTAGTTGACATTTTAAGCAGGCGAGGTCTACCAGTCCGCATCCTGGTAATTTTTTCTTCTGTTCTAAAATGTGCTTTTTATTGTGTAAAAATCATCTTTTCATGGCTACAGGTTCTTATTTCCTTTGTCTGTTCTCATGCTGGCCAGGCCAGAAATCCAGATAAAGCACGGGCTATGTTTGGACCAGATGTTGACATGGTAAGTGTTTGCATAATAATCATACTGATAAAATCATGGAGTTGGTGCATGACAAAATGCATTTCCCAAAAAAAATCCATTAGAAAATTTATACAGGAAGTGTTTTTTCTTCTGAAACTGTAACATTGACGCAAGCATCAAGCAACTTGTGTTTGTGGTATACTGTTCATGAATAGTCAGTGATCATAAAAAACTTGCTAAAGGCCCTGCAATATATCTTTGTCTAGCAGTTGTACACCATATATGCTTACTCAGAATCTGATATTTGGAGGTAGTTAACAAAATCTGCAAACATGTGCTTTGTCTTTATGCAGTGTTGTCTGTATGCTGTCTTTATATTGTCCTTGTAATATGATGTCTTTTTTTTTTCCTTATTGCAAACATTTTCTTTGTTTTTATACTGTTTTTATATTTCCCCTATAATATGATATCTTGATTTCCATGCTTATCGCATCATAATTATTGTAGATAGCTAGGTTTAACTTGACCAGAGTATGGTCCTGGTGTTGGAGTGTGGAGCCTGATATAAATCCCTAATTTCCGCGGATCCAATTTCGCGCTAAGTTAGGGGGGGTTTGGGGTTCAGGGGCGTTAGTCCCCGAGGCCAAAATTTTGAAGGGTAGTTATATAATTTTACCCTAAAGATTATCCTAGAGATTTAATCTAAATAGGTCTCTCTAGATTCCTATTTAAAGGAGGCAATCTGCCTTTTGCAACATATGGTTTTTCTCAATCTGAATAAAGAATCTCAGTACTGCCATGGACGTAGGCAACTCTTGCCGAACCACGTAAACTCCTTGTTCAATCTATCGATAGTGTGTTGTATCTTTCCCCAACACCTGGGATATGGACATGGAAGCACTTCCGGCTGCCTGTATGGAAGAAAAAAATATAATCTCCGTGTACCATGGGCTGGCTTTCCATCTTTGTGTGTGTGTGTGTTCACTTGTGTGTTTGACTATGAACTCTAAAGATTGGGTGAGATGTATGGACGACTCTCTGCTTGAATAAAGGTTGTGTATCATATCAATGGTTGGTTTTGCATGAAGGGAATGACATGGGATGATAGAATATGCATGTGTTTTCATTTTTTCTTTTGCAACACATGTTATTCAATTTTGTTTTTAGGTTGTTGGAGATGTTACAAAGGCAGAGACACTTTCTCCAGAATATTTCAAAGGTGTGAAGAAAATCATAAGTGCAGTCTCTGTCATTGTTGGTCCAAAGGAAGGGGATACTCCTGACAGGGAAAAATACAGTCAAGTACGTTATTAGCTCACGTTCTGTACAACTAGCCTTTCACAGACTAGAAGAAGAAAAAACTAATTGTGTTTCATCCTTTTCCTCTGTATTAACATATCTTCTGAATACAATAAGCTCTATTAGAAATGTTATATTGTACCTATAAGTCTGTAACTCCTATCTGCATGATCTTTTCCTAAAGGGATTCCCCATCTTTTGCCTGATAATTTTACATTGCATTTTATTGGCAGGGGATCAAGTTCTTTGAGCCAGAGGTGATGAAGCATTGCCTATAAAATGTGTTAAGAATCATGTTCAATATTTAGCTTTCTTTTTGTCTCTTGGCTCATCATAATTTTATTTATATACTTTTTTCCATCTGCTGCCTTATTGACATGTTTATTTCTACTATAAAATTAGATCAAAGGTGCCGCCCCTGAAATGGTAGAGTACATTGGCATGAGAAATTTGATCAATGTGGTGAAGGATAGTATTGGAATTCGGAATGGAAAATTTATATTTGGATTTGAAGGTAACAGCTATAACTACATTAAATGTATATGTATATAGAGCAATGAAGGCATGAATAAGATTGTAAAAGAGCATTTTGAATTCCCTGTCTATTATTTTAACAAGGATTCTTGGCAAGCCTAATTCATTGGTTGATCATGGATATGACTGGGCTAACATGCATAATGTCCAGATTAGTGAAAGAAAGATTTTGCAGTCCAAGGGTTGAATATTCCTTGATGTTTCAACAAATCCATAGACTGTCGCATCACAAGTTGTGAGAAAAAAGGGTTAATATCTGATGACCATTTCATGAATTAGCAATGTCTTATACTGACTAAAATTGGACCTTGTCCCATCTCAACCTGTCCTGCTTCTGCATAGCATAGCTAGGCCCCTATGCGCTCTGGAGTGGATCATCTTATTTTGGTTTATTGATCTTTGATTTCTATGTTCAGATGGCATTTCTGAAGGGCTTGCATGGGGTGCTCTAGATGATGTTGTCATGGGAGGTATAAGTGAAAGTACATTTCAGGTAGATCTACATGGTGGTGAATTTGGTGGAGCAACTGGGATTTTTATAGGTCTGTAAGCTTATTCTTTTTATTGTTAAGAACTCCAATACAACTCTGTACTGAACCCTGAGCAGTTGTTCCGAGTTCCTATCTATTGCTAGTAGTCTTATATTCTTTTGTCCATGACATGCTTCTGTTTCTGTCCATCAGGACGTGTTTTCACTGCTAACAATGGTGGTTTTACTAGTATCAGAACAAAGGTAAATCTTCATATTTCCCTTCTATTTCATCAGAAAAGGTCCTCTATTTTATACAACAAGCAGTCTCATTTTATTTGAATCTTACATGTTGCCTTTTTTGTTTCTCATCAATCCTTTTGTTGACTCATGCTGTTACCTGTCCAATTTGGTCTCCATGAAGTGTAGATGTAGGATTCTGGGAAGCAAATTTAATGGACTGTTTTTCTGACTGTCATTTTGTCTTTCATGAAAGTCATCAAGATATGCTTAGTTGTTCTGCATCCAATATTTCTATCTTGAAATTCAGAAAATTTTGCACTCGCTTTGCCATGAAAAGAAAATGAATTAAAGAAGTCATACACCACTTTTTTTCTGCTTCTACATGCTGCATTTCAAGGTAAAGTGAGAAGTATACCTCATGGAACTTTATGATTGCATTGTTTTATATGCTTATGCTGGACTCATACAGGTAAAGAGGGAAGTATATCTCATGGCACTTCTTCGCATATTCTGTTGAACAAAAAATTTAAATTGCTTCCAAATATTGGAGACAGAATTCCAGAGCTTCCATAAGCACTGGCTATTTGTAGTTTATGTTGGAGTATGCTTTCAGAGTTCAGACTGAAATAAGCTTGTGGTTCAACTGATTGACATAACTAAAACACTCACAAAAGCTGTCACTTTGAAATTTTACACTTACTTTTGAGGATAAAAAAAGAAATGTACCTTTTCAAATTAAAATTACAAAAGGGCCCTTTCTTACTTTTTGAACATTGTGTTTGATACATTTACGCGTGTGAGAATTACTTTCACTTGTTCATGATATATTCCTATCCATATAATCATAGACGAGGTATTGTATGTGCTCTTTTCAGAACTTCTCTGTGCCTGTTGATCTTTCTCCCTATGATGGCGTGGAACTCTGAATTAAAGGTGATAGTCGTCGTTATAAACTTATTCTGTGAACTAGTCCTGACTGGGATACAGTGGGATATACTGCAAGTTTTGACACTGTAAAAGGACAATGGGAGAGTGTAAGTACAGCAACAAGGTTGTCTTTTATCACTTCACTGTTGTCCTCTAATTTTCTATTCATTCAAAAGTCAAATAATTCAGGTCCAAGTCCAGTTTTCTTCTTTAAGACCTATATTTCGTGCACGGACTGTAAAAGATGCTCCACCATTTGATCCAAGTAAAGTTGTATCTCTGCAGGTAGTTATATTCCATACTGCATTATTTTCCCTTCTGAAGTTCCATTTGCTCATGTGAAATCTGTTTGAAGTTTTCTGCAGCTTATGTTCAGCAAGTTTGAATATGATGGAATACTAAACCCAACATTTGAGGAAGGCAAATTCCAGCTCCCAATTTCAAGTGTGCGAGCATATATTCAGGATCCTATCATGCCAAGGTATTGTTGTCACTGTGCTCAATCATACATACCTTTCAAGTTCCAATATAAGAATATATCAAGGTGATTCTATGTTCAATTTTTTTTCTCTAATTTTTTTGTAGGTTTATTCATGTGAGTTCTGCTGGAGTTACTCGGCCTGACAGGCCTGGACTTGATTTAAGCAAACAGCCTCCTGCTGTGCGCTTGAATAAGGAGCTGGGTTATATTCTCACATTTAAGTTGAAGGTATATTCCGCTGCATGACTCAGTTTGATATACACATTAATGAAGGAAAAGCAATATGTATGACATTGTAATTAGAGAGAACACTAGATTCAAAAGAGTACGTGCATGATTTGTATCTGTGTTTATGGTAGTTGGTTGGTTTCAACATTAATATAAAGTTAAATTTTCTGTGCATTGCATTATTGAGTAGGAAGTTTTCTTTTAAAAGTCTTGAGCTCATTGATTGTGATGCTTCATTTTAAGAACATATGACTTTGTACTTCTGTTTTTTTTTTTAAATTGCAGCAGTTAATATTGGATTGTATGCCGATGAAGCAATACACTGTCTAGTTTTGCAACTAGGATATGTGAAGTAACCTTTCCAAATGGCGTAGATGATTGAAGCCTTTGATGTGTTGTTTTATTTCAAATTAGGGGGAGGATTTGATACGAGAGAGTGGTATTCCATACACAATTATAAGGCCTTGTGCGCTAACTGAAGAGCCTTCTGGTGCTGATCTTATTTTTGACCAGGGTGACAACATAACGGTACCTCAGTTACTTTTCTCTGTTTACGAATATGTGACAATTCTTTAGTTCTTTGTTCTATGTATGAAATTGGCTTCGACAGAGGTCTTGGCCTTTTTGAATGATCACAATTGCATGTAGAAAAATATGTTGAAGGAGTTGTAAAATTTAATCATCTCATTGTTAAGATATACATAGCATTTTCCTATGTTGTTGTATTTGTCTTGTATATACCAAAGTATACCTAAGTGTATTTTAGGTATTTTCTTTCTTTCTTTATTTTGATGTGTATTCTTGTACTTTTAATTTGAGTTGTATTCAAGGTATACTTTAGGTATATCTTGTTAAAATATACACTGCGTATGGATCTGGATCCAGATCCATACGCATGACATGTTAAATGAAACACATGTCAAATTAGCTTCATTAATGGCATCCTTGTAATATCTCTGATATTACAAGGATCATTGTAAACCTGTATAGTTTATATATCCTAGGGTTTGGAGGTCGAGCCCCAGTTGGTATGCCGCCCCAGCCGATTGTGCATCTCTCTCTCTCTCTCTCTCTCTCTCTCTCTCTCTCTCTCTCTCTCTCTCTCTCTCTCTCTCTCTCTCTACTTTCCTGTGCATAAGCTGAACCATTCGTACGAAATCTGATATATCTTTTATGTTTTTTAGGATAGGCATACTCTATGTATACCTATTAGATTAGTAAGTATACTTATGGTATACTTTAGGTTAGATTATGTCTTTTTGTCATTATTAAATTGACTAAATATTTTATTTTTTGTTTTTGTTTTGTTTTTGTCATTTTTTGAATGACCAACTAGCTGTTGGGGCTTGTAACGGCTAGTTTGAGTAGTCAAACTAGCTGTTAGGATTTGCTTTAATGGCTAGTTTGAATAGTCAAACTAGTTGTTGGGATTTGCTCTAACAGCAAGTCTGACTAGTCAAACTAATTGTTAGGACTAGCTCTAACGGCTAGTTAATCAAACGAGTCATTGCGTCTTCCTCTATATATTACCCATCCTTTTGTTGTATAGCTGAGAGAGGATAGTTGTACATATGGTGTGTGCTCGAGTGTTTTGTAATGATGTTTATTTGTAATTTTTGTTTTTTTTGTTATTAATAAAAATTATTTATTTTATTTCTTGGTGTTCTAGTGAATCTATAAATATGTTATTTCCTTTTTTGGTTAAATAAATTGTGTTTATGTTTTAGTACCTTTTTTGTTTGTCTTTCGGTTGTGTCTCGGGTTTCATGACACTCACCTCGTTGTAAAACATCTGAAGCAATCATTGGGGTTTCTGACAAGAAAGTTTGTGAAAAATGCAGGGAAAGATATCAAGAGAAGAGATTGCTCTTATGTGTGTTGCTGCTCTGGAAAGCCCAAATGCGCTTGACAAGACGTTTGAGGTTTTAGTTTATCTTGTCTATTTAGGCATGCAAAAATATTCCCTGTTTTTTCCCTTTCTTTTTCTCAATAAATTGTATCAATTATCATGCCTTTTAGATGCTTAACTAATTTTAGTCAAATAGCTATACAATCTTAAGTACAAACCCGATAGTGGATCATTTGGACTTTACAAAGAAGTACCATTTATAGTCTTTTGTTAAAAATGTTGAATTGCTATCAAGTTGAAGTAATGAAGAGGATACAAAAAAGTTAGTGCTTAAATTGCTTGCAATAAGTTGGGACTGTATCATTTTTGGGACTGTATCATTTTGAATAGAAGCATTTTGAATAGAAGCCAATACTGTAATGAAATCAAGCAGAAAGCAAAATCATAATGTGCATAAGCACAAGAATAATACAAAAACAAGAACAATAAGTCTTACAAAGGACAATACAAATGCCAAAGGCAATACAAAAGCACCTAAGTACATACAATGGCTACAAAGAGCCTAAATGTGCACAAGCACAAGTCCACAAAGGAACAATAAACAAGTCAATCAATGGAAAATACATGAGATCATAAGGCACCAAAGCGCATACACAAAATAACACAAAAAACATAAAAAATAGTAACCTTTACTGAGATATAATGCTTAGGAAAGCATTAGTAACAAATGGGTTTTTTTTACCCCTTTATATAGGCTACATGAGTCACCATATAGCCGTTGGGATGATCCCAACGGCTATGAATATAGTTGTTGGGGAGATCCCAATGACTATATGGTCAATGACCAAAAAGTCCTTGTGGCAATGCTCGAATAAAACATCTAAGTGCCAAAAACACATGATCAAGAATACTACTAAATAAAGAGAGTTTAAAAACCTAAGATTCAAACTATATCTCATAAAAGCATACACATGTATAAATATCATTTTACAAAATCAAATAAATATTATAAACTTTATCAAACATTTAATAAGGTTTTTAAAAAAATAAATCCAACAATAAATTTGAAAAGCATTTAAATGTTTAGATTTAAAAAAATAACAAATAATTTTTCAAATATAAGAAAAATGAGTATTTTCTCATGTGTAATGCATGAGATAGACAACTCAAGTAAAAACAATCATATATATAAAGATTTAAGATACATACCGGGTCAAGTTCTCCCTTGAATCCAAGTCATACATCGATCACGATTCCTTCATGAAATACGAACTCGAACCAAAGAGTCTCAAGACCCAAAGAGGCAAAATACCAAGAAATTTTTTTTGACTCTGATACCATGTAATGAAATCAAGTGGAAAGCGAAATCATAATGTGCATAAGCACAAGGACAAGTCCTACAAGGGACAATACAAATGCCAAAGGCAATACAAAAGTATCTAAGTGCATACAATGGCTACAAAGAGTCTAAATGTGCACAAGCACAAGTCCACAAAGGAACAATACACAAGTCAATCAATGTCAAATAGATGAGATCATAAGAGGCACCAAAGAACATGCACAAAAGAACACAAAAAACATAAAAATTAATAATCTTTATTGAGATAGAATGCTTAGAAAAACATTAGTAACAAATGAGGGTTTTTAACCCTTTATATAGGGTACATGAGTCACCATATAGTTGTTGGGATCATCCCAGCCAAGTTTGTAAGTATTGTATCGTTACCCATATCGGTCGGGATCAAAATAAGATACGTTTTGTATCGTACCATAAAAAATTATAATTTTTTAATAACAAATTTCTAAAATTTTCAAAAAATCATGAAAAATTAGAAAAAAATTGTAAAAAAATCATAACACGTGAAACAATGATGAATTTTACAAAATAGAACCATAAAATCACATATGAAGCATTTATGTCTCTATGAGTTGCATAAGACATCATCAAACATCCACTATCCCTTAATACAAAAGAATAATACAACACAATAATACATAAGTGACATAAATACCCCAAGTATTAGAAACTAATGACTTCTCTAATAGAGTTGACTCTAGTCTTTCACCAATGTTGTTCAGGTCATATGGTTTGTTAATGGAAACCCCCTTTTTCTGTGTGATATGTCTGGACCTTGGCATACACTGCTTGAAAATGGATGTTTTGAACTTTGGATTGGAACCTTTCATTAACTTGAATATTTATTTCATATGAATTCAAACTTGAAGTGTTCAATTGGCACTAGGGTACGTGGATACCCCTTAAAGAAGGTGTATCGTAATAGAGATTTTTTACCTTAACTCACTTGAGTGGAAAAATGGTAGAAATGCACTCTTAAGGAAATTGCAAAAGCCCTCTCCCTTGAGCACGGATCGGCCCCAAATCGCTCTCACGACTCCTAAGGTGCGTGAATGCCCCTCTAATGGCCTCTACTCAAATGAGGAAGTCGACCCTCAAGAGGTCTTTAAAACCCAAAAAAATAAAAAACAAGTTTCAGTCATTTTTAAAGTGTGTTGAAGGCAGTGTGACGAATATTGCGAGATTTATGAAAATCTCGCGATAATATCGCGAGAAATTGCCTGAAAGTTTAAAATGGCAATTTCTCGCAAGATTTTCAAAATATCGCGAGATTTATGAAAAAAACTTAAATACCGCAATTTAAACGCGATATTTACGATTTAAATGGCTATTTATCACAAAAAATCCTATATTTTTATTTTTAAATAATTTTTATTGATATTTTCTTATAAATTTATTTTTTTTATATTTTTTAATTCATTTTTTATTGCCGAGATTTTGCCGAAAAAATGTGAGATTTATGGAATTTTTTCAATTTCTCGCGAGTTTTTGAAAAACGAGAATTTGTCGATAAAAACTTGTCACTATGGTTGAAGGTATATCGTACGATACACCCTATATCGTACGATACAACACGATACAGGGTTGTATTATACGATACATATGATACGGATACAATACACACTTGTAATGTGATACAAGTGTGTATTGTATCGCTTTTTCCCATAGTAATGATATGTATCGTACGATACTTACAATATTGATCACAACGGTTATAAATATAGCCCTTGGGGAGATCCTAATTACCAAAAAGTCCTTACAACAAATAACAAGAACACAAAAAATGAAAAAATAAATAAAGACAGGTCTGCCCCTAATGGGCAGTACTTATTACATGTGTAAAATAACCAAAAAGCCCCTACATGGGCAAAACCTATTATAATAATAAAACAGCTACAAAAATATATAATATATACATATACACTCATATATGAATCAATACGTTTTAACAAATACTTGTTGGACGTTTTCATTTATCATTAACTGATGTGGAAAATGAAGCTTTTGAAAGAATATGTTGAGAAGGAATTATAAACAAAAAGTGAATATGTTAAAATTTTCAATAGGCAGTCTGTATCTTAAACTGTTTCTTCTTGTCAAAATTGAGCTATATAGGACTTCATTTCTTTCCAAAAAGTGTATATCTTAGTTGACTGATATGAAAAATGGAGTTTTTATAGAACATGCAACATTATGCTACATAAGAAACCTATCAGAGAAATTTTCTAATTTCATTCTATAAAAATCAATACAATGGTAGTAAGTATTTCTACAAGTGTTCCTTTCTGATATAACAGAGAGCAGTGGATTAGGTTGAATTCCAGAAAATTTACTCTGATTTTATTGAATGTAATGGACATTTATCTCTCTCTCTCTCTCTCTCTCTCTCTCTCTCTCTCTCTCTCTCTCTCTCTCTCTCTCTCTCTCTCTCTCAATGCTGCCATTACATAATCACCATTATGCACCATTATGACAAAATGATTGACATGATCCTCTTCATGTGCCACTTCAACAGCATAACTATCATTATCAACAAAAAGATCATCATAATATGGGGCACCACAACCTAAAAAGTAGCTTAGATTTTGTTCACATTCTTGGAGATTTTGTTACATTCCGGATTTTCAATTGTTTGACTGGAACTTCAGAAGATTTAAACTTTAAACTAATTATAATTTTTCAGAGAAATGTTTGTATTTTTTCATCAAATCCTCTAACCTTTTCTAAGCTTTTTTTTCTTCTATATTGGATGTTATTTCTGTTGAAGGTATAGGACATTATTATTCATAGAAGATGCTCTTTTCAATGAATTTAGAGAGCAGATTTTGTTTTTCTGTTCAGATAGTTGCAAATTGGTTTGAGCCGTACTATGCAAATGTGATGTTATTATCTGGTTCCAGTAAAGCTATTCTCATGTTAGATCAAGTTGCTTAGGTTATTTAGAAAAACATTTGGATACCTTGAATTGGTCAAGTTTGTTCTTTTTAATAGAGTGAAACAGCATGTCTGTGGTGTCACTGCATGCTATTGTGATCCTTATGGGCAAATTCTCATTTTCTAGGAAATTGTTTGCTTGGCCAATTATAACATGCGTTGTTTCTTAATTATTGTCTTTATTGGGAAAACAAGTTTATATTTTTACACTTTTTAACTTCAGCAATACATAAGCATCTATAGCTAATGTCTTCCCTATGAAGCCTTTTAAGTGGCTATTTCATGCATTTATATTTGAGTGGGGTACATGGCAAAGTTTTGCCTTTTATATTTCTGCTGTTGAACTATTGCATATGTTGATGCAATTCAAGTTTTTTTATCGAAGTACCACACTTGTTTATGGGGACTACCTTTTTTTTTTGTTATTATCACATGACACATATGAACTCACTTCTGTTTTTCCTGCTCCTTTAGAACCATTTACTATGATATTTGACATGACTGCACCCAATGTCAGTTTAAAATTAGAGCAAAATTCCCCTATCAAGGGCTAATTATTTGCTTCCTTTCATGCTGTAGGTCAAAAGTGTTGTTCCATTCAGTGAACCATTCACTGTGAACCCAAACAACCCTCCTCCTGAGAAGGATTATGATGTATTCTTCAAGAATTTGAAGGAAAGTATTACAGGGAAAGAACAATTAGAGACCCCCGTGCCAGCATAAATTGCATGTAACTCAATTATGGTGAGATTGAGAGTATATTTTCTTGATCAGGTTTTGCTTGTATTAAGTGGTTCATGTTATCAGTTGATGTAATGATAATGTATGTATGCATGTATATACTTAATTCCACAGGACCAGTTTGTGTATATGATGTAAAGGTACTGAGATGTTCACATGCTTATTGGCATGACTCGGTGATTGAATTTCTTGCTCTCCACCCTCACAAAAATGCCCTTGTTTTTTCACTGGTTTCTATGTAAAACGTCTTAACAAGTAGGTCCAGGTCCCAGACTCGGTCTGGTCTCTAATAAACATAAAGATAGAGTGGATCTGCCAACTAAATACTGTGGTTGGAGCTGGTCCAATGTTCTCATTTGTTTGGAACTGCCAAAATGGATAAGGCGATAGGTTGTCTTGCCTTTGTTGACTTTGCTATCCCTAGCTAATTGAGATAATGAAGTGCAGACTATTCCAATTGTGCTTCTACTATGAGTTACTTCAAGTTCCTCAAGTACTTGAGATGACAAAGTATTGCAACTGTTCAGTCTTGATAAAGGTAATCACATTAAATAGGCATCTGGTA
The DNA here is from genome assembly GCF_984573655.1 of Nuphar pumila. Classification (NCBI taxonomy): domain Eukaryota; kingdom Viridiplantae; phylum Streptophyta; class Magnoliopsida; order Nymphaeales; family Nymphaeaceae; genus Nuphar; species Nuphar pumila. The sequence goes on along the minus strand of NC_143260.1, from coordinate 5,982,487 downwards.
ACACTGCTTTCTTATTTTGAGTTTCAACTTTGGACCCTTTTAGTGACATTTTAATATTCCGGTTAGAAATTCAAACACCACCAATATCAACACTTAAAGCTTGGTGACTCCAAGCTAAGAATTGCTTCATTTGGTAATTGCCTAATTGGTACTCACTTGATCTTGTTTGGCCAAGAGTGGCTAAGCCGCATTAGAGCTCAGCCAAGCACCCTACTAGACTCCATAATTGAGAATTGAGAAGATGACCATGCTAACTGGAAAACTTAGAAGTTGCTAAGAGATTGCCAAAGGCCAAGTTGCCTAACTGCTTGTAGAATTAGCTTATTTTTTGCATGTTCGATCATTTGGTACTTGAGAAATATCCAAGTAGTGGCACCAACATTTTGAGCACTGTGAAAGCCTTCTCCCTTCAGCAAAAGGATGTGCAAGATCAGCAATCGGCTATATTGACAAGTTAAGACAAGGGGAATCAAAGAAATGCATAGGAAAGAGTAAAAGATGCTATTAAGAGGCAAATGCAATTTTTTGTACAGTTCACAGCTGCCAACTTTGAACTTTGTTTGTTCCCTCAAAAAACTTTGGGCTTTGTTTAGAATTGATGGCACCGCCTAGGTGGGTAATTAAGGGCCTTTAAACCCTAGTGAACAGGCCGGGCTAAGCTAGGTTCCATTGAAATCTTATTTTGGTCTTACCTGAGCCCGGCCTGTTTACTGGTCAGGCTGTGCCCAGCCCGGGTTTGATCAGGCTCGGGCTGCTGTAGGCAGCCCAAGCCCATCACAGGTAGGGAACCCGACCAGATACCCACTTTTACCTTTTGCACATTTATACAGTAAAATATCACCTTTTATCTAATGCACGAATTTTTGCAAGACAGGAGGATATGGTCAAAACTTGGGTTGCACAATTGGGCATAGCCAAAAGTCTCCAATTAATCAATGTTGCTAGGAGTTAAAAATCAAAGACTCAAGCTGTCAAGTCATCTCAATTTTAGACTATGGACCGAGTCTGATCCTTCACCTTGACCTGAATAATCATGCACTCATCCTTATTGCAAAAGCTTATCAAAAGCATGCTTCCAGTGTCGATATTTATAGTAGCTCATGAGTACAGAAAGAACAAGCAATCTTCAAAATGTGGAAATATCAAATTTCTTTCATTCAATTTGGAGTGTTGTTTTCCTGTACATCTAGCATGTTGGACATTACAACAATTAAAAAATGGAGAACACAAATTAAAAATACAATCTTAAACAATTGCACTTGCAGAGATTCAATGAGCTTTAATCTTTCACCCTGTTGTCACAAAAAAGAATTGCATTGATGGCACACCATTAGAGCCAGCAATATCATGGTAGAGGCCACAACAAAATTATGCTCTACCCTATCAACCTTTAGGTGGGTAGACTCCAATCTCGTAACTTTTCTGAATCGTAGTGTTCCCCAAACATCTAGTACTAGATAGTTCTACAAGAATCAACAGTGCCTGCTCGCTGAAAAATCCATGGGATCACTGCAGTGCAAACCAAAGCACAGGTGGATACTGCCAGAGTAATGCAATGGAAATGGCACAAGTGAAGACAGAAGGGAAACTCCATAGTGCATCGGATAGATTGCATGCTGCTGCTGCGGACATTGTGCTGAATGTCTATGTTTGAAAGAGAAGAAAACTGTAGTAAAACATAGAGATCAATGAATGTAATTCTAGCTTATTTTACTAAGCATATCTAAGGGAAAAATTGGAAATTCTATTATTTGTTCAAAATTGAATAGAGAGAGAAACAAAATAATGTGGAATAGCCAAAAAAAGCTAAAGAGACCACACAGTCCATATAATTAAATCATAACAAACAAAAGAGAAGCAAGTGTAGAGTGTCCCAGGCAAGGAAAAGGTAAACAGTATCATGTTAAGCATCTTTTTTGGAAAATAAAATCAAGTATTCAAATCGGACATGCATTAATTATGCTCAATTGCTGGAAAAGGTTCCAATCCCACATTTCTTATGTAACACTCGTTCAGCTCATTCCCTAATCCCTATAGTAATGGCTTCCCTAACACCAGTCTCCTATATCTCAATGACTTGCAATAGGATAGTGTACCTTCATTTACTCGTATTTACTGTCACTACTTATAGTGCCTTCTTGCCTGCTTCAAAGGTAGAATTATTATTCCATTTGTTCATTCATTTGTAACTAAAATCTGTTGTCCCTCACCTTTCAACGTGTCATTTAACATGACAACATGTCTCTTTAACTAGTTTCTGGTTCATCGATAGATGCAATAAAAGCTAGAAATCAGAGAGTTTTACATAAGATTATCTGAATCTTTCTACAGAAAAAATAGTACGACCCTTTAATATAGCCTTCTAAAAAACTGCTAAAGCATCCATAACCCTGAATGGCAATTTAGATATCTTCTGAATCCAAAGGTGTCAGGTATGGTCTCTCTTGCCAGTTCTAATCATCATTTTCGCATAGGATGAAAGTTAGAAAGGTACCATCACCTGTTATAGGGCTTGACAACGAGCAGGCCCAGGTTTGGATGGGCAGCCCAGCCTGACAAATTGACGATCTGGGCCTAGGCTCAGTTTGGCTGGCCATGGCCGGCCCATTGACCTAATTGGGTCAGGCTGGCCTGTGAGAATATATAGTTATATACTAATATAATATTTATATATTATTATATTAGATATTTATATGTATAACGACCTCAACTAATCTTCGTAAAAATAGTGGTTTTTTTTAAACAATTCCGGGGTCTCACATATTTAATATATACCAAACCACAACAGGTAGTGCATTGAATCAACGAAGAATAATCAACTTTATTAATCAATTGAATAAATGTCATATAAGCTGAAATAATAAAATCGTTTATCACGCAAGGCTTGTAGTCTCCATCCAGCAAGTCAACTCATCATTGAGCACCCGGACCTATAAAATAGTTTTTTTAAAAACCGGTAAGAATCAAAGTTCTTTGTACGAATTCCTCTAAAATTCAAACAATAATGAAATAACATAAACCAAATTCATACATAATTTCAGAGGAATATCACGTTAATAATTTATCATAATTCACTTACCATTCAGGCATTTAAACATAATATGATGCAATAACAATTATAATGCGAAATAGAATAAGCATGAATGCATGAACTAATGCAGAAAAGTAAAGATACATGATTCAATGCATATGCATGAATAACTTATTAAATTATTATTAGAGTTGCTTTTGCATACATGTCCCTATTTAATGCATACAATTTTAGTTTTCACTTTTCTTTAAACTTGCGGATACTCAAAACAGGCACAATATTTACGAAGTCCAAGTTAGGTTCTTAGTTGTAGCTTAACACATTATTTGTATTTTATTACTGGGTTTCACACTTGTTTCTCAACCGATATCAGAAATCCTCACCTTCTATGGAAACATTAGAAATTCTCACCTAATGTCGGGACATTAATGAAAATCCTTAACCATTGCTACTGTCGAATACGCAGGAACCAAGGCAGAGAGAGAAAAAAAAAACTCATTTTTCATTCTTTAGGGCTACTCTCCTCTAGTTTAAATAGAGGAAGTTAGTCTCAAAAGTAAATTACATATGGGTCCCTCTTAACACCCCCCCTCAAGCTAGAGCATAGATATCGATCATGCTCAGTTTGTCACAACAATGAGAGAAACTAGGCCTCGCAAGGGCCTTGGTAAAGACATCAGCAACTTGATCTTCGGAAGATACATGATCTGTGCAAATATAACCAGCATGAACCAAGTCACATACATAGTGACAGTCAACTTCAATATGTTTAGTCCTTTCATGAAAAACTGGGTTGTTGGCAATATATGTAGCAACCCTATTGTCACACACCATCAACATAGGTAGGGATACTTTCACTTGAAGTTCGGTCAAAACTGATTTTACCCACATGATCTCAGCTGCGGTCTGAGCCATAGCTCAGTATTCTGATTCAGCACTCGACCTGGCTACAACAGTTTGTTTCTTACTCCTCCAGGTAACGAGATTTCCTCCCACAAAAACACAGAATCAAGTTGTTGACTTTCTATCTTTGATAGACCTCGCATAATCTGCGTCAGTGTAAGCAATAACGTCCAAGAAAGGATTTTGTTTAAACAACAGTCCTTTACCAGGAGATGACTTTAAGTACCTGAGAACCATCATAGCTGCATCCCAGTGAACTTTGATAGGTTTATCCATGAATTGACTAATTTTACTCACGGATAATGAAATGTCAAGTCTAGTAACAGTCGCATATAACAACTTACCCACCAAGGATCTAAAACTGGTACTATCCACATATGCAGACTTCTCATCAAACATATGAGTTTTGGGATCCATCGGAACGGAATGTTAGTTGGCTTCGCTCCTAGCATTCCAGTCTCTTTTAATAAGTCCATCACATACTTTCTTTGTGACAAAACTAAGACCTCTTTGTTTCTTGCAGCCTCAATACCCAAAAAATATCGGAGGGAACCAAGATCTTTAGTAACAAAATGTTTCTGAAGATGATCCTTTGTTGCAGAAATATCTTGGGCAGCGCTTCCTGTTAATATGATATCATCGACATATACCACCATAACCACAATTCCAGAACTAGTTTTGTTGGTAAACAAGGAGTGGTCTGAGGCTGACCTGACAAATCCAAAATCTGACATTACCTCAAATAATTTTTGAAACCATGCCCGAGGACTCTGCTTCAGGCCATAAATAGCCTTCTTCAACTTGTACACTTTCTGACACTCCCCCTGAACCTCAAAGCCTGGGGGTTGTTGCATATAGATTGTTTCATGTAAATCCCAATACAAAAAGGCATTCTTGACATCCAACTGAGACAAGGGTCATCCATAGTGCACTGCAACAGAGAGAATGAGACGAATAGTGCTAAGACGAGCAACTGGGGAAAAAGTCTCAAAAAGTCAACACCATAAGTCTGAGTATAGCCTTTTGCAACCAACCGGGCTTTGTACCATTCAATTGACCCATCCGAGTTATATTTAATGGTATATACCCATTTACAGCCAGCAATATCTGCATCAGTAGGAGGATCAACCAAGTCCCAAGTGCCCCTAGAGCATAGGGCATCCATCTCATCCTGCATAGCCTGCATCCATTTGGGGTCGAATAGAGCCTGATTGTGATGAAGCGGAACAGAGGAGGCAGAAAGAGCTGAGATAAAATTCTTCATAGATGCCCCAAGATTAACTTCAGAAACAAACTGAGAAATGGGATGAAGGGTGCACTGTCTTTTCCCTTTGCGCAGAGCAATAGGAAGATCATCATCAAAAGCAGAAACTTCAGTATGCTCAGAGATACTTACCTCAGAAGAAGGAGATAATGGGGGCATGGAGGTAGGTGGTAACCTGTGAGTATACACTATAGGAGGGTTTCTGTAGCGAGACTCACCTGAGGGTGGAGCCAAAGGCTGTGGAGTGAACGACTCTAAAGAAAAATGAGGAATTGACAGAGGAAAGACATCACCCTGACTCTCCTGTAACCTTGGAGTAGTACTCGAGAAATATGGAGTAGACTAAAAAAAGGTAACATCCGCACTGACATACTCTTTATGGGATATAGGGTCATAGCAACAATATCTTTTTTTATTCTTAGGATACCCAAGGAAAACACATTTAATAGACTGCGAAGCAAGTTTATCTCGTTCAGAACCCAGCTTATGCACAAAGCACACACATCCAAAAACTTTAGGGGGGATAAGAAAGAGAGGAACCTCTAGATGGAGAATTTGGATTGGGATCTGGTCTTCTACAGAACTTGAAGGCATGCGGTTTATAAGAAAACCAGCAGTTAAAATTGCATCTCTCCAGTATGACGCAGGCATATTGGATTGAATCATTAGGCACCGAGCGACATTGAGAATTTGTCTATGTTTCCTTTTAGCCACAACATTTTGTTGGGATGTATGAGGACATGTAAATTGAGGTTGAAATTGAATCCCTTTAGCGGAATAGAATTGAAGCAAGCCTTTGGATTTGAACTCAAGAGCATTATCAGTGCGAACAATTCTAACACACACGTCAAATTGAGTTTTTATTTCAGCAATCAAAGATTTAAGAATGACAGGGCCTTGAGACCAATCTTTTAACAGGAACACCCACGATAACCTTGAGAAGTCATCAACAATGACCAAATAATAATGACACTGAGTCCTACTAGGAATCTTACTCGGACCCCATACATTGACATGAAGAAGATCAAACAATCTTTGACTCGATGGACTTTGACTAGAGGGAAAAGAGCTTCGGCAATGTTTTTCCAATTGACATGTTTCGCATTGAAAAGAAACTGAGGGAGGTATATGAGAAATGACTCGACGAAGTTTTGGCACTGGAAGATGACCCAGACGATGATGCCACAATAAAGAACTTGAGGAAGAAGTAACAACAGAATAGACAGAACCCACTGGTTGATGTAGATAATACACACCACCTTCCTCGTAGCCGCCACCGATCCTCTTCCCCGTCAGCAAGTCCTGAAAAGTGTAACCCATAGGATAAAAAATTACCCTACAATTCAGCTCTTTTGTCATTCGACTGACAGATAATAGATTCCGTGGAAAAGAAGGAGCACGAAGAATATTTGACAATTGAAGGGTAGGGAAAATAGACATGTTTCCCTGCCCTACAATTGGGGAAGAGCTGCCATCAACAAGGACTACCATTTTTTTATCTGAGACAGGTTTTAAATTTAAAAAGTTACATGAATTTTCACATAAGTGTCTGGATGCTCCTGAATCAATGATCCACCTACCACCTTGGCCAGAAAGGCCATCACCTGCCGAGCCTGCAACAGGAGGCTTCGAAGTAGATGAACATAAGGCAAGGAGCTCATCATATTCAGCCCTGCTAAGAGTTACTGAGTCATTGGAATAATTTTCACCTGATTTAGCCCCTTGAGCCATAAGATAAAAATGATGGGCTTGATTTAAAACCTCAGGTACAACCACACGCACACACAATTTGCTGAAAATCCAGATCTGATTCATAACCAGCTATAAGGCCGACTATATCTGGTTTTAATTTCACAAATAAACTATGAGATTCACGTCCACCGACTGTAACACATTGACTATTCAGATCCAATCTATCACATCCACCTTAACAAGAACCTGCTATAGGCTGCATATCACAACTACGACAGGCAACATACCACGACACCACCAGAGACGGCACTAAAGATCTGCTTCACACTTCGCAGATCAACGACAATTAATGGCCTTTATCGAAACACCTTGAAGTCTCTTCACAGCTTCCTTCCAGACTTGACGTCAAACCTAATTCCAAATCAACGTCTTCACACGACTTCAACCTTCACGTGATCTCCTTGTTGGGTCTTCAAACAATTTCCATATCTGGCAGCAGACGACTTCAACTACAACAGAAAGAATATCAGATCTGAATACGATCTGATTTTGAGAAATCTGACTTCGACGAAAAATATCAGATCTGAATCTTTAAACAAAAAAAAACGATAGAGGCTTCACAACACCCTAAACATACGATCAGATCCAAAGGAGTATGCAGGTCCACGACTTATATAAGAATCTCTATAAAAAAAATTTCTCGACAACCAGAACATTAAAAGGAATGGCAATATAAGCCGATCTGTGATCAGATCTGAATCATCCAAGACCTAAAATAAAGACCATAGGCAGATCCAAAAACACATGATGATATAAGCTTCACAGCAGTAGTCTGATCGCAGGCATTCAACAGTGATTTATCACTAATTTTAGACCTGGTCACCGACTGCAATGATTCAACAGTATCCAAAAAAAATATTCTACCCCAAAATAATATCAATTTGATCTAACCGATATCTTCTTCTTATGCTTCACGATAATCAAACATGATCTACAACCTGCATCAACTGCTCCACGATCAGCAACACAACAACTTCAGGAGATCCACGAGCAGTTCACGATCCACACATCCGATCCTTCTTCACGATCTACAACCACCAGCAACAGCGTCTTCAAGCCACAAGCACACGATTTTAGAAGTTTCTCCACAATTAGCGTCTGCAACGTCTTCAAAATCCACGAGCAGTTCACGATTCAATATATCTGATCCTCCTTCACGATCTGTGATCAACAATAGGATCACCATGATCGTCATCAGCAGCGTCATCCCAGAAGGGAGACTTGCTCTGATACCATGTTGAATACGCAGGAATCGAGAGAGATAGGGAGAGAGAAACTCATTTTTCATTCTTTAGGGCTACTCTCCTCTAGTTTAAATAGAAAAAGTTAGCCTCAAGAGTAAATTACATATGGGTCCTTTATTATGAATGAAATATCAAAAAGATACTTTTAAGAATAAAAAAGAATTCAGTTGACTAATCTTAACAGATATCACTTTCTTGGTATACCAATAACTATAGCTGAGTCAACAACAACACATCAAGACAAAGTAGTTGAATCTTCCTAAAACTGTGGTCGGAAGGTGAACAACCATATCGAGTTCAGGGGCACAATCGCACACGAAGTTTTAGTATCATCATGGTTCTCTAAAACCGTTATCTAAGATTTTCACACTACGAAAGAGACATCAAAAAAAAGATTAATTACATTGTTTGGTCTCTTTTACATTTTCAAACAATTTCAAGTTTTTTACATAAGAATCGTTTTGCAAATCCACATACAAAACCCATCTCGCCCGCCACATTTTTAACAGTGCAATTAATTTTGGAAAAACCAATAATTTTCAGAAATAAATTTTGCAATGCATAAATTAAAATCAACTACATTTGAGCAACACTTGCTCCTGGCCCATACGACCACAATGGTTCACATTTGACCACAAAAGTATCTCAAAGTAATTTATGCAACTTTTTGCAAAATTTTAATGAACATACAACACACTTGTTTCACAATATATCCACAATGCACATTCAATAATACAACATGAATGCACATAAAGCCAATTGCATACACATGCGAACAAATGCTTGCAACACATATTATCATGATCTAATTCATGCATATCATTCAAACATACACATGATCATATTGATGCAAACATCAAAATAACTTTAGAATTTTCATGCGTATGATATGCACATTTGCAACAAAGTAATTGAATGCATAAACATGCACAATCAAATCCAAAACATATATAACACTCTGCAGTCCACATAAATGCAGGTCCAAACATAGCCAAACTATTCAGAAAAGTAACATACAACATACTGCCAGTCTGATCAAATTGCAAACATCCAAAGATACACAACAATATAACTGGATTGCATATGCTCAACCCATCAGCAATGTAATCAAATTGCCCAAGCTCAAATCATGGCCAATCTGATCAAAATCTACATGCAAAAACCATGACAATCTGGTCAGATTGCACAAGAGCCGAAAAGGGGCAAATCTGGTCCAGATTTAACTGCACCGTGCACCAATCGTCAGGTCTGACTTTTGCTGCAACACGTGCACAGCAGCATGCTGTTGACAGCATGCTTTCACTGAGCAGTAACATGTTGCTGCACAGTTATACAACATTGTGCTGCCCAAACAGTTCACAAAAACAGGTATATGCAACCGATAATCAGGCCACAACTTGGCAAAGAAAACAAATCTGTTGTGTCAAATAAACAAGTTCGATGACAGTTAACATAGTTGCATACGTTTAGGTCTAAAAACAGTTGTAAGATAACATGAAATCTGGTCTTATCACAACAACACATTATAAAATTTTGTCTTGATCGCACCCCATATGACAGCTTGAAATCATGTGTGGTAAGAATCCACAAAGTGACGTTAAATCAAGCAAAACTCAGTCCCCATAATAACTTAAAATCAAGTCTAGTCAGTACCCAAAAGCTTAGTATATTCAGGTATGATCAGCACCTTGAAATTGTGTGAAATCAGGTCTGATCAGCACCAAGAAACCATGTGAAATCAGGTCTGATCAGCACCTAGAAACGGTGCATGATCAGATCTGATATCGGCCCATAAGGATGACTTAAAATCAAATTTTGATTCACAGTTAATATCTTGATATCAGATATGATGACAATCCACGGAAATGGCCTGTATTCAAACTGATAACAGCCAACAAAAATGGCATAAAAAATCAGATCTGATGACAATCGTCATGAAATCAGATTTGATATCTTGAGATTGAATCTGATAACAGTCAACAACATGACTGAAAACCAGGTTCAATATCAGCCCGCTAACCGTCAAGACAATAACGAAGAAACATATTTTCTTTTTGCTTTTATAACAGTCAAGCGATATAACATGTATGCAACTCGGCAAGTCATCTTTATATGTTCAAGCACATACTGCAAATCTGATCAGATTTATACTCAAAATAGTCGGCAAATCTGATCAGATTTGTACACCACAATCATACTGCAAGTCTGATCAAATTTGTACTCAAAGGACTAAGAGTACTAAAGTAATCACGGACACTCATGTCCCTTTGTTTGATGGTACATAATTTTTCTTGTAGAAAGAATTGTCTTGCAAGGTATTTTTGTGTATACATACCTTTCATAAAAAATCACGCCTCATTAGCCTTGCGAAACTTAGCAATGTTGGCACATATTTTGAGCTTCACATTATTCGTAAACCCTGCAAGATTTTTTGCATGTTTACTTTCTCAATCTTCTATCTTGGATTAATAATCTTCAATGTCTTTTATGAGAGCATTTTCTTCTAATATTTTTTCTTGACCTCCTTCCAACTTAGTGAGTTTGAGTTGAGGTTCTGAAATAGAGCCCATCACATAGCCCCCAAAGCTTCTTGCCTTTGAGGTTATTTTTCATGACGGATGCCTACACCATGTAGTTGGTACCATTCAACTTGAAAGAAAGATCAATCTTTTGCTCATTGTTCATTTTGGCTTAGTAGAAGAGAAAAGAAAGATTATGGAAGAACACAGAAGAGCCCCTCTACTTGAGTTACCACAAGCACCACGATCCTCGAATCACGATATTTCAATAGTCATTTTTCAAGAGACCACGAGCAACCTTGCTTTGATACCATGTAATGAAGTATGCAAAATTACAAGAACAAAGTGCAAAAAACACATACAAATCCAAGAGTGGACAATTACAAAGGTACGATACACGCACAAAAGTGCATAAGCAAAAGTCCACTATGAGACAATACAAATAGCCAACAAAGGGCAACACCAACAAGTAAAAGAATGGGATATTATTAATAATATGCTTAAAGAGCATTGAAAAATATAAGGGGGACACCTCCCCTATTTATCTACAACAACTATGAGGGAGACAATTGGGAGCTCCCTTCGTAGAGACATAGGAGAACTCCCAACGGTCATATTTATGACCGTTGGGGCCCCAACGACTCTATGGAGTGGGGCCCCAATGGTATGGGAAAAACAAAAAAAAAGAAAAGAAAATTATGAAAATATGAAAAGACTAAAATACCCCTGTCGGGCAAACTATTACAATATATATATATATATATATATAGTGGCATGCCCCCCATCTTGAGTTATTCAATCTTAAGGGAAAACCCTAGATTGACTTTGCCAATAATAGGTCACTATCCTGGTAATGAGTCATTTCTACAACGAGCGTTATGACAATATGCTAAATCTGCATCAACTAGAAATGATTTTCTACCCATGAATGTCCCTCACAGTCACAGGCTTCCATAATGACCTTTTTCTTAAAGCGAATCGGAAGCACCTACTGAGAGAGAGGGGGAGGAAATTTAGTCATAGAAAACATTCTCCTAAATAGTAATAGAAGAATTTCAAATCAATCTGTTGTCTTTGTAGTCTTGATACCAAAAGACAGATTAATCAAATTCACAAAAAATGCCAAATTCCAAATACCTAGAAAGAAAGTTTACCTCAATACTCTATCATATATGTTGAAAATATACCAGCTTTCAAGGTTCCTCATCCATATTATCAAGAATGACATATTTTGCCGAGTCATTGGCATGTGGAGACCCAATAGATTCTCCATTTCCACTGAGTTGGCCTTTCTGCAGCTTCTGATACCTGAAGGTAAAAGACTATTAGTCACAACAATCGATTTTCCTTTTACCTTTTTATGTGTGTTCATGAAGTTTAGTGGAAGTCACTGAAAAGCCATGTCCTTGAACAACTTGGCCAGTTTCTTTTAAACACAGTCTTCATAATTTAGAGCTTTTACATTGATTCTACTTGCGAAATTCTAAAAGAGTTAAAATATTCCATCTAGTTAGCTTTAATATAAACAACTTATTTTAATTTTCTTCCCAGAACTGTTACGATAAGCAATTAACTTGAATAAGTCTTAAAAGAACAAGAAGTTAAGGTAAATAATAATACAGCAGTATAAATGAGTTGCATTCAATAAAAATTGTTTCACTTACTTGTACCAGTTAAATAAGCTGACACCAACCATGATAGTCAACAGACCCAGTCCTTTCAGTGGTGTGAACTTGTCATGGAAGTAAAACACAGCAACCTGGGCAAGCAGATACATTAGATTCATGTGAACAAAATTTTCATGATAATATCAACATATAATTTACCCAACTTCTGTCTCATAGTTTTCATATGGGAGATGAATATTTTTTACTAAGAATCCTGCTATGGAAGCTGAAAAGCTTATTTTTCTTCAAAAACCAAGAAAAAAATGAATAGGTTACACTCTGAATCTGGTAGGGTCAAACTGTGGCATCTACAAAATGTTATGTAAAAAGAATACACAAGGGAGTTTAAGTTCCTAGCAGGCCATGTTCACCTAAAAAGCAATAAACTCCTTTGAAAAGAAAATCAGCAATGTTTGGAAGATGTTGCAATGTCACAAACACAGCAAAAATTGCACATAGAAACTCTAATTCATTAATTCTTCCTGAAAACCAATGCCAGTATAACAATGATAACAACAGCAATAATTGTGATGCTAATCATCACAAAAGGATAAAAGAAATTTCATATTGATATGATGACTTATTTTATAACAAAAATGGATTAAATGAATTTTTTCCCCTTAAGAGACATTTACCAGTGTTCAAAGTACTCAAGAAGGCAAAACTTAAGCAAGCTTCCTCCTCCAATATAGAACAATGTTTCAACACTTGATGGGTTGACTAGAGTCAACTCAAATCATCCATTTACTGGGTCTCTCTCTCTCTCTCTCCTCTTTATATATATATATATATATATATATATATATATATATATATATATATATATATATATCAGTCCTATGACATTAACCATTGTTGGGTCGTGAATTCATCCGATGAAACCCCAATTCCTACTTGATAATGAAAATCAAGTATAGTGTAAGAAGCAGCCTGCTAACTATCCCCTTCCACTCAGCCCCTATTCGCAGTGCAAATAAGGTCTTGGACCTAAAGGTTGTATGGCCATGATGGGTGGGTCACAATAAGCCACTGGTCAAAGGTGTTAATAACCACCTCGTATTGATCATTGAAGTATCACTAAATATGAAACTTAACAACCTTTAGTTGTTGCTTGTTTGCTTTTATTGAGGCAGGCTAGTCAAATCATTTTGGTAAATACTAAATTTGACAATTACTTTACAAGTTATTTTCTTAAATTGTGATGTTATTAATTAATAATCTTATGTTGGGCTTGAAAATCTTGATTGCTTGATTTTGTTGAATTTTGTTTTTGGTCTTGGTCCTCATAGTTATTCATGTCATACAATATAGACTGGTTTAGCTGTTTAATTTCCTATCAGTAAATGTAGCTTAATTGTTTCTTAGATTAATGTTATTTGACTTATTTCTTATTGTCACATGCATTTATGCCATTATGCATCTCTCCTATTTATATGACAATAAATTTACTATTTCCGCACAAGTTTAGAAGTTGACAAAATCTTGTCGAGTCAGGAGTCAAGTCACTGGTCAAACATTTATTATAGAAAATGTTTGGAGAGGAGGTAGAAAGAGCCCCTCTATACATAAATAAAAACAACTAGCAGAAAACAAAAATGAAATATTAGCACCAGAGTTACCGGAAATGCCAAAGCATTGGGGAAGTGTGCTTCCCTAAAGTGCAAATTTTTTTTGGGAAGCACGTTTCCCATTTATGGGAAGCGCGCTTCCCCCTTTTTTCCATTTTTTTGTATTTTTATTTTTATTTCTCTTTTTTCGCTTCCCCCTCGCTTCCTAGGTCGCTTCCGGGTCGCTTCCTAGGTTACTTCCGAGATGATTTCTAATTCGCTTCTAAGTCGTCCCACGCTTCCCGCTTCCTAAAATTTTGAAAGTGCCTCGCTTCCCACTCCCGCTTCCTCGACTGGCAACTCTGATTAGCACCCAAAAGAATGAAGAATACCCAAATATATACATATGACCATGATACTTTTGCATTGTATTTGTCCCCTACAGTGATAATAAATTGTTCAACCAACTATTTCTGCTTGCTTCTTTCAATAATTTTTATCCAGTAAATCCCATCCAACACAATATGTTACATGGAAAACCAATTGCTATAATTGGATGTATAAAGTTCACCAATGATTTCTGATGCACACTTACTGAAAGAGCAGAAACATTAAATCACAGAGAAAACAACATTGATTTATGAACCAAAATAGGGCACAGAGCGAGGTTAAATATCTGACCCGTACTAAGCATGGATGGTTATAATATTAAACCAAAGGAGAACTGACACAGTGCATCATTCAAATAATTGAAAATAAGAAATACATAAAATGGGCAATAAGGAATGACATGACACAAAAGATGGACATGGAAATCTTGCATGTTATACAGGCATAACCCAAGAAAGGAAAGCAAATCAACTGAAAAACTAATTGAAAAAACAGTTAAATTCACCTTAAAACCAAAACATGTGGCAAATCCTCTAATAGGAGTTTTCTCTTTCTTTCCTAAGTTCATTTCAAGTATGTTTCCTATCCTTTCTATCTTTGGTATCGGAAGTGCAAGGAAAAGATGTTTCTTTCATTTATTATCATTTTTTTCGAATCAGATGGACATGGACAGGAAATGGATGGCGCAGATCAGCCAGTTGCTGATGATGGAATTTTGATGTTGACCAATCACGGTCGAGCAAACATATCCTGAATCACATTCACCACTAACTAAGCTGACTATAGTTCTTTGATCCAGATAAGAGAAAGAGCAAAATCCCTTGGACACCCTCTCCTGTCGAGGAAAACAGAGAGTTTCATGTTCCAGGAGTTGTAGCAAGACACTTTTATGGCCAATGAAGTGTGAGATACTGAAAGATTATTCATTGCACAGCCTAACATGGCCTTTTCCAGAGGAACATCCACAATAGAGCCAGTGTGCTTGACAAGAACCCCTTCTTTAATAGCAGTATCACTACCGAAGACAACAATACCTAGATTAACATTCTCAAGATTCAATGTTATTCCTTTCACACCACTTAAACTAGGGAAAGAAAACCCCAGTTGAACAAAGACATAGATCAACATGCTACAAGCCACTAAAAAGGAGTTTTTAGTGGAATAAGTTCAGTTAACCCTTGTCCCAAGCCCCCCTGGCCCCCAGCCAACACACACACACACACAAGAGAGAGAGAGTTTTCAGCTTCCTTTTCTTTCTTTGTTCCTTTCTTTCCCTTTTCTCCGGGAAAAGGAAAGGGGTGTTAAGATATCTCTCACTTGTACAAACTGAATAATAAAAGTGCATCACAATCAAAAGATATGTCATAAGGATGGTTCTCAAGAATTTATCAGCAAGGAAATATGAAGAAATATTTTCAGAAAATTTATTTTCCTTACAAAAAATCTCAGGAACATCAAAGGAGACCTTAAGCAGAAAACCAGGTGAAAAATAAACAAATGGAAAACAAATAGTTCTTGTAACAAGGTCAGGACAATGTTGCAGTACTATTATGATAATGTCATGAAAGTATCTGTGATATAATATTTGGGGACAACACATACAAACGTGAACGTCATAGAAAAAGTAAAAACAGGACGCCTTCAAAACTACCAAATAATCTCCATAAGCATGTCATGAAGAAAGTTGGAACCATACCACGATAGTAACAGCTTCCTTGACAACACCTGCGATCGTGACTGTCACTGCACTAGTTGCTGAAACAAGAATATACTCTGTTAAAACCTGCAACAAAAGGAACTTCAATTAAAAACATGCAAAAAGCTTGGTACCAAAGAGGTGAAATGCAGGACTCATTCTTATAGATGACTTCTATCATAATATGTACCTTCATACCCTTGCAAATCAAAATAAAATTGCCGAATGCCCTCTAAAATAAAAAACCTACTTGAATTCAAATAATTCTGAAATCAAAAGCTACTTCTTACCATAAAAAATGCTAGACCACCTCCAAGAATCATCAGCAAGCAACTTCGAATAATATGCCATGAATCAGCGAAGTAGTAATTTTTCTTGAAGTTAATCCAAGGATCAAACAGTAATGAGAGTAGAGCAGTAGCAAATGCCATAACTGGTGTGACATAGCTCATTAAAGTGACAGGATTCTTCAACCCTGAACAACATACAAAAATGTAAGACCATTCATTTATGTCAGCTATACACATGCATACACAAGCTAAAGAAATTCTAGAGTTAGAAATCCAAAAGATAAAAAGAGTGTTTACCATAAACTTCCCTCTTCAAGTTGTGGAATTTGTCGATTCAATGCACAAGCGGAAAATTTTGTAGGTTAGAGGCCAAGGAATAAAATACAGTAAATAAGCAAGTAATGATAACATAGTAATTAATGATGCTAAAGTGTAAGCACCAAATAAGACATTGTCATTATCATGTTAGAAAAACAGAACAAGAAATAACAAATAACTTTCTATAAAACAAGTTACATGCTTCAGGAGACATACATAATGCAGAACACATGCACATAATTCCTGCATTTTAGGGGGAAAGAATTTGGTCCAGAAGACAATGAGTCAGAGTATCTCACATTGATATCTTCTACTAGAAACACTGAATTAGGAAATGTTGTCTGACGTATATCCAAACTAAGCATGGAAACATGGCCTAGTAAAGTGCATGTATATGTTATTTTCATTTCCTTCGTACCTATTAGATGCAATATGGTGATACAGAACATTTGGTTCTTTGGGGCATTTTGACCATGTCTGTAGCGCCAGCCAGCCCACATTTCAATGATTTCATGTATTTAGTTGGAAGATGATCTTTGGAGCATTTTAGTCATGCATCTAGAATTATGTGCTTGGGCCTATGCAATCATTTGGTTCTTGCCCTTTTTCCCTCGTCACGTTCTCACTGTAAGTAGTTTGAAGTTTGAAAACATACCCCTTGAACATTGGCAATAGAAATTTCAGGCATTCTAACAAGTCTTCTATGTTTCAAAATATAATCAAATGATGCAATCTATGGAGACCAAATTGGATGACAGCAGATCCTCTGTGTGAGCATTTTCAAGATCCCTATTAGCTGATTATAACAGATTTTCTGTATACAAAAAGCCACCTCATCAGTCATATTCAGTAGATAAAATGCTTGTTGCATGCACAGATTCGTAATTTCCTCATATTTCCCTATACAACATTGTGGTACTTTTCTTACACATGATCATTACACTACCAGATAATTTGTAATAAGGCATCAGATTAATAGCCCATCCAAAGAACTTTTCTAGACTACTTAATTGACTTTTTTGAATAATGAGGTTGCTGCCACTGTGTTATTCATTGCTCCACAACTTTAGTTCTATTGCATATGTGAAGCTTACATCTCCTGAACACAAGTCTCATTCATCTAGCCCTAGGTCAGCAACTTCTTGTTCATACATCATAGTATTTGGATAGTGATCAAGTTACTCAGTTTTTAAAAGATTATGCTAAAAATCAAAGGGTGTGGTAACTTCAAAAACATTTGATCAACTGCATTGCAAGCTTTTTTTTATTACTCGTCACCTGATGATGTTGCTTATGTTGATACTCATTGAGATGGCTACATTCTGAACAGGATATATGCATCCCATATGTTCTTGGACAGATGCCATTGCATTGCAACAAGCATGGCTGTATACTGCTTTTCATAAATGAAGTAAGCATTATACTATGACTTTTGTTTCCATATAGATTGCACACACTACATACGCATCTAGCAAATGTTGTTTGACAGTCTCAATCATATGCAGTCCATGACAAAGAACACAATCTAAATTGCCACCCAGCAACACTTTGAGAACACGTGAAGTACATCAAGCTTGATTCTCCTCCACTTTGTATGTAGTATGGGTATGGGGTAATATGCTTCTCAATATATAATCTGATTCTTAGGTAAGAAACTTTCTTGCACTGCCCATACTCTACATTTTTGTGTTCCTCTTTTGCAAACTATTGACCATTTAGTTGGTTTAGGAGGACACCTCAGAATCATAATTATCAATTGTTCTTGCAATAATATCAATAAAACTTGGAAGACCCAAGAAAATTACTGCATTTTAGAAACAACAAAAAAATTGTGATAATATTGTGATGTTATCACTTATCACCATACATACTTTGGCATTATTTTCAATTTATTGTGATTTCAATCATGATATGTGGTGACTATGGACAGAATATAGATGGTTCCTTCAATTATTTGTTGTACTTTAGAGGCAATATATTTGTTCATACCTTATTTTCCAAGATTGTATTTTTCGTTTGTTCTTAGTTAGCTCTAATTATGTAGCCAACCTCATACGTTTCAATCTATACCCTTAGTTATTGAGATGGCAATCAGAGTTGCTTCTTTTCTCCACAATACAATTGTGTATGCACCTTGCAGCTTTCATGTGAATGGACAGTTCATATGTCAACCCTAGCACTCTTGTATATATCTATGCAACCCAAGAAGAATATAAAACATATGGGTTATCATGCTTGTGTATCCATCATTTGAGTCTCCAATAATTATTCCAGTAATTACATATCTGATTTGACCTAGGGATGAATATGCAAGCATATGTTTCATAATTCAGTAATACCAAAGATAGGATTTATAGAAGATGGCATTCATGTGATGAAAAATAGAAAGGAGTACTGAAAATTTGAGTGGTTGAAGCTGAAGCAGCTACTTTTGAAGTAACAAAAACAAAATCAACAACTAAGTGTGAGACTGCGAGACCGAGTCAATAAGATGATTCCTCGCTTCTTTCTCTCATTTAAAACTGTGCATGAAGCTTCCATTTTATGTGCCCCCCAAGTGATTAAAGAAAGAACTCATCTTCTCTCTTTTTCTATTACCTCGGTTGAGTCATAAGTTCAGCTATTTTCTTGGAGAAACTAGTTTCTCCATTATCAGACAACATACGACCATCATGTCCACCAGAAAGATACACATAGAAATCCATGTACCCCAAAGAAGCATTGGATGCAAACAGTGTGTACTCCTCCCCCTCCCCCCCCCCCCCCCCCCAAAAAAAAAAAAAAAAAAACTCTCTTTAATCACCAAGTATACAGCCTTTAGCCAGAGACTGTTTAAGACATGATACAAAGCAAAACGTAAATATGGAAGCGTAACCAAAGCAGTTCAAAACAAGTACCTGTAAAAGAATCTGAGTCATTGACCAACGGAATCCTGACATAACAGCAGCAAGCATAACAAAAAGAAAACCCCAGAATTCAAACTCTGTCTCTTTTGCCACTGCACAACCCCAGAAATATCACATGTATCAAAGAGAGAAGATTAAATAACATAAGAAAGAAGATAAATAATCATTTCATTTCACCAAATACTGATAGCAATCTGAGGAAGCAATACAAAGCGTTTATGAGCATCCAAAGCAAAGTAATAAAATTTCTTTAAGGACAAAATAAATTAACTTTTTCTTATATAGAAACACAATTCTTTATATGACTGATATATGCATTGGAACAATCAGCAGCCAACTTCATCTCACATCAACCAATTAGTACAAACAAAAGCTTTTATAGGAATTTTATAAGAAGGTTGATAAACTTTCAAACAGTAATGGATATAGCAATCCTCTGTAAAATTACCCAAATACCACTATCGCTGCCACCTGTGATAACTGATATCGGTCTCACAACAATATTGAGAAGGATATTTCTTGGAAAATTTTGAAAACAGATAACTTTCTTGGGAAGTCCCAATATTGAAGACCTTTTAAGAAATAAATAATAGTAATCATTAAAAATAGAAAGGAAAAGATAAATTATAAAAAAATATCACAATTTTTTCGCTTTCAGTTTCTTTTTCTACTTTCTCAAAACAAATATAAAAAATGTGGTAAATTCAATTTAGGCCAAGATTTGGTTGACTAGGGTGCACATAATGCATGGCACCACCATAGTATTTCAAATAAAGTTAAAAATTTAATAATAATGGCGAATGCACGCATGCATTCGCAGGCTCAATCACCTGTCTTTAATTTTTCAAAGCGTCAGAAAAGAAGTAGAGTTTTCAAAGTACCATCAGCATAATCTACCAACCTGTTAAGAGAACTCCAACGGAGATTACAAATATGATCCCCAAAAGCTTTAGGCTTGGAGCTTCCAACCTTCAGAAAGTAATAGAAGTTTAGAAAACCATACCCTTGACAAAAATAGTCTTTAACAGAAGAGAATTGCAGATAATAAGCAGAAAAAAGCATATAATATAACTGTAAAAATGCACCAAATGAATCCTATGCAAAAACAATTCAAACTAAATAACAAAAAACATGAGTTACAGCCTAATTGATCACCAACAACTAAAGCCAGCCACATTTAGTTGCTCTGTTCACATTAAATACAAAACACATCTATACTACTTATAAAGGAGCAATGAGGGGAAATGGTTCACAAAACTACTTAGCTTTACAAACTTTTTTAAATGACACAAAGATTATGCTAGGTATAACTGTCTTTTTTAAATTGTTTGCAAATTGTGTTATAATGCCCCCATCACGCACATATGAGAGAGAGAGATAGGCAGTAAAATAGGATACAAAGAGAGAGACTAAAATAAGAAAGGTAAAAGATAAAAAGAAATTATTCATAAACTATTATTATCTCCTTAAACCTAGGGAAGAGAGAGCCTCCTAGGTGGGCTAGGCATAGGGCCACCGCCTAGGCTTATAGATCTAGGCAGTAGGGCCCTGTTTTTCAACCTAGGCTGCCTAGGTTGTCCCTGGCTAGGCCGCAGGGACATGGTTGTTATTTTTTATTTTTTTGTCTCATTTCTTTCTTTCTCTTTTTCGTTTTCTTCTTCTCTCGCCCCAAAAGATTTCTTTATTTGTTCTCTCATTTTCTTCTTCTTTTGCTTTCTTTTTTACCTTTTAATTTTTTTCTTCTTCTTCCTCCTTTCACTCCCTCTGGCTTCTCTTCTTCTTCTTCCTTTTTCTCATTTTCTTTTTCTTCCTCATCTCGCCCCTCCACTCTTCTTTTTTCTTTTTTTAATTTTTTAATTTTTTAATTTTTTTGGAAGAGCAAAAAGCAGCAGAAGGTCTCACTTTCATCGACAGAGGCAGAGTATCAAGCCATGGTCACAACCACGATGAAGGTAGTTTGGCTAAAAAGACTGCTGGGAGACATGGAATTTCAAATAACAGGAGGTTTGAAAATGTGTTGTGACAACAAAAGTGTGATCTACATTGTTCGCAACCATACGTTCCACGAAAAGACAAAACATATTGAAATGGATTGTCACTATTTACGAAAGGAGTATCTTCAAATAAACATTACTTTACCATGTCACAGCAAAGTACCAATTGACAAACTTCTTCACCAAACCTCTCTCAGCTCCTAGGTTTCACTTCCTTCTTAGCAAACTTTCGGTCATTATATCGTAAGTTTGAGGGAGAGTGTCAAAATATGTATATCATTTGTATAAATACATATGTATATATATATGTTTATGTATACATATATATGTATATATATTATGCATTTTATTTTATTATTTGTTATATTATTTTTTTTATTGCATTTTTGGTCAACATATGTTGACCTTGACTAGTCGTTAGAGCTGGTCTAACAACTAGAGGGTCTCTCTCTCCTCTCCCTCTCTCTTGTGTATATAAATAGGGGATCATCCCCCATTCTAAGTATGCTTCTTGCATACTTGTTCATCAATAAAATATTAAATTTTTATATTGTATGCCTTCTTTGGTGTGTGCCCATAGTGGCCCTTTGTGCTTGTCCACTTTGGATTCTTTGGTGGATTTTTGTTCATGCTTGAAGGCTCTTATGTTTTTACACCCCTCCCCACTTCTCTTTCTCTGACCTTAATGAGCTAAAGAAACATTATTTGATATCTTATGCCAGAAAATGCTACATGGAACAAAATAGATCCATACTTCAAGGAATTCATGTCCACAAGCAAATATAAGAAAATATTTCTGAACATATAATAATGCTGAAATATATCAAATAGATTGGCAACTATAAAAGGAATTGTAAAGAGTGAATAGTGCAATTTGAAATCTCACTTACTTGAATGCAAAAGCAAACAAGAGGAGAAAAATTGGAGCAGCAGATTTACACTGTACAAACATAAACAAACATCCAA